>NC_081412.1:380325660-380933160 GCF_030272615.1 Cryptomeria japonica
CATTTCTAATGATTTATTTAGTCAAGGTTTGGACGGTACATTTCTTAGGTGTCTAGAAACTGAAGAATCTAAATGTGCATTATCGGAAGTTCATGAAGGTATTTGTGGATCTCATTCGAATGGTCTTACTTTAGCTTGGAAACTATTATGGGCTAGCTACTACTAGCCAGACATGGAGAAGGACACTATAAAGTTTTCTAAAACTTGTGATAAATGTCAGCTACATGGAAATCTCATACATGCTCCAGCAAGGGATCTTATACCCTTCACTACATATTAGCCTTTTTAGCAATGGGCCTTTGATCTCATTGGTCAGATATATCCTACATCATCCAACAAACATAAATTCATTATAACTGCTACTGAGTATTTCACCAAGTGGATAGAAACAGTTCTTCCCATCAAAGTGACTGGTGAACAAGTTGCCTTGTTCATCCTAAACTATATCATCTACAGGTATGGGATACCTTTGTCCATCGTGACTGATAATGGAGGACAGTTCAAGAATAAAGATTTGGACAAGCTTTGTGAGAAATTCAAAATAAAACAACATTGGTCATCAGTATATTACCCTCAAGGTAATGGACAAGTCGAGGCATCTAACAAAAACCTATTAACTATCTTGCACAGAACAGTGAACGAATCTGGGAAGGATTGGCATCTACAGCTTAATCCTACAATATGGGCTTACAGAACAAGTATCAAAACACCTACTGGGGCTACACCTTTCTCTTTGGTGTATGGGTCTGAAGCAGTATTACCTATTGAAGTATAAATAGCATCTCTAAGAGTTTCCTTGCAAGGTCTTCTTACTGATGAAGATCATAGAATATCTAGATTGCAAGAACTTGAATTACTGGATGAGCGTCAGCAAGTGGCGTTTGATCATCTTAGAGTATATCAAAAGAGAATGCCCAAAGGATATAACAAGAAAGTTAGACAAAGAGAATTTCAAGTTGGTGACCTAGTCCTAAGAGAAAATCCTAAAAATCAACATTTTTGTGACAACAAAGGGAAGTTTGAACCCAATTGGCTGGGTCCCTACATCGTTACTGCAGTATTCAACTTTGATGCCTATCAACTCTCAACATTGAAAGGAGAACAACTCCGTGAACCGATTAACACCATCCACTTAAATAAATTCTTCACTTAGCATTCTCTGCTCCAGCAACATGTACAGCTAAAAAAGTCCTGAAAAAATCAAAAAAATTAGAAAAATCATAAAACAAAAAAAAAAGAGAAAAGAGAAAAAAAATATAAAGAGAGAAAATGCCCTGGTGAAAACCTAGTAAACAGGCACCTTGGTAAAAAAAAAATGAATCTTTTCCAAGCAGATGAAAACCTGGCAAACAGGCGCCTCTTGTACTCGAGCGCTCCATCTATCAATGCAATGTTGGCATTCTCACTTTCCTGCATCTTTGCTTTTGCTTGTACATATATTTCAGTCACTTTTGTGATATCCTGGTTCATTCAAACCCTCATGACTTGAAATTGATCAACGTCTTGGTCTTAGGTTAATTGATAGAGCACATTACATGTCCTAAGCAGTATCAACCAAGTCATCTTTCCATTAGTGAAACATGGTCGTCCACTCTGAGTCAATCACCTATCTCCTAACTACCAAAGAGTTTTTATCACTGAGTACACAAGCAAAAAAACATAATGGAAAACAAACACTAAACAGTTTGAGCTATGAATGAAAATTTACTTTGTGTGCTATCTTTTATATTGGTTTTTGATTATTATCCCTCTAAGTAACTCGAGGAAGTCTATTGTGACTAAGAGGAGCAAGGATTGCGAGCATAATATTTTCTTTGTTTTCTGCTTGTAGGAATGATCCCAATGATCTAGAAACATCTAAATTAGTTGGGTGTCTATGATAAGAGCCTTCACAACAAGGTGAAATCACCTCACATACCTCGACTCTGCTTATTTGTATGCTACAAAGAGGTCCACATCATTTCTTTGTTTGTTTTGAGGGAATTGTTTTATGATGCAATCTGGGTCCCTATGAAATCTGTCCAAGGATATGAATGAAAAAAAAGGGTCATTGTGGACAAGATAATTATTATTGCACATTGAAAAAGAAAGGAACTCTAACCTACCTATTGTGTTTGTTATGCTCGGTGATGAATCTTAAGCATTTTAAATCTAGTGGCTAGGTTTATGTTGCATTTTGCATATCATTCTGCATTTTTTGTGAATTTAGAGTGATTTCGGTATGGTAATGATCTCTTTATCTTCTGAATGAGAGCTTAAAGAATCATCATTTTTTTTGATTGAGTACTTGTGTTTTGAGATGTTTAGCTGCATACATAAATATTTAACATAGATTCATACATTTCATTATTACTCATTTGTATTCATCTTATTGCATAGAAAATGAAAGCATTACATTTCATATTACTCATTACACATTCATCTATTTGCATATGAAAAGAAACAAAAATAGACATCCATAATAATTTGCATTACATACTGAAAAGAAATGCATACACATAGAATAAATCATATAAAAGACATCTCATAAATGAATCAACACAAGTATGATGAAGTCAAATCAAACCTCGTATATATATATATATATATATATCGTATCAAGTCTAAAAGTACAAAATGATGTCCAATGACATATACAAACTCCCATTGGAGCAAGAATCATATAGGCTACAAAACAATGGGTGTCTACAAAAAATATCAAAGCTACAAAAAGTAATATCTAGCTAGCACCCTCTCCCTCATCGCTAGGTGGAGGAGGACCCTGATGACCGAGATCTTGACGAGGCACCCGCGCTCCCTTAGATCGTGCCATGTACTGCGAATAAGGGACAACTTGTTGTGCAACTGGAACTACCATGCTATATGCCACAACATAGTAGGCTACCCTACTAGTCTGATGCAAAACCTCCTACTGAAGGATGTCTCGCTCTGCTCTCATCGTTGTGACCTAACGATCGCGCTCTGCTCTCAGTTCAGCCAGCTGACGATCTCACTCAGCCCTAATCTCTGTAAGCTGATGATCTCACTCAGCCCTCACCTCTGCAAGCTACCGATCTCGCTCTACCAGTTGAGTCTGAGCCATTGTCAACTGTGACTATAGCTCTGCTAAACGTGCCCTCATCGACCATCCAGTGTCTGCCCCCTCCTCTCTCGCAGGCTCTCCACCCCCATCTCCACCTCCAGCTCCACCCTATTCCTCTCACCACTGACAGACCTATCTCAGAGCTACTCACTCTTCCTTAGCTCCACCCAATCTCATGCCTATGCTCCCAAGGGATCCACCCTCACCCCTCTGCTATCCACCCTCATCTGGAACCCTGCTACTACTAGCACCGGGATCACCACCTATCCACCTCGAAGCCTCAGCTATCTATCCATCTCCTTGTCTCTGGCCCTACCTCTGACCCTATCCCTGTCCCTACGTGGGGGCATCATCCTCAACCTCCTCAATGCGAGGAGCTAGCTCAATTGGATCCATCAATTTGGGGAATGGATGTTGCTAGAACCAATCTCTAAACTAGGGCAATACCCCTATGTCTGTAATATCACCCATGTAGTCCCATCTCAAGCATTGTAGACTAGTTAGCTCCTGCATGGCCAAGGCATAAGATAGCCTTGGTGAACATCCCTGCCTCTCCTCATCAGCATATCAGGTATATGTTGTGAACTCCTATGATAACCCCTGAGGCTAGCCATACTGCCTCATAACCCATGATAATACAAACCACTCCACTATCATCTGCAATCTACCAATAAGAGGGCGAGTAACAAAAAGGTCCCTGCGAACTAGCTGCCAATCATCCCATGGGTCTAAGCCTCTATAAGGTCTCCACACCATGACTATCAGGTCATCTAACTGTCAATGCCAAAAATTGATCTTGCCTAGATGGGGCTGAGTGACATATCCTACACACCTATATACAACCGGTTGCCCAGGCTCTCTGCTATCATCAATAATAGGCCGACAAACTAGGAGGTGCTCCCCAACCCAAATCTGTAAAATCAAAGCTCCAACAGCCATGCTCTTGCCCTCCCTGTATACTATCTAATGCATCTCATGATACATGTGGGCTAAAATGCAAGAACCCCATCCAAGCCTCTGAGGCGTATCAACCAATCTCTCCAACATCCGACCCCATCCATACTAAAATCCTTGTTGCCCTCTATCTGGAATTAGAAAACAACCGATAAACCTTGCTAGAGCACACACCAGAGCAAACTCATCATTATACCTACTCATCATGATGTCCCAACTGATGGAACATGTTAGGATATTGGGATCCCTAAAGACATGCCTCACTGCCTATAATTCGGGAAGGTGTCCTGAATCATAATCCACCTTATCCCTAGCAAAAGGGATATGGAGGATCCTATATACATCCTCAGGAGTGATAATCATCTCCCCAACTAGTAAGTGAAAGGTATTATGCTCAGAATGGAATCTCTCTACCAATGCTGTGAGCATATGGTGATTCACATGAATATCGGGTAATCTCAAAAGATGTGTCAAGCCGCACAAGTCAATATGAGCCTGCTCAACCTCTGATAGCTACCGAACTAAAGTCATGGTGGGTAGATAAACACACCTGAAGAGCACACAAGGAAATCAAACCTGCAAAACAAAATCAAACAACAAATGATGCATTAGAAAACATTCCAAATAAGCCTACAAGAGAATTAAAACATCACGCAAATCCAACTACGTCAATTGCAAAAACAAAATTTCAAGTTTACACCTTCAAAAATGCTGAAAACACAAAAGGGCAGAAACTCCTATGAGTCAGGATTGAACCCCGTATGACAAAACACTCCCAAACGACAAAATATTAGACCCCGCATGACAAAATGGTCTTATATGAAGGTTGTCGTACGATACAAGGGTGAGTCCTGAACGATAAAACTTATGGGTTTAAATGACAAAATAAAATTTAGTAGTTTGTCGTATGAGACAGGATCCTGTCTCACACGACAAAATGATAAATCCTAACTCAATATGCCAAAAAACTTGAAAAATCAACAAAAACATTCAAATTTGGAATGAATAACAGGCTTAAGATAGATCATTTACCGGTGGCTCATAGTGTCAAGGTCGATTATGTTGTCTCTGGCGCTTGAATTGATACTCACGAGTAGGGACCATCATTTTTCTCACAAAAGGTTTTTTTAATTTTCAAACTTGGGAGGGTTAAAATGAACTGAAAATGACACTCTTTACCCATATATAGCCAAAACCCTAATTTTTCAACTTGCTCTGATGGACATGAAAATTGTACCCTTAGCTAATTCTCCCATTTTGATTCCATTTTTGGGATCGAAATCAAAATCTAAGATCATTTTGCTAGTCAATTTCACAGAATTTGGACCACTTAGCATTTTTCATCAAAAGCTCATTCTTTCTTCAAATTGCGCTCAATTTCTCATCAATCAATGCTGAATCTCAATTTAATTCTACAAATCAACTTTGCACTCAACACCAATTTTTCAAATATTCCTCTGAATCAGTTTATGCTCAAATAACTTATCATCACAAAAAAGTTTCCTAAAATCATGTACCCTCGCTATCTTTTGATTTCGCTCCCAAGGGGCATACTCGTGACCTTATGACCTCACATCCTCAATGTCAAGAAAATTTTCAAATCTTCATCAAAAGTCTAGCAAACAAAAAAATCTTTTCAAATCAAGAAAATCAAGACCTTATTGCTAAGGTGCATCTCATCTTTATTGCTTCATATCAAGTTGAGATCTCTCGATTATCTAAATCAAATCAATCACTAGGGGCATATCACCTTTATCGCTTCAAATCAAGCTGATATTTGTACTCCATCTGAATCAATCTCTTAACATTAATTAGTTTCATTGCTTTTTATCAAGTTGATTATTCGTTTAAACTTAATCAAAAGTTTTAAGAGTATCTTTGATCACATGCTAAATCTAAGCAGGTGTTCAGTTTCATCGCATCAAATCAAGCTGGACAGTTTATTTTTCTCTCATCATATCTTGATCAATCAAGTTCAAGCTCAATTTTTATCTTCACTCATTGTGTCTAGATCAATCAAGTTCTAGATCAGTAAGATCCGCTTCTTGATCAATCAAGTTCAAGTTCGGTATCTTTTGCTTTCTATCGTTCCTCAGTTCAATCAAGTTTGGGATCGGTATCACTTTAATTAGACTTTATTCAGCTTCATCACTTCAAATCAAGCTAAACACCTCGCTTTTTATCTGGTTTGTGATCAATCAAGTTCAGAACTGGTATCTCCTAGACATCAACTATTCTTTGAACCAACACGCTACTCGCACATTAATTCAAAGAGGGGCAAATGTAATACCCTAAAAATGGTCATCTAAACCATGGGCCCCTATTCTCGACAACATGACCAAGGTCCTAACCAAAGGCAATTAAATCAATCTTGAGCACATTTTTAATTCTTTAATCATCAAATGTCACATGGCAAATCAATCACCCAATACTAATTAAATATTTATTTAATTAATTGAATCATTCCAAGAATATCATTTTGATCAATTACCCTATTTTAAATTTATTAAATATCGTTGCATATTTAATTAATTAATAAATTTGCCATTTAATCAAGCAAAAAAAAGGAATTAATTTATTACAAAAGAGGAATTAATCACAAAGCAAGAGTTGAATTGAAAATTAAACAAAAAGAATTGAATTGAGAAAGAAATCAAACTTGAGATATTATTTCCTTTTCTAAATTTAGAACTTGAAATCAGAAAAGCAATTAATTGAATTATTGATTATTCTCTAAAATTGGAGCTCAAAGCTTTTCAGAAAAAGAAGTTCAGTTGCATTGAAAAGACTCATTGCTTGAATAAATCAAAGAATTATCTATTTTTATCACAAATGCATGGAATTAATTAAACCTTATTTTCCAATGCAACTTGAACTTCTTATTTGAAAGCATTTCAATTAAACTATAATTGGAATCTATCTCGAGGTTAACTGAACCTCATTTCTCAATTATTTCAATTAATCCTAAATTGAGCTTTTTTCAGCATCTCTCTTGTGATTCTCTATAAATTCTTCCTTCAACTCTAATTCAAATTCACCCCAGAGATTTTTTGAGAACACGCTTGGAGATTTATTATTATCACACTGATTTTTTCTCTGGAGTCATTGAATACATTGTGCTTTTTTTAGATTATTTATATCCATCATTGCTTGAATCCGTTATTGCTTGAATTATTCATCCATCTTGCATCCATATAGTTAAATATCATATAGATTAAATCCTTCATCTTGGTGTAGTCTAGTCATTGGTATGGCTTATAAAAATCTGAGAGCAATCTTATACTCGCATCTTTTAGAAGGCAATTAGTCGCTTTGTTATGATTTATTATTTATTGATTGTTGATTTACTAACCATACATGTAATGACTTAATTGAAGTGTTGTTCTTGCAGCCACAAACCCCTTTTCACACACACAGACATCACTAGGGATAACAAATAGAAGAATATGGAATACACAACACTTCAATTAAGCCATTAGATGCATGGTTAGTAAATCTATAATCAATAATGAATAGTGACCATTACAAAGCAACCTATTGCCTTCTAGTAGATGCGACTTTAGTCTTGCTCTCAGATTTCATATGCAATACCAGTGACTAGACGACACCTAAACGAAGGATTTTTAATCTATATGAGCATGAATTTGAGCTTAAATGAATGCAATACTTAAGCTAGATATGCAAGATTTAAGCTAGATGTGCAAGATTTAAGCTAGATATGCATGCTTAATCTAACATGATATAAGCAATATTAAGCTAGATGATTTAATAAGGATGCAATAACTAATATGTAATATCTCAATGTGAAATCTTAGTGAACCTAGAGCAAAAACAACATAATAACAATATATTCTCCAGGATCCTTGAATGAGAGATAAGAGCCTGAATTTATAGAAAATTCAGAGAGAAACCAACGACTGAGATCAAATGATGATGAGTAGTCAAGATTTTCCAAGAGGAAGCACAATCCAGGTGAATTGATGTGATTGGCTGCTTTTCTTAGTTTTAAAGGAAATTGAACTAAAATTAAGATAAAATAAAATAAAAACTGATTTATTCTCTATTTCATTCAATTTTGATATTTAAATGTTTTAATTGCTTTCTTTGAGATTATTTATCATTTTTTAATTTATTTTTCAAGATTATCTCCAATTGATTTCTTTTCTCAAATTTTAATTCTTTTTTTGTAAATTAATTCATTTTTTGATGATTTAATGGCAAATTGATTTATTTAATTAAATATACTAGGATATTCAATAAAATAAATAGGATAACTGTTTTAAAATGATTTACTTGGAATGATCAATTAATTAAATAAATATTTAATTAATATTGGTTGATAAATTTGCCATGTGACATTGGTGATTTAAGAAATTAATTATGTGCTCAAGATTAAATTTAATTGTCTTTGGTTAGGACCTTGGTGATGTTGTCGAGATTAGGGGCCCATGGTTTAGATGACCACTTTTAGGGTATTAAATTTTCCCCTCTTTGAATTAATGTGCGAGCAGTGCTTTGACTCAAAGAATAGTTGATGTCTAGGAGATACTAGTTCTGAACTTGATTGATCATGAACTAGATGAAGAATGAGGTATTCAACTTGTTTTTGAAGCGATGAAACCTAACAGAGTTGATTAAAGCGAAACCGATCCCGAACTTGATTGAACTAGGACCGATGAAGAGCGAAGATACTAAACTTGAACTTGATGGATCAAGAAGTGGATCTTACTGACCTAGAACTTGATTGAACTAGAAACAGTAAGCAGAGATAAAACCGATCTTGAACTTGATGGATCAAGACATGATGAGCAAAGATAAACTATCCAGCTTGATTTGATGCAATGAAACTGAACACCTGCTTAGATTGAGCATGTGATCAAAGAAACTCTTTAAACCCTTGATTGAGTTTAAACGAATAATCAGCTTGATGAAAAGAGATGCAACTGATTAACGTTAAGATACTAATTCAGATGAAGACAATATCAGTTTGATTTGATTGACGAAACTGATAGGCCCCTAGAGATTGATTTGATGGAGCTTAGTTGTTCGACTTGTAACAAATGTTTTTTAAATAAATTCAACTTTGAGGTCATGAGTATGCCCCCTTGGGAGTGAAATCAAAAGATAGCGAGGGTTGCACAGTGATTTTAAGCAATTTTTTTTTAGCAATGATAAGTTATTTGAGCACAAAGATTAATGTTGGTGTTTAAAATTAGAGCTGATTTGAGAATTAAATTGAGATTTAGCATTGAGTGCAAAATGATTCGAAAAAATTGACTTGAGGATGAAAGTGCTAAGTGGTCAACATCATGAAATTTTGATGAGAGAATTGACATTAGATTTCGATTTCGATCCCGAAAATGGACTCAGGACAGTTGATTTATGAGCTCTTGATTTGATTTCATCTAACTTGCGTTGATTGATTATGAGATGTTGTTCTATATGCTTTATTCTATATGTATGCATATCTTTTCAATATAGATGAATGAATGCAAATGGAATATGGATGTTGTTTTTTTCTTTCTTTTTCATATGCAAATGAATGATGACAATGAGTAATGAGTAATGCAAATGTTTATTTTTCTTCATGCAATAATATGATTGCAAATAAGTGATAATGAAATGTATGGATTTATATAAGATACTTATGTATGTAGCTAACATCTCAATACACAAGTACTCGATCAGAGAAATGATGATGAAAAAGAGACCACTTAGCTGAGAAATGACGATTGCTTTAGACTCTTTATTCAAAATATAAAGAGATCATTGTTATTATGCTAAAATCATTCGAAATGCATAAAATTGAGAATGAATCCAACCTAAACCTAGTCACTGGATTTGGAATGCTTAATTTTCATCACTGAGCATTTTACAAACATAGCAAGCAGAATAGAGTTCCTTTCTTTTCATATGCAATATTCATTATCTTGTTCACAATGATCCTTTATTCATTCATATCCTTGGATAGATTATGCATGCATCCGGATTGCACATTAAAGAAATTCCCTCAACAAACAAAGAAATGACTCCAACCTCCTTGTAGCATACAAATAAACAGAGTTGAGGTATGTGTGGTGATTTCACCTTGATGTGAAGGCACTTGTGACAAACACCCAGCTAATTAGATGTTTCCAGATCATCAGATTCATTCCTACAAGCAGAAAACAAAGAAAAGTATTATACCTTCAATCCTTGCTCCTCTTAGTCAAGATAGACTTCCTCAAGTTACTCAAGGGGATAATAAGCGAAAGCCAATGTAAAAGACAACACACAAAGAAAATTTCATGCATATCTTAAATAGTTTAGTGATTGTTTTCAATAGTCTTGTTTTGCTTGTTTACTCAGTGATAAAACTCTGCAATAGTTAGGAGACAAGTGACTGACTCAGAGTGGATGATGGGGTGCTACTGACAAAAAGATGACTTGGTTGATAGTGCTTAGGATATGTAAATTGATCAGTCGATTACCCTAAGACTAGGACATTGATAGGTTTCAAGCCATGATGGTTCCAAAAGAACTAGGATGTCACAAAAGTGACTAAAAGTTATGTACAAGCTAGAGAAAAGATGCAACATTTCAGTACAAGATATAAGACCAACCTGGATAAAATCTAATAGCCATACTAATCTATGTCATTATTTTGATTTGATCATTCATAGGAATGTCTAGTTTCAAAGAGTAAGTGCCCCGTATAAGACCGATCTGTTTGGTTTTGAGTGTACCCTTCTTTGTATAAAACATGTTGATGTTTGATAGAGTTTGATAGATTGATTAACAAGACATGCTATAAGTCTGATTGCAGACTTTGAGAGTTTGTTTGTGGTTGATTTGGTTTGAAGGATAGTCTATGCTTTCTTGCTTCAATTTTTTAGGTTTTTTTCTATTTTATTTTTATTTTTTAGGATTTTGTTCAGGACATTTTATGATTTTTAGGAGTTTGTTCAAAACATTTTATGGTTTTTAGGAGTTTGTTCAAGACATTTTATGATTTTCAGGAGTTTGTTCAAGACATTTTATGATTTTTAGGAGTTTGTTCAGGATATTTTATGATTTTTTTTTAGGATTTTCTCAGTTATGCCCCCAGTATGCAAACATATATGACATGATGATCTGCATAATGCATGTGGAGACAATGAATTTTTGATATGACCTATGTTAATGTAATATGCATGATGAAGATGCATTTCCTATTTGAACAAGGATGACCTTGTTTGTTTAGCACTTTGTAATACATCAATTGAATTGGAGGTACAAAACATTTCATAGATAAGTAGTCAATCAATCCTTAAGGTCACTTGGAACATCCAAATTAACACACTTAGTGACTGGGATTTACAAATGGAGACACAAAGAACTGTTGATATTATGGATGTGTTGCATTGGTTTTGTCATTGATGTCAACACTTATCCTTCTCAAGATCTACATTGTTGATTTGGCACTATTGTTATATTGGTTTACTATTGAACCAACACCTTGTGTTCACTGGCAAGGTCAGTGACTTATGCACAGCCACCGCTATATGCTCACCGACAGGTTATATGGTTCATCAACACTGATGATGACTTGTTATCATCTAGAGATCACTTGATTATGTCAAAGACATGGTTTGGATACTTGTTTTTGGTGTTTTGGTTATTGGTCTAATTGGGTTGACATATTTGTTGTTACTGGTAGATAGGTCTAGGTTATGGACCGGTATACGTTATCTATTCTAGATCAGCTTGACGCATTATGGAGATGATTTATTGATTGGATATTGTTGTAAATGTATTGAGTCGAAATGTTGCATCATATCAAGACTTGTTTGTAATTGATTTAATTGTAATATTCTTAGTGAGCTGACCTACACATTTGGTCTTAGGTTTTATATATGTAAGATCTCATTTGTGAGATGAAGTGTATAAGTGTGGTTATGGTATGGTATTGTAACATGGTATGTATGAATATTGAAGATCATATGAGCAGATCATAGAGAAGGTTCAAGGAAGGTTTGAAGGTGTTTATCAGAGCTTAACCGATACTGAATCCAGCATTGGAGATGCTATTTTGAGAAGTACATTATTCTAGGATTTAACCATCCTACTGTAGTCATTGTGACTCCCATTTGAGCAGTGTGCTCTAGGCGGTTGGCCTTTCTGCATGTGCAAACCCCATTTGTATACACATAGTATCTATAGTAGTATCATCTAATTTTGGGTAAGGTTTCTCACCGTGGTTTTTCCCCTAAAAGGATTTCCACATCAAAAATATATGTGTTATATGTTGTGGATGTTGTTTTTCTTTTTGTTTCATGCATTAAGTTTCACTGGTATTGATATAAACTGCTAATCTATTAACCGACATTAAGTTTGGTTTATTGACATTAAGTATTAAGTGGGATCAAGTTATAATTGGGTTGAAATTCATTGACAACTAATTCACCCCCCCCCCCTCTCAGTTGTCCTTCTGGTTCCTAACAATTGGTATTAGAGCTCACATCAAAGGTGAAACCGGTAAGACCCCTTATGAACTATGGTTTGGTAATACTCCTACTCTTAAATACTTCAGAATATTTGGAAGCAAATGCTATATTAGGAGAGATGAGTATGTTGGCAAATATGATCCTAGAAGTGATGAAAGAATATTTCTTGGTTATTCATCTAAAAGCAAGGCATATAGATGTTTTAATAAAAGATTGTAGAAGATCATTGAAAGTGCTAATGTGAAGATAGATGAACACTTTAGAGGAAATTCAAGGTCTATAAATTCTAAACCGACAGTTGAGATGATAATAAATAAACCAATACAGATTGCACCAGCACAGAATGTGGATCCAGTCACACCGGCATCATCAGAGAATTCCACAATGACCTAAGAATAGAAATATGTGAATAAACCCAGGTATGTAAGATTGAATCACTCATAAAATTGGATAATTGGGAATAAGTATCCAGGTGTTATGACAAGAGAAAGACTGGCAAATGAAGAGGTATGCTTAATTTCTTAAATTGAACCAGCATATGTTATTGAAGCATGTCAAGATGAACATTGGATAAAAGTAATGGAAGATGAATTAGAACAAATTGAAAAGAACAATACATGGACATTAGTTCCCCGGCCTAAAGACAAAAATGTAATTGGAACTAAATGGGTATTTAGAAATAAACTTAATGAAGATGGTAAGGTAATCAAGAACAAAGCAAGATTACTTTGTAAAGGATATTCACAGAAAGAGGGAATTGATTATAATGAAACCTTTTCACAGGTAGCTAGAATTGAGGCAGTTAGATTATTTCTTGCATTTGCAGCTCATAAGAACTATAAAGTATATCAGATGGATGTAAAGTGTGCATTTCTGAATGGTGATCTTGAAGACAAAGTTTAGATTGAACAGCCTAATGGATTTTCATTGACACATCTTAAAGATATGGTTTGCAGATTAAGGAAAGCTTTGTATGGATTGAAGCAAGCTCCTAGAGCCTGGTATGCTAGATTGGACAAATATCTTTTGAAGCTTGGTTACACTAAAGGTAATGCTGACATCAACTTATATTACAAATTGACTAATGATGACATCTTGGTTATTGAATTTTTTGTTGATGATATCATTTTTGGAGGAGAAGATGGATTGTCTAAGGACTTTGCTAACAAGATGTAGGAAGAATTCTAAATGTCTATGATTGGGGAGATAAATTCCTTTTAGGATTGCAAATTTCACAAACTGATAAAGGTATATTCATATGTCAAACAAAATACTTAAAGGAACTATTGAATAAATTTGGTATGGAAAACTCTAAACCGGTAAGTACTCCTATGACTACAACTAATAAATTGACATTGAAGGATGATTCAGCTCCTGTTAATCTGACAAGATTACAAATATATGATTGGAGGTTTACTATATTTGACACAAACCAGACCTAATATAATGAATGCAGTATGTATTATTTCTATATTTTAGAGTAATCCTAAAGAAAATCATGAATCAACAGTAAAAAGGATTTTCTAGTATCTACAAGGCACAACAAATCTTGGTTTATGGTATCTTAAAGATGAAAATTTTTATTTATGTACATACACCGATGCAAATTGGGCATGAGATGTAGATGATAGAAAGAGTACCACTGGTGGTGCATTCTTTCTTGGTAGCAAATTGATTTCATGGATAAGAAAGAAATAGGATTGTACATCATTATCAATAATAGAATCAGAATATGTTGCAGCGACAACTAATTGTACTCAGGTATTATGGATTAAGCAAATGTTGAAGGACATAAAGATAAAATGCAAAGAACTGATAATCATTTATTGTGATAATTCAGCAGCAATTGATATATCAAAGAATCTGATATTTCACTCTAAGAATAAGCATGTCTCTATCAAATATAATTTTTTGAAAGAGAATGTTGAAGCAAAAGAAGTAAGATTGGTTTATGTGAATACTAAAGAGCAGATTGTAGATATCTTTACAAATTATTTGCCTAAGGAAACCTTTGAATATCTCAGAGAGCAGCTTGGGGTAATGCCCTCACCGATAGAGACTTAGATAATTGAACATTGGCATCAAACTGACAGAAACTAATAGAGAAATCTTTTTCTAGCTTTGATGGAGGAGAGCTACTTCTCAGGGGGAGTAGTTGGTTGTATGTTCTCGTATTTCTTCTTAACTACTTTGGTATTTGATGTCAAAGCGGCAGAGATATCTATGGAAAAACTTTGTATTTGGGGGAGAGATATTATTCATTGGGGGAGAGATATATACCCTTTGTATTTTGGTTTTGATTTCTGATATTCATCTATTCTAGAGATTGTTGGTTTTTGGTTTTTGGCATTCTATTTTGGCACTTAGATGTTTTTCCATCTAGTGTTGCCATCAATGCCAAAGGGGGAGATTGATGGTATTATGGATGTGTTGCATTGGTTTTTTTATTGATGTCAACACTTATCCTTCTGGAGATCTACATTGTTGATTTGGCACTATGGTTATAATGGTTTACTATTGAACTAGCACATTGTGTTCACCGGCAAGGTCAGTGACTTATGCATAGTCACCGGTATATGCTCACCAACAAGTTATATGGTTCATCGGCACTAATGATGACTTTTTATCATCTACGGATCACTTAATTATGTCGAAGACATGGTTTGGATACTTGGTTTTGGTGTTTTGGTTATTGGTCTAATCAAGTTGACATATTTGTTGTTATCGACAGATAGGTCTAGGTTATGGATCAGTATATGTTATCTATTCCAGATCAGCATGACATGTTATGGAGATGATTTATTGATTGGATATTATTGTAAATGTACTAAGACGACATGTTGCATCGCATCAAGACTTATTTGTAATTGATTTAATTGTAATATTCTTAGTGAGCCGACCTACACATTTGGTCTTAGGTTTTGTATATATGTAAGATCTCATTTGTGAGATGAAGTGTGGAAGTGTGGTTATTGTATGGTATTGTAACATGGTATGTGCAAATATTGACGATCATATGAGAAGACCATAGAGAAGGTTCAAGGAAGGTTTGAAGGTGTTTATCAGAGCTTAATCGGTACTGAATCCAGCATTGGAGATGCTATTTTGAGCAGTACATTATTCTAGGATTTAACCATCCTATTGTAGTCATTGCGACTCCCATTTGAGCAGTGTGCTCTAGTCAGTTGGTCTTTTTGCATGTGCAGACCTCATTTGTATACACATACTATCTATAGTAGTATCATCTAATTCTGGGTTAGGTTTTCTAGCGTGCTTTTTCCCCTTACAAGGTTTCCACATCAAAAATATTGGTGTTATGTGTTGTGGATGTTGTGGATCAAGTTATAATTGGGTTGAAATTCATTGACAACTAATTCACCCCCTCCCCCTCTCAATTGTCCTTCTGGTTCCTAACAATAACTTCCCCACTAGTTCTTGAAACTTTGATCTTCTTTTGCCCATGTGAATACAAATGAGTTAATTCATTCTCTTGTGTTCACTAAAGATCCTTAGCATCCTATATGACTAGCTACGTGGATTATCCTAACTTCAAAAGAATCCCAAATAGAGCCTCGCTAACAGAAAGCTTTTAGAGCTCTGACGAGGTTATAGACTATAATTTCTTAAATATTGCTCTATTGCTAGTAGGCATCCATAGCCCTGAGGAGTTACTCTCATGTTCCCATAGTCAAGTTGTTTGTCACACTTTGTATGCGTGATATTTCAGTTATATATCATTTCTCTTTTGTCTTGAGATGAATATTTGGCATAACACTTTTTCTTTTATATTTTATTTCCTTGACTTGTAAGTAATGAAACCTACTTGGGTGTGACAATTACAGTGGCGCTGAAGTAGAATTTTAGATTTTTTCAATAGTCATATGATCAACTAGGTGTCTAGAATGAATTAGAGATTTTGTTAATGTGTTTGAGATATAGCAATTGATATATTTTGGGTTAACAAGTCTCAAATAGTGAAATCACTACCCAATCATAAGTAAAGCGTCATCATAGGGTAATGTTGAAAATAAATGACCTTAGGACCTCAAAGAATTCATGTCTGAATATCTAAGAAAGGAGACGAGCATTGTTTGTCCTAAATGCAAATAGATGATAAACTTGGATAGTTGCCTTGTTTTATTAATGAGCTATTATATGCTAATGCAGTAAATTATATGCCATGAAATCTATGAATGTGATGTGCTTGAAAAAGAAACTATATGCAATGTAGTGCTTTTAAGAAAATGATATGCAGTGCAAAAAGCAAATGCTAAACTAACCCAGCCCTTAGATTTGATATCGTTTAAGGTGCATGTTGTTCATAGGGTCGGGGAGTTTTGTGTAGGTAGTTCATTGGTCCATCATAAATATGTCTTTCCAAGAAGGACTAGGCTAAGTGTACATGTCCAGCATCTCCAATGTTGATTTCCTTAGTTTTTGGATTTGGTGATGAAACTAGGGTAAAGTCTTATGCAAAGGATCGGATAGGGGGTATGGGAAGATGAAAAAGAGGTGTTGGATAGTGGATCAGATATTGAAAGTTTGGTGCATGAGTGAATGGAAATGTTTGTGGTATCACCATTGACACACATCTTGAGGGATGGTGGATTGATGGAAGAAAAGTGGATCTAAGATTTTGAGATTTGGATGGAGGAACAATCAGGGATTTTGGGACATAAGGATCCAAAATAGATGAAGGAGGTGATGGAGAAATAGATTTGGAAGGTTTGGATGGAGGAACAACAATCTTGGCTGTTGATTTGGATTTTTCTTTAGATTATTGTGCTTCAAGGAGACACTTAGGGATCCACATGGTTTTTGACTTTTCATGCTTTTGCAGTTTCTTGGAACGGATTGCTTCTACATGTGCCTAAGGAACCCATATAGCTTTTGATTTTTCTTTTTTTTTCTCAGTGAGCCTTTGTGTCCTTTTATATGGATAGAAGATATGCGAAGATGTACGCCTTTGTTGATCCTACACAAGGGATGGAGGGATATGGGGTCCTAAAATGGATGGAAGAGTCGAAGGGGAAGGCGTGTACTTGAATTTTGGTTTAATAGGGATACCACCATCTTGAGGAATGTTACTGAGGCCATGACTCTTAATAGTTTCTTTAACATGGAGGGTTCTTGCTTGTGAAGGTCCACCCCTTTGTGTTTATAAATATTTTGACTTGTAGGATAATGAGAGGGCTTTGTAGGCATGACGGATCCTTGAGGTGAACATGGAGGATTATGACAAGAAGATGAAGGGATACTTTCATCTTGACATGGAAGAGGGCCATTGGATAGAGTAGGAAGGGTGTTTGACTCTTCATTTTGAATAGGCTCATTTGAAAAGGTGGAGGAGGCATCATGATCTTGCTTAGGAAGGATTATTTTCTCTTGAGATGGAAAGGGGTCATCTTGGAATAAATGGAAAGGTATAAGGGAATCATCATGGGATTCTATGGAAATAAGATCGTTTTCAACCATTGGATGGGATGGCCCTTGAGATAGCCCTTGAGGGTCAACGTGAAAAGTTTCATCATTAGCTTCATTATTTGAGAGACATTGTATGGATTGTTGTTGAGAAGCCTTAGGAGATGGAGGCATCATGGAAGAGATGGAGGCTACATTTAATCCATTACTAGACACAAGTTCATAATTTTGATCATGCTTGGAAATAATTCCTTCTTTTTCTTTAGGTGATTCATTAGGACCTTCAATTTCAATGACACCATTATCAATGAGATCTTGAATATTATGTTTTAATTCTATGCAATACGAAGTCTTATGTTCATTTTGTCTATGATATGCACAATACTTACTCAAAAATTGACATCCCCATGTGGTGTTTTTAGGTAATATGATAAGATTATGCTCAAGAAGCTCTTTCAAAGTTGACTCAATAGATTTCCCCAAAGGAGTAAATTGTCCATCTAGAGGATATTTGGAGGAAATGTCTTTACGTCTTGGGGAAGGTGTCTTGTGAGCTTGTTTGAGATTTGGTTTTTGATTGTCAATTATTTGCTGGTTTTTTATTGTCATATCATATAATCATTTTAGCATTCCTTGAAGTTTCTCTCTCTTGATATCATGTGTTTGTTTTGAAATGGAGTCATTGATTTATTTTGTTGGATTTTCATGTCATATATTTCCTTCTTGATATCTTGAATCATTTGAGCCAAGGTAGCCATGGGAATTGGAGCTAAGGTAACTATTTACAGTTGATAGCGAGAAGTGTTACAAATGTCAAGGTGAGATCAAAGCTAGTTGTTCATTGAGGCTAGAGGTTGATGTTCAAACTTATGTGGGTGAGATACACTGACTCTGATCTTGAGTCAAGGCTAAGTAGCCTAAGTGATACTCAAGAGTGAAGTTTGGACAACATATTGGTTGATTGGATTAGGTTGATTGAGCTAGCTAAGAGGTAACTAACAAAATCATGTAACATGGCTGCAGAAGGTACACTACCAAGGTGTCTTATGCTTAGGATTATGGTGACCAGTTTTATGCTCGCTATCTTATTCGGGCAAATTTGACTATTCTGACTAACAAGATCAGGAATTCGTATGACAGAGTTCTCAGACCTAGATGACAATTTAGTAGTTTACAGATGATAAAGATAGTTTTTTCATACGAGTTGTTGCCTAATTTTGTACGACAGTTGGGTAGACTCCAGATGATAATCTATTGACTGTGATGTATATTCATACGGCAGACTATAAAAGACTAGATGCTAGTTTTTTAGATTTGTACGATAGCTTTAACAGAGCCAGACAACAAACTTTTAAAATCAATGAAGACTCACACAACAAGAGGTAAGTAGCAGGACAAAAATTTAACAGACTCGTATGACAGAGGACTAGACAGAAACAAAATTATGATAGGCAGAGTTTTTTTTAACGACTGATGAAGACCAGTTTTTGGACATGAACTGATATTTTGATGACTGACAGAGACCAGTTTTTGGACACAAACTAAGTTTATCACTGAGTTGTTGATTTGTTTGATTTTTTTTCTCCAGTTTCAGTATTTCAGTATTTCAGTTTTAGTTTCAATTTCAGGTATGAAAAACACAGAAAACACGCAAGATATATATAATGACTTCAATCACAACACTCTAACCCTACAAAAGTTGGCTTAGAGAAGAAAACCTTTGCTTGTTGACTTAGGTACACACCCAATAGCTAATCAGAATATGGCCTCTAAGTCTCACACAATGGATTCTCAACACCGTATTAGTCGACTCCAAACACTAATGGGAGCACGATATGGCAAGTGTCTTGGGAGAGTTACTATCTCTCTTGCACAAAGATTATCCCTCTTTTGGATGTGAACCAAGTAGCTTCTATCTTATGGTTCTTAGTCAAGTATTCCATTAGAAATTACCCCTTGAAGTCACACAAGCATGATTGAGGCCTATAGCCCAACAAGGTACTGAAACAAGTTGTAGTCACATAAACGTGATTGAGACCGTGGGGCCCTAGAAAATGCTCGATATGAAAGATCTCAAAGAGAAAACTCAAATAATCCCATCCTCTAAGACTTTAATCACTAGAGGCCTATTTATTATAGTGAGTTGGAATGCTCAGGTCCAGTTGTACTCACTTGGGTCATTCTCACAGGGTGATTACTTTTTCCCACTGTGATAGGCCTGCTAAAGGTACACAAATCTCAAAACTTAGAATAAAGATTCGAGGGCCTAGATTTTTGTTTATCTATAAAAGACAAGAGCATACTCTCTTACCTCTCAAATTTTTCTAAAAACACAAAAGACATATTTGTTCTTTAACCAGATAGCAATTTAAGTACCTAAGAAAATACTAAATGAATACACAATGTTTAGTCGATTCTTCTTAGGCAACCTGCAAGAACAACACATTAGTAGTCATATTATTTTTTATTCTTTGACAAGCGTATGTTTGATTGATAAACTCTTTGACAAGCATTCTACAAGAAACCGCTTAGGCTATGAAAATCTTGTTGGCATATGATGAACCGGTATGATGATAATGTATGTTGTCATTGATGTCAATAAGTGCAAGTGAACCAGTATGAAGACTAGAAGAAGTTGTTATTGATGTTCAAGTAGGAGAACTAGTATGAAGGGATGAAGTGGACTGGTGTCAGGGTTTCACTAAGTGTGACTACTTGTTGGTAGTCTCAGCTCTAGGGTTTTCGGTTTGGCAATCTAGCTTGTGTGATGCACTCGATGACATTATGTGATGAGTTAGCTAAGAGATAAGGATGAGATAGAGATGTCATGTCAGTTTTGTGCACGTGAAAGATTTCCTTGAGGATCTTGCATGTGAAGATTGATTGCATTAAATGTCTACCTTGGGAATGAACATTCTTCTTAGCGGTATGTGAAGAGAGCATGATGGGTTACTGATTTCCATATGCAGTGGAGAATGGATGATGCAAAATGACTTGTGATCTGTTTGAGATTGTTTCATTCTATGCAAAGTGTTTGAACAGTCAGGATTGGACTGCTTGAAATTGTAAACCTAAAGTGTTTAGGGTTTAGGGTTTATGCTACCAACCTAATTGTTGTCTATATGGTTGATGATGTTTATTATTGTTTGTGTTGGAAAATGTTGTCTTTGTATCCGAGTGATGAGATACTTTCCAGACCAGTGAGTGGAAAATTGCAGAGTGTGATTGCAGAGTAGAGGAGCTAAAAAGGATCTGCCTTAGCAAGTAGTGCTGTTATCAGATCAAAGCTTTACCTATTGTCTTCTAACCATTTCAATGGTAGGAAAATCCCTTTATCGGGTAGATTTAGTAGGCTTATTGCAAATCCTCTAACCAGGTGACTCAAGATCATTAAGTTCTTCAAATCCTCTAGCGACATAACCTTTAACAGGGTATATAGCCATCCCTTAATCGGGTGATCTTTAATAGGATCAGTTCCTAACGGAACCTTGTTTTAAATTCTTTAACTGGAGTAGGCTCCTAATAGAGTGAGCTTCAAAAGAGTTCAAAAACAAGATTGTGGGTATTCATCCCCACTATGGTTTTTCCCATTTGGGTTTCCACGTGAAAAAATTGTGTGCCATGAGTTGTGCATTTTTCATGTGATGATTAAGTTGTCTTTGTTTAGGTGAATATGCATGCAAAGTTAATGGTTATGGTATTACTGATACAACACATGCATGAGTATATTGGTGAAGTAGTTATCAAGTGTTGAATGTTATTTGAAGTATTCAATTTTACTGGTTTAGTTGTTTGAAGTCTTACTATGTTTAACCAGTATGCCATGGTTAAGTTCAGTGATGAAGACAATCGGTTAGCATTGTTTTAACTTAATAAGTTGTTGAGAATTTTTTGTATGTACTGATTCACCCCCCCTCTCAGTACCGATTAGGGTATTTATTGTTCATCATTATTCATCAATTGGTATCAGAGCAACTCCAGGTCCTCGGTGATATAAGCTTAACTGCTTGAGGTAAAAGATCTTGCTTTAATGATGAAGAGGGAATGTCCTAAGTTTAATAGGGATAACTACAAAATATGGAAGGAAAAAATGAAGATTTATATCAAGATTTTGCATGCTCAACACTGGAGCTATGTTGAGAATGTCTATGTTATCCCCACTAGCACTCTAACTGATGATCAGAAAAGAGAGATTCAAGAAAATGGGCAAGTCATGGAAGCCCTTATTAGCATCCTGTCTAATATTGAGTTCATTGATGTACAAGATAAGTATAGTCCTAAGGATGTGTGGGACACGCTGGAAACCATTTATGGTGGTGATGAGCATGTCAAGCAAGCTAAAGAAGAGATCCTTAGAGGAAAATTTGAAGACATGAGGATGGTTGAAGGAGAGACCATTCAGCAGTATGGCATAAGGATCAAGACTGTGGTTGGAGATATCAAAAGCACTAGTGGAACAATTAATGATGCCACTGTTGTCAATAAAGTTTTGATATCATTGTTACTGGTCTATGCAATCAGAGTAGCTTCTATTTAGGAGCTAAGGTCTATCAAAAAAACCAAGGTATCCTTAGACTCTATCATTGCAAAGTTGACTACATATGAGTTGAATAGCTATGATGGTAGTGTTCAGAAGACTAAGTTAGCCTTTAGAGCATTTGTTGAACCAACCAAAAAAGGAAAAGAAGTACTAGTTATGAATCCAAGTAATGTAGAGATATGGATGATGAAGAGATTCTGATGGAGTTTGAAGCTCATCTTGCCAAGAGACTTCCAAAAAGCACCGGAAAATATAGAGGTAAGCTTCCTTTAAAATATTTTTCCTGCAATAAGATAGGACATATAGCTGTTAAGTGTCCTAACAATGACAATAAGGATAAACCGGAGAGGTTTAGAAAGTATAAAGGAGGAGGTACAATAAATTATCTTATTGCAATGGATGAAGGTGTTACTGATGAAGAATCTGAGGATGAAGAGAATGAGGATATAGTGTTTGTAGCTATAAAGGAAGAAGTGTCTGACAAGAAAGCCCTTGTCTCTCACATTGACAACTCTAATGAGTGGATTATTGATAGTGGGTGTTCTCACCACATGACTGGTGACCAGAGAAATTTTTTGTCTCTGGAAGAATATAATGGAGGTGTTGTTCGATTTGGCAACAATGCACCATGCTTGGTGAAAGGTAAAGGATCCATCTCACTAAATGGAAAGAGCAGTGCGGATGATGTCTACTAGGTAGAAGGTCTTAAGCATAACCTTTTGAGTGTTGCTCAACTAAATGACAAAGGACTCATTCTGGAGTTCAAAGGTGGAGTCTGTAGTATAATTGGAAAGAGTGGTGAACTTATTGCCACCAGTAAGCAGACCAGAGGTAACTTGTTTCAGTTGAATGCCAAGATTATTCTATGTCTGATGGCAAAGTTTGATGACAGTTGGATATGGAATAGGAGACTTTGTCATATAAACTTTGACAATATTGTAAAAGCCAGTAAGATCAAGGCAGTAAGAGGATTGCCTTTGCTGAACAAACCAGAGAATTCTTTGTGCAGAGAATGCCAACTTGGGAAGATGTCTTCCTCAACTTTCAAAGGTAAGCCTTTTTCAGTAGAGAACTTTCTTGATCTTGTGCACACCGATCTATGTGGTTCAATGAAAACTAGAAGTATTCAGGGAGATAGGTATTTCATGATTCTTACTAATGACTGCTCAAGAATGATATGGGTCACATTCTTGAAAGACAAGTCCGAGGCATTTGGAAAGTTCAAAGCCTTTAGAGAATTGTTAGAGAATGAAAGTGGTCAAAGGATAAAATGCCTAAGAACTGATCAAGGAGGTGAATTCACTTCTGATGAATTCAACAAGTACTGTAAAGAGAATGGTATCAAGAGGTAGTTGTCTACCCCAAGAACATCACAACAGAATGGCATAGCAAAAAGGAATAACAGGACTGTAGTTTAAGCGGCCAGAACAATGTTGATCCAAGGAAAGGTTGCTCACACTTTTTGGAGAGAAGCAGTGAGCACTGCAATCTATACTATGAACTAGGTACTCATCAAGAAAGCTAAAGATAAAACCCCTTATGAGTACTAGACCGAGAAGACTCCCACTATGAGTTATTTTAAAGTATTTGGCAGTAAATGCTATATCAAGAGAGGTGAGCATCTAAGCAAGTTTAATGCTAAATGTGATGAAGGAATATTTCTAGGATATTCCACTAAGAGCAAATCTCTCAAGTGCTACAAAAATAGGACTCAAAAAATTGTTGAGAGTATCAATGTCAGGGTTGATGAATCCCCTGAGAAACCTAAGGAAACCAGCAGTGAGCAAGTCGAAGACAAACTGGGTGTAGCCTTCTAGGAACCAGTTAAGAAAGAAACAAGCAAATACCTTAGTGTTCTTGTACCGGTAGAAGCTACAGTAGGTGAAGAAGAAGATGGAGAAGAAGAAGAAGAGGAAAAGCAAGTAGAACCAGATAGAGGCATTCCTAGATATGTGAAACTACATCATGATTGGAAGTAGATCATAGGAGATAAAGATGTAGGGATACTCACAAGAAGAAAGGTGAAAGAAAAATCTTGCATGATTTTTGAATTTGAGCCTAAGACCACTAGAGAAGCACTTACAGATGAAGACTAGATTAAGGCAATGGAAGAGGAGCTGGACCAAATAGAAAAGAATGCAACATGGTCTTTGGTACCCAGACCAGAACACAAGAATGTCATAGGTACCAAATGGGTCTTCAGGAATAAGCTTAATGAAGAAGGCACAGTTGTAAGGAACAAGGAAAGACTTGTATGCAAGGGATATGCTCAAGAAGAGGGAGAAGAATAGGGAGAAACCTTTGCCCCAATGGCTAGACTGGAAGGTGTTTGAATGCTACTTACATTTGCAGCATTTAAGGGATTCAAGGTATACCAGATGGATGTAAAGTTTGCATTCTTGAATGGAATCCTAGAAGAGGAAGTGTATATTGAGCAACCGGATGGGTTTGCCTTATCAAAAGATAGTAAGATGGTGTATAGATTACACAAGGCCCTGTATGGATTAAACAAGCACCAAGGACATGGTATGAATAGTTACACTCTCATCTTATGAAGATAGGATTTCAGAGAACAAGTGAGGACAACAACATCTACCTAAAATCTGAAGGTGATCAGATCCTGATCTGTGAAGTGTTTGTAGATGACATAATCTTTGGAGGAGATGATGAAATGAGCCATGTATTTGCAGATGAAATAAAGAAAGAGTTTGAGATGTCTCTGATTAGAGAGATAAAGTTCTTCATTGGTCTACAGATTCAGTAGATGAAAGAGGGTATCTTTATTACCTAGTCCAATTATGTCAAAGAGGTATTGAAGACCTTTGGCATGGAGGAGAGCAAACCGGTTGGTACATAGATGGTGACCAGCTGCAAACTGAATAAGGAAGATGATTTAGCATTGGTGAATGAGAAGGAGTACCGGTCTATGATCAGTAAGCTGCACTATGTGGTACACAGCAGACCAGATATCACTCATGCAGTGGGCATTGTGGCCCGTTTTTAGAAAATTCCAAGAGAATCTCACTTGGTAGCAGTCAAGAGGATTCTTAGATACCTGAAAGGGACAATTGATTCCCATACAATGGTGATTTTAATCTCAAAGTATTTACCGATGCAGATTGGGTAGGTAATGTGGATGAATGGAAGACCACACCTGGTGGAGCATTCTTTCTTGGTGGAAGACTAGTCTCATGGACGGCTAAGAAGTAGAGTTGTATTTCCTAGTCTACAGCTAAAGTAGAGTATGTGGCAGCATTTATGAACTGCACTCAAACAATCTAGATGAAACATGTATTGGATGGTTTCAAAGTACCTATATCTGAACCGATGAGTATATTTTATGACAACATAAGTGCAATAAACATTTCCAAGAATCCGGTATTGCATGCTAGAACTAAGCACATTGAGCTCAAGTATCACTTCTTGAGAGAGAAGGTTCAAAACAAAGAGGTTGTATTAGAACATGTTTCCAATAAGGAGAAACTAGAAGACATATTCACTAAGCCCTTACCAAAGACTACATTTACCTATTTGAGAGGTGAATTAGGGGTTCTACCTCTTCATGAAGTAAATTAAAAATGTGTGCTCCACATCAGTCAGGTACTATAGTGTCAAATCTTTTAGGATTGATGTGTTGAAGGATACTACTCCATAGGGGGAGCAGCATAGTGGAGAATGGAAGCTTGTTTCTCTAATTTGATATTGTTGTCAAAAGGGGAGGAGATATCTGAAGTGATAAAGATATATGATATGGGAGAATATATATGTTATAGTTGCAATGCTGCACTAAGTATTGCCATCAATGCCAAAGGGGGAGATTGTTGGCATATGATGAACCAGTATGATGATAATGTATGTTGTCATTGATATTAGTAAGTGCAGGTGAACAGGTATGAAGATTGGAAGAAGTTGTTATTGATGTTCAAGTAGGAGAACCGGTATGAAGGGATGAAGTGGATTGGTGTCAAGGTTTCACTAAATGTGACTACTGATTGGTAGTCTCAGCTCTAAGGTTTCTGGTTTGGCAATCCAGCTTGTGCAATTCAACCAATGACATTTTGTGATGAGTTAGCTAAGAGATAAGGATGAGATCAAGATGCCACGTCAGTTTTGTGCACGTGAAAGATTTCCTTGAGGATCTTGCATGTGAAGATCGATTGCATTAAATGTCTACCTTGAGAATGAACATTCTTTTTAGTGGTATGTGAAGAGAGTGTGATGGGTTACTGATTTCCATATGCGATAGAGAATGGATGATGCAGAATGACTTGTGATCTATTTGAGATTTTTTCATTCTATGCAAAGTGTTTGAATGGCCAGGATTGAACCACTTGAAATTGTAAACTTGAAATGTTTAGGGTTTAGGGTTTATGCTATTGACTTAATTGTTGTCTATAAGGTCGATGATGTTTGTTATTGATTGTGTTGGAAAATGTTGTGTTTGTATCTGAGTGATGAGATACTTGCCAGATCAATGAGTGGAAAACTACAGAGTGTGATTGTAGAGTAGAGGAGCTGAAAAGGATATGCCTTAGCATGTAGTGTTGTTATCAGATCAGAGCTTTACTTGTTGTCTTCTAACCATTTTAGTAGTAGTAAAATCCCTTTACCAGGTAGCTTTAACAGACTTATTGCAAATCTTCAAACCAGGTGACTCAAGATCATTGAGTTCTTCAAATCCTCTAGCGAGGTAACCTTTAATAGGGTTTTAACCTTTAATAGGTTATATAGCCATCCCTTAACTAGGTGATCTTTAACAGGATCAGTTTCTAATAGAATTTTATTGTAAAGTATTTAACTAGACTAGGATCCTAACAGAGAAAGCTTCAAAAGAGTTCAAAAACAAGCTTGTGGGTATTCATCCCCACCGTGGTTTTTCCCATTTGGGTTTCCACGTGACAAATTTATCTGTCATGAGTTGTGCATTTTTTATGTGATGATTAAGTAGTCTTTGTTTAGGTGAATATGCATGCAAAGTTAATGGTTATGGTATTACTGATACAACACATGCATGAGTATATTGGTGAAGTAGTTATCAAGTGTTAAATGTTATTTAAAGTATTTAGTTTTACCAGTTTAGTTGTCTAAAGTCTTACTATGTTTAACCGGTATTGCCATGGTTAAGTTCAGTGATGAAGACAACCAGTTAGCATTATTTTAACTTGATAAGTTGTTGAGAAGTTTTTGTATGTACTGATTCACCCCCCCCCCTCTCAGTACCGATTAGGGTATTTTTTATTCATCATTATTCATCAAATCTTAGGCAGACATAAAATAATTAAGGGTTAGCGTCAGTATCATCAAAATTTAATTCAAGAAAACCCTAAAAAGTAATTTGTTTTTCAAAAAATCCTATTCTAACTCCTTCAACCTTCAAGAAATTGTTAGAAACCTGTTAGAAGAAAAAGTTAGTGAAATATCAAACCTCTTGGTGGGTTTACACAAGCCTAATTTCAAATCTTGGTTACAAATTTTTCACTCCTAATGTTGAAATGCCTTGAAATTTGACTAAGTCTGAAATTTGGAAGATCCTCCAAAAACTAGATTTTGCATTATAACTCCTGGAGGTCCGAAACCCCTCTCAAACATCCTGAACATATATATGGAATATAACTTAACTTAAATGTTATATTCCATATATATTGACCTTCCACAAGCCTAATTTCAAGCAAACTTCTAAAAAAACTCTTTGTTTTTCATATGATAGAACAGTAACTCATACAAGTATTCTCACCTGACCATACAAGAATTCTCACCGAACCGAATGAGTAAACATAGAAGAAAATGACAAAGTAGTTACTCGTATGACTATTCCCATAGAGCCGAATGACAAAACACAAAATCAGATATCCAGAGTAGAAACTCGTACAAGTATTCTCTCTGAAATGCATGATAAAAGACAGGTCTTAATAGAATATCATATGATGAAGGATATATACTCATATGATTTTTTGCAAAGGTTGTATGGATGAGACCTGAAAGATAAAGAAGTGATTTTGAGGCTGAAGGATTGAATTTTGAACCCCACGGTGGGCGCCAAAAATGTGTGTGTGAAAAGTGGACCTGTATCTGTATCTAGAATACACAACACTTCAATTAAATCATTAGATGCATGGTTAGTAAAACAATAATCTATAATGAACAATAAACCACTACAAAGCGACCTATTACCTTCTAGTAGATGCGAGTTTAGTCGTGCTCTCAGATTTCATATGCAATAATAGTGACTAGACAACACCTAAATGAAGGATTTTTAATCTATATGAGCATGAATTTGAGCTTAAATGAACACAAGATTTAAACTAGATATGCAAGATTTAAGCTAGATATGCATGATTAATCTAACATGATTTAAGCAATATTAAGCTAGATGATTTAATAAGGATGCAATAACTAATATGTAATATCTCAATGTGAAATCTTAGTGAACCTAGAGCAAAAACAACATAATAACAATATATTCTCCAGGATCCTTGAATGAGAGATGAGAGCCTGAATTTATAGAAAATTCAGAGAGAAACCAATGGCTAAGATCAAATGATGATGAGCGGTCAATATTTTCCAAGAGGAAGCACAATCCAGGTGAATTGATGTGATTGGCTGCTTTTCTTAGTTTTAAAGGAAATTGAACTAAAATTAAGATAAAATCAGAAAAAACTAATTTATTCTCTATTTCATTCAATTTTGATATATAAATGTTTTAATTGCTTTCTTTGAGATTAATTATCAATTTTTTATTTGTTTTTCAAGATTATCTCCAATTGATTTCTTTTCTCAAATTTTAATTCTTTTTTTGTCAATTAATTCCTTTTTTGATGATTTAATGGCAAATTGATTTATTTAATTAAATATACTAGGATATTGAATAAAATAAATAGGATAATTGTTTTAAAATGATTTACTTGGAATGATCAATTAAATAAATAAATATTTAATTAATATTAGTTGATTAATTTGCCACGTGACTTTGGTGATTTAAGAAATTAATTGTGTGCTCAAGATTAAATTTAATTGCCTTTGGTTAGGACCTTGGTGATGTTGTCGAGATTAGGGGCCCATGGTTTAGATGACCATTTTTAGGGTATTACAAGTATGTTGTATGATAACTCATATATATATGTATAGAATAGTCCTCATTCCCCAAAGAAAGAAAACCACCTTGGAAGAAAGGGAACACATGTGTCTTTGAGTCAACATGAAAGAGACCAAAAGAGATCTCAATGCTTTGCATCATCCTCAAGTAGACATCACTAGGGACAACAAATAAAAGAATGGTCACAAAAGAGAAAGAAAGGAGAGAGGTAGAGGATCTATGGTACTGATACAACTAGTCTAGCATGACATCTGTAATACCCTAAAAATGGTCACCTAAACCATGGGCCCCTAATCTCGACAACATCACCAAGGTTCTAACCAAAGGCAATTAAATCAACCTTGAGCACCTAATTAATTAATTATTCAATCATTAATGTTACATGGAAAATAAATCACTCTATTTTAATTAAATATTTATGGATTATTAGAACATAAGATAACTAGCACCCCTTATGCAATATTAAAAAGTTCTTCCCCTTATCTGAAAGTAAGGGCTACTATTTTGTAAAAAGAGATTCCAGATAATTCAACTCCTTAAAAATAGATGCAAAATACTCTTCAAAAAATATATTTCCTCTTGTAATATTTTGTAAAAAGAGATTCCAGATAATTCCAGATAATTCAGCTCCTTAAAAATAGATGCAAAATACTCTTCAAAAAATATATTTCCTCTCCTAATATTTATAGCAGAAGAGTAAATTATTTCCCTTGTAGCAGAGCATAGGAGGATCATATGGAAGAGCAACAACCCCTGTCTGTAACGCTCCCACCCACCCCATACGGCCCCTACAATTTTGATGAAATCAGCCTACCATTCCAAGCAAATCATTTTGATCAATTATCCTATTTATTTAATTAAATATCTTAGGTTATTTAATTAATAAATAAATTTGTCATTTAAATCACAAAAAATGAATTAATTTAAAGAGAAAAAAAGGAATTAATTTACAAAAAGAGATTTATCACAAAAAGAGGAATTAATCTACAAAAGAAAGAGTTAAATTAAAAACAAAAGAAAAGCAATTAAATTGAATTAATCATTTTCTCTAAAATTAAAAATCAAAGCTTTTCTTGAGGAAAGAGGTTCAGTTACATTGAAAAAGGTTGTTTCTAAATAAAAAATCTTGAGAAAATTAAAGAAATGTGCATGGAATCACCTATTTTATCTCAAGTGCATGGAATCAACTAAATTTATCTCCAATGCAAACTCAGACTTATAATCTGAATGCATTCAATCAAGCTATAATTGGAATCTATCTCAAGATTAACTTAATCCGATCTCTCAATTATTTCAATTATCCTAAATTGTTCTTTTTCTTGAGGAATCTCAGCCACGCATTATTAATCGATCTTGACCATTGGTCTCTCTTTTGAGTCTCTATAAATTTAGCCTTCATCTCTCATTCAAATCACCCTAGAGATTTATTGTTATTGTGTAGGTTTTGCTCTGGAGTCATTGAAAATATCGTGCTTTCAGATTATTGCATCTTAGTTTAGCTTTTTGCATACTTAGTTTAATCATGATTGCTTGAATTCATATAGCTTAATCTTGCATATCTAGCTTAATCTTTCATATCTAGCTTAATCTTGCATACATTTAGCTTAATCTTGTGCTCATATAGATTAAATCCTATGTCTTCATGTAGTCTAGTCACTAGTATTGCTTAGACAAATCTGAGAGCAAGTTTATACTCACATCTTTTAGAAGGCAATAGGTCAATTTGTTATGGTTTTTATATTCATGATTATATCTGTCTAACCATGCATGCAATGATTTATTGAAGTGTTTGTGTCTTACAGCTTGCAGACTTTATCCACTTTTCACACACACATTTTTGGCACCCACCATGGGGCAGAAGACTACATCTTTTGGCCTCGCAGATCAGCTTACTTTTGTTTTTCAGATTTTATTTTTTGGATTTTTTCCATATAGTACCGGTAAAAACTCATACGAGTTTTCACAGAGGCCCAAACAACAATCTATAGGTTTCATATGGTCCATCGAGAATTATCGTATGACTAGGTGAGAATACTCATATGATATTCTAGTTTTTGGTATTAAAACAGACTGCAATTTTAGGATTTTTTTTTATTGATTTTTTATGGTACTAATGCTAACCCTGACTTGTTTTCTGTCTAATTGAGAGATTTTGATAGCCTAACTAGTTTTTTGTAGAATATTTTGTCGAAGAACATGCCTATCACATAAAAACAATATGACTACTGATTCGTTGTTTTTGTAGGTTGCTTGAGGAGATTCAAGTGAACTTCATGTATTCTTTAAATTTATTTTTTAGGCACTTAAATTGCTATCCTGTTAATTAACAAATCTCTCTTTTGTGTTTTAAGAAAAATCTAAGAGGTAGGAGAGTATACTCTTGTCTATACAGACAATCATAAATCTAGACCCTCAAAGCTTTTTCTAAGTTTGAGATTTGTGTACCTTTAGCGGGCCTGTCATAGTGGGAAAAAGTAATCACCCTGTGAGAAAGAACCAAGTGAGTACAATTGGACCTGAGCATTCTAACTCACTATAATAAATAGGCCTCTAGAAATTAAAGTATCAGAGGATGGGATTATTTGATTTTTCTCTTTGAGATCTCTCATATCGAGCATTTTTGCAGGGCCTCGGGGTCTCAATCACATTTACGTGACTATAGCTTGTTTCAGTACCTTGTCAGGCCATAGGCCTCAATCATGCTTGCGTGAATTCAAGGGGTAATTTTGAATGGAATTCCTGACTAAGAAATATAAGATAGAGGCTACCTGATCCACCTTCGAAAGGGGGATAATCTTTGTACAAGAGAGATAGTAACTCTCCCAAGATACTTGTCATTTCATGCCCCCATTAGCATTTGGAGTCGGCTAATACGGAATTGAGAATCCATTGTGTGAGACTTAGCAGTCGTATTTTGATTAGCTATTGGATGTGTACTTGAGTCTGCAAGCAAAGGTTTTCTTCTCTAAGCCAACTTTCATAGGGTTAGCATGTTGTGTTTGAAGTCATTATACATCTTGCGTGTTTACTATGTTTTCATCCTTGAAACTGAAACTGAAATACTAAAACTGGAAAAAATAATCAACAATGTCAAAAACTCAATGATCAAAACTCTATCCATGTTAGAAACTAGTCTCTCTCTAGTCCTCTATCATACGAGTCTATTGAACTATCATCTGGCTATACATATAATGTCATATGAGTCTGCTCTTTTATCATCTAGTTATAGACCTATTGTCATCCTGGTCCTCGTAATTATTGTCTAGTCTTAAGTAAACTATTGTATGAGTAATCATTATCCTCATCAGATTTTTGTCTAGAGAACACTAAACTATCATGTGAGTATAGGTAGCAACTTGTACGAGAAACTATCTATGTCATCTAGGACTTGCCAAATTATTGTCTGCATCTGAAAACTCTATCGTACGAATTTTTTATTTTGTCAGTCCAAAAACTTGTTTGTTTGCACACTTTTCTAGAATTGTTATGCTTGCCTAATAGGTCTACAGTGAGCATATATCTAGTCTTTTTTTATCTTGAGCATAATAAATCTTGATAAAGTACCCCTATCGTTGTGTTGCATTATTTTGTCGATCATCTTTCAGCTAGTTCAATCAACTACTTATCAAACTTAATCAACCTAAGTTACTTACATCATGTCTTATACAAGATAAATCATTCCTAAAACCAGATTGAGTCTTAGTCACCTTTCTCAATCACTACGTTAAAATGCATAACTAGCTTCAATTTGATCTTGACATCTACATCACTTCTAGCTCTCGGTCCCGTCGGTTGTAAATGCCTGTTCAAATCAGAAGGTCTCCTAAAAATTCTGACAAAAGTAAGAAGCCCATGGCTACCTTGGCTCAATTAATTCAAGATCTCAAGAGAGAAATATATGACATTCAAGCCCAACAAAAATATTTAATGACACCTCTTGAGATAAAATTTCATGATATCAAGAACTCCAGACTTCAAGAAATGCTAAAACAATTATATAAGGTGGAATAGAAAGTAATTGAAAATCAAAAGCCAAATTTTATACAAGATCACAAGATGCCTTCACCAAGAAAAAAAAGACATCTATCCCCTAGATAGACATTTTACACCTTTGGGGCAATCTATTGAATTGTCTTTGGAAGAGCTTCTTGAGCATAATCTTATCATATTGCCTAAAAAGACCACATGGGGATGTGAAATTTTGAGTAATTACTATGCATATCATAGGCATAACAAACATAAGACTTCAATGTATATAGAATTAAAACATAAAATTCAAGACCTCCTTGATGATGGTGTTATTCAAATTGAAGATCATAAAAAATCACCTAAGGAGAAACCAGATGTCATTACCAAGCATGATCAAAATTATGAACCTGTGTATAGAAATGGCCTACATGTAGCCTCCATCTCTTCCATGATGCCCCCATTTCCTAAGGCTTCTCAATAGTAGACCATATCATATCCCTCAAATGATGAACCTAATGATGAATCTTCTCATGTTGACCCTCAAGGGCTATCTCAAGAGCCATCCCATCCAATGGTTGAAAAAAATCCTATCTCGCTAGAATCCCATGAGGATCCCATTATAACTTTCCATTTCTTCCAAGATGATCCCCTTCCATCTCAAGAGAAAAGAACCTTTCCTAAACAAGATCATGATGTCTCTTCTACCTTTTCAAATGATCCTATTCAAAATGAAGAGTCAAACACCCTCCCTATTCTATCCAATGGTCCTCTTCCATGTCAAGATCAAAGTATGCCTTCATCTCCTTGTCATAATCCTCCATGTTCACCTCACAGATTCATCATGCCTACAAATACCTCTCATGATCGTACAAGTCAAAATATTTATGAATGGAAAGGGGTAGACCTTCACAAGCAAGAACCCCTCCATGTTAAAGAAACTATTAAGAGTCATGGCCTCAGTGACATTCCTCAAAATGTTGGTACCCTTACTAAACCACCAAAATCCAAATACATGCCTTCCCCATCATCTCTTCAATCCATTTTAGGACCCTATATTCCTCCATCCCTTATGCAGGACCAACAAAGGCATACATCTTCGCACACCTTCCATCCATCTAAAAGGACACAAAGGCCCACTAAGAAAAAGAAAGAGAAATCAAAAGTTATATGGGTTCCTAAGGCACTTGTAGAAGCAATGCATTCCAAGAAACTACAAAAGCATGAAAATCAAAAACCATGTGGATCCCTAAGTGTTTCCTTGAAGCACAAAAGTCTAAAGAAAAATCCAAATCAACATCCAAATCTTCCAAATATATTCCTCCATCACCTCCTTCATCCATTTTGGATCCTTATGTCCCAAAATCCATAGTTGTTCCTCCATCCACATCTCAAAAACTGAGATCCACTTTTCCTCAATCAGTCCATCATCCCTTAATATGTGTGCCAATGGTGATCTTGCCAACATTTCCATTCACTCATGCACCAACCTTTCAATATCCGATCCATTATCCAACACCTCTTTTTCATCCTTCCATTTCTCTTATCCAATCCTTTGCATAAGACTTTACCCTAGTTTCATCACAAAATCCAAAAGCTAAGGAAATCAACATTAGAGATGCTGAACATGTACACTTAGCTGAGTCCTTATATCCTATTGGAAAAGACATCTTTATCTGACTCTTCAAACAAAGACCAATGAACTACCTACACAAAACTCCTTGACCCTATGAACAACATGCACCTTAAACAATATTATATCTAAGGGTTCGGTTAGTTCAGGTTTTGCTTCTGCAACTGTCTGAGTTTATCATTTGTTTGCATTCAAGACAAACAAGGGTTGTCTCCTTTCTTATATATTTGGACATGAAGTCTTTGAGGTCCTAAGGTCATTCATTTTTCAACATCACCCTGTGATGATGCTTTACTTATGGTTGAGTTGTGATTTCACTATTTGAGACTTGTTAACCCAAAATCTATCAATTTCTATATCTCAAGAACATTAATAAAATCTCTCATTCATTCTAGACACCTAATTGATCATATGACTAGTGAAAAATCTAACATTCTACTTCAGCGCCACTGTAATTGTCACACACAAGTAGGTTTCATTACTTACAAGTCAAGGCAAGAAAAAGAAAAAAGAAAAAGTGCTATGCCAAATATTCATCTCAAGGCAAAACAACAATGATATATAGTTGAAATATCACACATGCAAAGTGCAACAAAAACCTTAACTATGGGAACATGTGAGTAACTCCTTCAGGGCTATGAATGCCTACTGGCAATTGAGCAATATTTGAGAAATTATAGTCTATAACCTTGTCAGAGCTCTAAAAGCTTGTTGGAAGCGAGGCTCTATTTGGAATTCTTTTGAAGTTAGGATAATCCACATAGCTAGTCATATATGATGCTATGGATCTATAGTGAATGCAAGAGTAGGAATTAACTCATTTGCACTCACATGGGCAAAAGAAGATCAAAGTTTCAATAATCTATGGGGAAGATTTTTGAGTCTCCATTTGTAAATCCTAGTCACTGAGTGTGTTAATTTGGATGTTCCAAGGGACCTTAAGAATCGATTGACCGCTTATCTATGAAATGTTTTGTACCTCCAATTCAATTGGTGTATTAAAAAATGCTAAACAAACACAGTCATCCTTGTTCAAATAGGAAATGCATCTTCATCATGCATATTGCATTAGCATAGATCATATCAAAAATTCATTGTCTCCACATGCATTCTACAAATCATCCTGCCATATATGTCTACATACTAGGGGCATAGCTAAAAAAACTCCTAAACATCATAAAAAGTCCTGAAAAATATCCTAAAAATAAAAAACTCACAAAATCAAAAAAAAAACTGACCAAATCAAAGCAAGAAAGCATAGACCATCCATCAAACCAAATCAACAACAGACAAACTCTCAAAGTCTATAATCAAACTTATTGCATGTCTTGTTTATAAATCTATCAAACTCTATCAAACATCAACATGTCTTATACAAGGAAGGGTACACTCAAAACTAGATAGATCGGTCTTATACAAGGTACTTACTCTTTGAAACCAGACATTCCTATCAATGATCAAATCAAAACAATGACATAAATTAGTATGACTACTAGACTTCATCTAGGTTAGTCTTATCTCTTATACTTACAATGCTCTATCTATCAATGTAAATTTGGAATTTCCTATTTTCATTCCCGCTTTCTTGCATCTTTTCTTTAGCTTGTACATATCTTTTTAGTCACTTTTGTGACATCCTGGTTCTTTTGGAACACTCATGGCTTGAAACCTATCAATGTCCTAGTCTTAGGGTAATCGACTGATCAATTTACATGTCCTAAGTAGTATTAACCAAGTCATCTTTCTATTGGTAGTACTAGGTCATCCAATCTGCGTCAGTCATTTATCTCCACACTACCACCGAGTTTTATCACTGAGTAAACAAGTAAAACAAGAATACTGAAAACAATCTTTAAACTGTTTGAGATATGATTGAAATTTTCTTTGTGTGTTGTCTCTTACAATTGTTCTCAATTATTATTCCCTCTGAGTAACTCAAGGAAGTCTATCTTGACTAAGAGGAGCAAGGATTGGGGGCATAATACTTTTATTTGTTTTCTACTTGTAGGAGTGATTCTAATGATCTAGAAACATCTATTAAGTTGGGTTCACATCAAGGTGAAATCACCACACATATCTCGACTCTTCTTATTTGTATGCTATAGGGAGGTTGGAGTCATTTCTTTGTCTATTTTGAGGGAATTTCTTTAATGTGCAATCTGGATGCATGTGTAATTCATTCAAGGATATGAACGATAAAAGGGTCATTGCGGACAAGATAATTAATATTGCATATATAAAGGAAGGAACTTTGTTTTTCTTGTTGTTTTTGTAAAAGATCAGTGATGAAAATTAAGCATACCAAATCTAGTGACTAAGTTTAGGTTGCATTCATTCTAAATTTTATGCATTTCAAGTGATTTCGGCATGATAACAATAATCTCTTTATCTTTTGAATGAGAGTCTGAAGCAATTGTCATTTCTCAACTAAGTGGTCTCTTTTTCATCATTGTTTCTCTGATCGACTACTTGTGTATTGAGATGTTAGCTGCATACATGAGCATCTTATATAGATCCATACATTTCATTATATATTCATTTGCATTCATCTTATTGCATGAAAAATAAACATTTGTATTACTAGTTGCTCATTTTCATCACTTATTTGCATATGAAAAAGAAACAAAAAATCAAAACACATCCATATTCATCTACATTACATATATCCATACTGAAAAGATATGCATACATATAGAATAATGCATATAGAAAGACATCTCATAATCAATCAACACAAGTATGATTAAATCAAATCAAGAGCTCATATATCTCATCATAATATCAGTATCTAAGAGTACAAATGATATCAACTATCAAATACAATGTCTCATCAAAACAAGAATCATATAGGCTACAAAAATGGGGTATATAACAAAATCTAGGAGGTAAAATAAATCTAGCTTTGCCTCTCCCTCATCACCAAGTGGAGGAGGTGGTTCTTGTTGACCGACGTCTTGTCTGGGTGCCCTAGCTCCCTCAAATCAAGCCATATACTAAGAATATGAAACAACCTACTACGCTACTAGGAGTGCTAGACTATAAGTTCCAACATAATAAGTTGCACAGCTCGTCTGATGCAAAACCTCTTGCTCTACTCACCTTTGTAAGTTGTCGATCTCACTCTGCTCTCACCTTTGCAAGCTATCAATTGCACTTAGCTCTAATCTTAACAATCTATCGGTCTCACTTCACCAGCTGCGTCTGCACCACTGTCAACTATGACTACAAACCTGTCACCCTCATCCTCACAGACCGGACTACATCATGTACTACCTACTCTCTCCCATCATCCCCCTCTCTGCCTCCCTGCTCATCCCTCTATTGCCTAACCTACCTAGGTGTCACTCTCTCCTCCTCACCTCCAACCTCTACTGCCCTATAACTACCAACCTCAACCCCAATAGCTCCTAAGGATCCACCCTTCCCTCTTGGTCACTATCGACCTCCAGTTGGTACCCTATTGCTACTAGCACCAGGATCACCTCTTGTCCATCTAGGTACATCTTCTCTTTGTCCCTGTACCTGACTTGGTACCTATTCATGTGCTGATGTATCCTCCTCAACCTCCTCTATAAGAGGCACATGTTCTCTCAAATCTATAAACTAAGGAAAATGATGTCTCTAAAAACCAAATCTCTATACTGGGGCAATACCCCCGCATCTACCACATCCTTTAGATAATCCCATCTCTATGGCTGTAAACCTGCTGATTCCTGCATGCTCAGTGCATATGATAGTCTCGATGCCCATCCTTGTCTCTCCTCCCCATATCGAGCATAGGTTGTGAACTCCTGGGATATACTGTGCAGTCTCCCATACTGTCTCATTACCCTAGATACTAGAAATGACTCAATAATCGACACCAATCTTCTAATGAGAGGTCAAGTCATAAAAATATCCTTCCTTTGTGCTCTCCAATCATCCTATAGCTCTATACCCCTATAGGGTTTCCATACTACAGTGATCAAATCATCCAACTGCCTCCTCCAATAATCAATCTGTTGGCTTGATGATGATTTTAATGAATGACTTCATATGTTTTCATTGATGGAACATGTACATGCACACATATGTTCACATTGACTACCAGTATTACTTCTAAAGTTACTTGTATTGCAACCGGTATTGGAAGTTTAGTTTATGATGGTTTAGAGAGTGTCAAACTAGTACATGTAGGAAATCGGTATATTCGGGAATGACTTGACACCAGCCTAAAGATTCAACAGAGGCCATCAAAGAAAAAAATGGAGGACAATCAGCTTACATGTTGATAGTGGTTAACTCTAATTAGTACTAGTGTTCCAACTGGTATTCATTGATTGTGTGATGAGTTATCACCGTTCGTGATGAGTTACCCTAACCGAAAAAATTTTTGCAGTATTTTGTGATGAGTTATGTTTGATTGTCCAGATGCACTACACCTAGGAAAATGTGATATAATTTCTAAGTTGACATGAAACCTAAATGTCTATATAATGACATTATGATGAACTGTTTCTTATGAGATGATTTGATGCAAAGATAGTAGTGTTAAGTTGTTGAAGGCATTGCAAAATACATTGGTGATGTACTTTCAAGTGCATATAAGAGGATCTATTCAAGCAAGTTGTGCTACTTCTAGATCACACCACCTATTATTTTCTATTCACTACAATAGTAAAATCCCCTAACCGGGTAAGCTCTAACAAGCTTCACTATATAAATCCTTTAACAATGTGATCCATTAGTTTGAATTGAAAAATCCTCTATTGAGGTTACTCCTAACAGGGTACCACCTTTAATAGGGTTCAACACCTAATAGAGATTTGGGATCTTTAATAGGATTCGCTCCTCGTAGAGCACTTTTGTAGACCTTAATCGGTTAGTTACCTATTATTGCAGATAGTTAACTTGTGAGTCCCATCTCACCGTGGTTTTTCCCATTTTTGTTTTCCATGTATAAACAATTGTATTATAGTGGATGTTTTACTTATTGTGGATGCTTTAATATCATTTTGGATTGCATGCATAGTGTTTAGTAAACTTGTTAAGTATATCTACCAGTCAGTGTTTAAAGTAGTATTGTTTTTTGTGTGACTGATTCATCCCCCCCCCCTTCTCAATTCTTTATAAGTCTATCAATTGGTATCAGAGACTAACTTCTTTAAGGCTTAATCACTTGGAAGGAAACCCTAAAGTCACTATGGGGGATATGAGCTACTTTGAGATGGCTAGAGAGCTTGAAGCTACCAGGAAGAGCTTGAAACCCTAAGGGTCAGATTTAAAGCTTCACAAGTCAAAAGGAGAGAGCTAACTGAACAACTTTTGGAAATATCTAATAATAGTTCTTTAGATGAAGATAACATTGATGCATTAGCTGAAGAAGTCGAAAAATTGAATGGTGAGAAGTTAAATCTAAGAAGAGAGTTAGAAGCCTTAACTATCTGCATGAGTTAAGAGCTGGAAGCTAGGAGGGCAACTGAAGACCTTGTCAAAGAAAGAGATCATGAGATTGCTAAGATCAAATAAGATAATGCAACTTTGCATGAGCATTGGCATGCAGAAAAAGAAGAAAAAGAGGCTTTGCAGCTAGATCTTGAAATTGTTGGTATTTTGGTATGGTTTTGTCATTGATGTCAACACCTACTAACACTTATCAACTCTAGCACTTTGGAGAATCAGCAACATTCACCAGCAAGCAAGTGACTTATGCACAATCACCGATATCTGATAGATCGGCAAGATATAATGTTCACCGACACTTGGAATGGCATGGAAAACACCAAGTTATGTCAAAGATATCGTTTGGACACTTTTTCTTTGAGATTTGTTCATTGGCATATTTGTATTTGCATATTTGTTGTTATTGGCAAATAGGTCCAGGTTATACACCAAAAAGTTTATCTTTTCCTGATCAGCATGACATGCTATGGAGATGTTTTATTATTGTTGTAAATGCATCAAGCTGACATGTTGAATTGCTTATTGGATCGGATATTGTTTTATTAATAAATTGATTTTATTGTAATATCCTTTAGAGCCGACCTACTAAAATTGGTCTTAGGTTATGATATAAATGTAAGATCTTATTTGTAAGATCGAATGTGTAATGCGAAAAAGAATTGTGTGAAGGTATATGCGAGAATAAGCAGAGCTATACATGTAGACATAATTTGAAGGTTGAAGGAGGGTTATTGTGAGGACAATCAGAGCTACACCGATACTGAATCCAGCATAGAAAGATGCTAATTTGAGCAGTACATTCTTATTGGATTTAACCATCCAATTATAGTCAGTGTGACTCTTATTTTGTGTTTGAGTAGTGAGCTCTAGGCGCTTGGCCTGTTTGCATGTGCAGACCCCATTTGTATACACTTACTATCTGTAGTAGTATCATCTAATTGTGGGTAAGGTTTCCACATACAAATATTGGTGTTATATGTTGTGGATGACTTTGTCTTTTTGTTTCATGCATTAATCTTTACCGGTATTACAATTAACTGATAAAACTGTCTACCGGCATAAAAGATTGGTTTACTGGTATTAAGCATTAAGTTGATTAAGTTGTTTTTGGTTTGAATTTTAACAACTGATTCACCCCCCCCCCTCTTAGTTGTCTCTAGGACCTAATAGAAATGGCATCATCCCTAAGAGAGACTCTTACAAAACACAATGAAGATCTTACTAGAGAGCTCACTGAGGCTAATGGAAAGTTGGAAAAGTTCAATAAAAGTTCTTCTATGGTAGATGAGTAGATCCAATCACAAAGGATGAAAGGTGATACATCTGGACTAGCCTTTAACACATATGAGAAAGGAGAGTCTTGTGGCACAAAGAGAAACATTCACAAGGACAAAACTGCTCCTAAGGCTAACAAGCCTGCCAGTAAGAAAGTTTTTAAACTTGTTTTCTTTGTCTATCATAAACTTAGGCATACTGTAAATGTGTGTAGAAATAGACCCAATGAGAATACAGGCTAAAATACAAATACTGGGTATGTATCTAAGAGATTTGAAGGTCATTATTTTACATACAACATGTATGGACATAGATCAGTTGAATGTAGATATGGAGCAAATAATCGAGTACCTCACATGAATCCAAGACCTAATGGTAACTGGAGGAGAACTTATGACAACCGAGGTAACATGAACTAGCAGAGACCCCATATCAACCAGTTTAATCCATTTGAGATGGAAAAGGTAACTAATGTCATTTGCACTATTTGTAACAATTATGGTCATGTGGCTATGAATTGTAGAAGGAGAACTAGAAGAGGTAATGCAGGAACTTGGAGATCATCTAGAATGGCCTACTATCATTGTCATAAATCAGGACACATGGTGAAATTATGACGAACCAGAAAGAACAAACCAGTTAATCATTATGTAGATCAAAAAGGTAAGCAAAAAGTAAATGTTGAGGAAACCAGAGAATTAATGAACTGAATCTAGAAAAATAAGAGTGATGATATACCTATAGAAGAACCTAATCCTTCACCTAGTGTGGAGAATCTTGCACCGATGAATTGAGCCTTTCAACAGGGCTAAGGGGAGCATAGAGGTAAATCTACTTCTAGACCCCTTGAAAGATGAGCAGTAAGAGAGTTTGCATTTTGAGTTATTATGTGTGAAATCTTGATATCTTTGTCAATCGGTTTTTTGAAAGTTTATCAACCATATTTACACTGATAATATTGAATGTATTGTCAAGCAGTGTATTAGGGTTTGTAACCCTAGCGATCAAGCAATTAATGCACTAGGTAAAAAGGATAAAAGCAAGTTTTACTATGTTATTTTTACCCTAAATGCATTTGAAAGAGAATTCTTGAGCACTTCCAAAGTGAAGAGAGATTTGCTAGCTGGTCTTCGATGAATTTATGTTGTGAACTGCATGATTGAAGCTGATTCAAAGATTAGTGAAGGTGGAACTGCTGTGCATTTCAGTAATAAACTGGTAACCAAGGCAACATGCAAGAATTAAGGTCTTTCTTTCTAAATCCCTTTTCAAATCAATTTTACCTGAATGGCTTCATCATCTAAGCAAGTAGAGAGGCTAATGATCACATCAGAACCTATGGAGGTTGTGGAATCTGAACGAATAGTGTCTTACAATGCTTTATCTCAAGTTCCTGAAGGTGTCATTGTAAAAGGTGATTTGTCTAGCTATATTGATTGTAAAATCAAAGATTTAGGATCATTATCAATTTATTCTCAATTGAAATCCCTTTATGATAAGAGTGGAAAGATTCAACCTGAGTATATTAGGGTTTATGAGAAGGGTTTTCACAATGCATCTTATTTTCTTGAGGATTTTGAAGGGGAACACATCAAAATCATTCTAAGTTGTGTTCATGCTGAAAATATATATATCTGGAAAGGACACACACTATAACCAAGGAACCTATCCATGTTGTGACTGGTTTTTGGTCAATTGGTGAAGTTCCCAAGTTGAGGTGAATTTCTAAAGAGACTGTGACTGATTTAACCTTGTCTACCTCTGATGGTTGTACATTTTTTTTTAATAACATTAAGGACCCAGTGGTTAAATTGGATACTATGGTTATAGGCTACAAGATATTCTATTCTAGTAGATTGAATAGTGTGCCATCTGCAATAATGCATACACCCTATAAAATGATTGTTGAGAATGTGAATTATGTCCTATGTGAGGGCATAAGGAGTCAATTGATGTTGAATCTACAATTAATTAAGAAGGATAGCAATCAGAAGTTCAAATTTGGTCAGTTATTGATTGGTTTATTCTTTTACTTTTAGAATTTCCTATTGAGAATTGGTGATATTGAATGGTCTAAAGACCTACTCGTAACTGCTCAGATCAAGAACAACATTAAGGCTATTAAGAACACTTTCTCTGCTACAATGAATAAGTACTTTAATTAATTTCAGAAAAAAATGAGTATGAGGGTGAGGCTACCTAAGGATATGGTGAAAAACTTTGCTAAGAACATCATTTTCACAGTCACTAGTGATTTATGTCTGATGGAAGCTATTGAACCAAGAGAAGATGAAATGGAAGACATGAGCTATGAAGTCAATTATGACTTATTGATTGCTTATGCCAATAACCTATTGGCATCTCCAGTGGACAAGAAGAAGAAAAGTTTGGATACTATTGAGGAGAAAATTACAAAAGTTATAACTAGTAATGCTCCACCTAGTAGTGGTAAAGGGAAGAAGAAGAAGGCTGAGCAAGAACCTTCGGTGTCAACAAGTACTAGAGTGACATGAAGTGTCCAAGTTAAAAAGGAATCGGCACCTAAGGTATACATAAAGAAGAAGATTGCAAGAAAGAAAAGAGGTCAGTAACTGATTCTTCAAGCAAGATCTGATGATACCGACACTAAGGAGGAGCCAAAGAAGGTAAAGGAAACTGGCAAGAAGGCCAAAATAGTTGAAGCCACCTCTCAGCAGAGTATTCCCATTAAAGCTTTGTCTTATAAGCCTATGACTGATTTTGAGAGAATGGTAAAGACATTGGGAAGGAATAGATTTGATAATGTTAAAGAATGTTTTGATTCATTCAATGAAGATTAGAAGGAACAAATTGTTCAATAGGTAATAAACTACTTATGTCAATACAATCGATTACCTAAGGATCTTAAAAAAGACATTTCTAATTCTTTATATTCTATTCTTATGAATAAGTGGGGAAAGGTTGTGCAGAAAGATCAAGAAATTATTGATAGTACTTTCATTCAATATTTTCCTGATTTGTCTAAAGATGAATTAGCAACATTGCTTGATAATTATAAAGGACAGTTTAATTTTAAGACAAGAAGATTGATGTTAATGAATGAAAAGGTGCAATTTGTTGAAGTAGGAACTCATCAGATAGCCAGAAATGTTCAACAGATGCATGAGCATTCAAAGTCTTATTGTGATGATCAAATAGAGACTGGAGGAAAGTCAGAGTCAGTTGAAGAAGAAATTATTTCACCAGAGATTGATAAGAAACAAGGTGACACTACTTCCCAACCAGTTATCTTTATTGATGACATATAGGATACCATTTATCTATCTAGGAATATTATTGAACCAGATAAGAAGCCGCTGGTTATTACTGATTCATAGGTTAATGCAGTGGATATACCGATAGCTCAACCAAGTGTGGATATTCCACCCCCACCGGTAAAAGATCAACCATTTAAATCTCAACTCCCACTGGTTTCACAAGCTACTCAAGAAAAATCCATTGCAAAAATTGCAGAGAAGTCCTCTAAATAGGAAAAGGAGAAAAAACAAAAGGAAAAGAAAACTAAGAAGGAGAAATCTGTTGAACCAGAAAAGGCATTATTCAAGCAGTAGAATAATGATGATGATGATGATTCATTTGGCATCAAAGGACCTATAGATGTTGACAATATGAGTGCATTTGAATTATTGGAGATTTCAACTATTATGCAATCTAGAGCACAGAAGAAGAGGCTTAAGGAATAGAGGAAGGAAGCAGAAACCATCCAAACTGTTGTGGTGATTCTATCAAGTCTTCTACTAGACACTGTTAGAGGTAATTTGTCCACTCCTATTGACAAGCTTGGCCAGTTGGTTTCTAATGATTATAACCAACACAAGTCCCTTGAGGAAGCACCTTAGACTATAGCTGAGAAAAACTACAAGAAGAAATGAGGAGAAGAAATAATGAAAGATATTGATAGAGGGAAGATTTCTTTATCCCTGAACAAAGATCTTTTGAGAAAAGCTATTCAGTCAAGAGGCAAAATTCTAGCCTATATATCTAATGTTTCTTTTTTCTATGCTGATATAGTTAAGAAGTGATAAGAGACAAAACTGGAACTAGAAAAGATATGTAATGCCTACATACCTTTATAGGACTCAGTCTTAGTTTTTGGTAAATCTATGGACGATTTGCAAAATCAGTTAGATGTCTATGATTTTGAACAGGCAAAGAGACTCTGATCATTGAAGGAGTTAAAGACCTTATTGAGACCAAAAGTGGACATCTTACGATGAGTATAAAAGGATGCAGAAGCAGTTTTGGTGACTCTGAAGATGAGTACAATTGATGCAATGGAAGAATTTTCTGCACAAATTATGACAACCATTGAGATCACTGAAACTTTATTAACATGGGAAAATGATTTTTCTCAAATGAAGATTACTTTCAGTGACATTTTCATACAAATTGAAGTGAAGACTCCTTAATACAAACTTTTAAGTTTTTGTATATGTACACATTTGATGCAATTTTGCTATATATATGTATTTTACTTTTCAATTTGGCATTGTTGTCAAAGGGGGAGTAGAAATATGTTTGTACATTTTTGTAAGCACACTTAGTTGTAAAGTTGTAAAAAAAATTAAGTGTTGCCATCAATGCCAAAGGGGGAGATTATTGGCTTGATGATGATTGTAATGCAACTGGTATTGGAAGTTTAGTTTATGGTGGTTTAAAGAGTGTCAAACCGGTACCTGTAGGGAATCGGTATATGCAGGAATGACTTGACACCAACCTAAAGATTCAGCAGAGACCATCAAAGAAGTAAATGGAGGACAATCGGTTTACGTGTTGATTGTGGTTGACTCTAACCGGTATCAGTGTTCCAATGGGTATTCATTGATTGTGTGATGAGTTATCACTGGTCGTGATGAGTTACCCTAACCGACAAATTTTGGCAGTAATTTGTGATGATTTATGTTTGATTGTCTAGATACACTGCACCTTGGAAATTGTGATATAATTTCTAAGCTGACATGAAACCTAAATGTCTATATAATGACATTATGATGAACTATTTCTTATGAGATGATTTGATGCGAAGATAGTAGTGTTAAGTTGTTGAAGGCATTGCAGGATATGTTGGTGATGCAGTTTTGAGTGTGCGGAAGAGGATCTATTCAAGCAAGTTGTGCTACTTCTATATCACACCACCTATTGTTTTCTAATCACTACAACAGTAAAATCCCCTAACCAGGTAAGATCTAACAAGCTTCATTGTAAAAATCCCTTAACAAGGTGATCCATCAGTTTGGATTCAGAAATCCTCTACCGAGGTTACTCCTAACAGGGTACTACCTTTAACAAGGTTCAGCTCCTAACAGAGCTTTGGGATCTTTAACAGGATTCACTCTTAGCAAAGCACTTTTGTAGACCTTAACCAGTCAGTTACCTATTACTGCAGATAGTTAACTTGTGAGTCCCATCTCATCGTGGTTTTTCCCATTTGGGTTTTCCACATATAAACACTTGTGTTATGGTGGATGTTTTACTTATTGTGGATGCTTTAATATCATTTTGGATTGAATGCATAGTGTTTAGTAAACTTTTTAAGTATATCTACCAGTCAGTGTTTAAAGTAGTATTGTTTTTGGTGTCACTGATTCACCCCACCCCCCCCCCCTCTCAGTGCTTTATAAGTTTATCACAGTCTTTCCTAGGTGGGGCTGTGTAACATAACCTGAGTAACAACATATGATAGGCTAGTGCATCCCCCGTAGATCATCTACAATAGGTTTGCATATCAAGATATGCTCCCATGCCTATATCTGTAACACCAAGACACCCACTGCCATGCTCTTCCCCTCCTGATAGACAACCTCATGCATCTCATGGTACATATGAGTGATTAAGCATGATCCCCACCCTAATCTCTCTGAATGAGTCAACAACCTCTCAAGCATTATGCCCCAACCACATAAAAAAACATCTTGTCCTCTGTCAGGCATCACAAAACAACCAATCATAGCAGCCAACATGTAAGCCAGAGGTATTGTGCACCATATCTACTCATCAAATCATCCCAAGTGATAGCACAATCAAGGATAGTCTCATCATGGAATATCCATCTGAGAGCCAAAATACCCGGTCGTGGAGTAGAATCATAATCCACCTTATCTCTAGCAAATGGAATCCTTAATATATATCCTCTGGCGTGATGGTCATCTCTCCAACCAGTAAATGAAAAGTGTTATGCTCAGAATGAAAAAGCTCAACTAAAGTGGTCAACATACAATAATTCACATGGATATCAGGCATCTATAATAGGTATCTGAATCCACACAAACCAATATGACCTCTCTCTGCATCTAATCAATCACACACTAACCTCATCATTGACAAAAAGGTACACTGAAATTGAATATCCGATAATTGAATCTGCAAAATTGAACATACAAATCATCAATATGTGATCAAATTTGCACTATGAATGTGTTAAACATGCTAAAGATTCCAAATATACAACATTCAAAATCAAAAATTGTTGTTTACACCTTCAAAAATACTTGTTGTTTTCCATATGAGTTTCCACAGACAAGCAGCAACTCATATGAGAAAACACAATGACCCGAATGAGTAAACATACCCAAACGACAATTTACTACATGTCACACAACTAAATGATCTCATAAGAACACTCTCATATGATACCAGGGTGACGACCAGATGAAAAACCCTACAATCCCATATGACGAAACACAAAGCAATAGAAACTTGTACGACAAACAGTAACCAACCGCACGATAAAATGATAACCATGACTTCAAATAGAATTTAAACTACAAAAATTCACAAAAAAAATCAAAAATTTAGAAATACAAAGGCTAAAGATCGATCACCTATTGTTGGGGTGTAGTTCCGCAATCGATTGTATCGTGTCTGGCACTCAAATTGATGCTCTTGAATTGGAATTGCCATTTTTTTCTTCGCATGAGATTTTTCAAAAATTTTAACTTTGAGAGGTAAAAATGAATTGACAATAACACATTGAACCCCTTATATAGACCAAACCCTAATTTTTAAACTTGCTCCGATGGACATAAAATTTGTACTCTAAGCTAAATCGACTATCCTAAGTCCATTTTTTAGGATCAAAATTGAAATCTAACATCTATTTTCTAGTCAAAATTTCACGATGTTGACCACTTAGCACTTTCATCCTCAATTCAATTTTTGAATCATTTTGCACTCAATTCAACTATGATCTATGATCTCAAATTAATTCTTACATCAATCTTCGTACTCAAATAATCATCATCGCTAAATCTTTTTATCTTCTCAAAATTACCTAAAATCATTATACCCTCGCTATCTTTTGATTTCGCTCCCAAGGGGGCATACTCATTACATCTTTTTAGTGATTATTATTATTCTAAAGTCAATAAATTTTTCAAATCTTCATCTAAAGTTGAGCAAAAATTCTTTCAATCAAAGAAATTCAACTAAACCTTGTTACTAGGGGCATCTTAACTAAATCACATTGTATCAAGTTGAGATTCTTCAGTGTCAAATAGAGCAATCTCTAGGGGCATATCAATCTTTGTCCTTATCTGAATCAATCTTCAAATCGGTGTTCAGTTTCATCACATCAAATCAAGTTGAATATTTTCTCTTGCTAATTGATTCTTGTCCAATCAATTTTGGAATCGAATTTATCGCTTTTCTCAATCGATTCTTGTTTGATCAAGTTTAGAATCTGTTGCATCTCTCACTCAATCTAGTTAAATCAAGTTCTAGATCGATGCTTGTTTATTGATCAATCAAGTTCAAGATCAGTATCACTTTAATCAATCTATTTAGTTTCATTGCTTCAAATCAAGCTGAACATCTCTCTCTTCATCAATTTGTGATCCATCAAGTTTAGAAATGATATCTATTTAACATCAACTATTCTTTGAACCAACATTTTTCTTGCATATTAATTCAAAGAGGGGCAAATGTAATACCCTAAAAATGGTCACCTAAACCATGGGACCCTAATCTTGACAACATCACCAAGGTGTTGAACACAATGTGCCACTAAGAGGGGGGTGAATTAGTGGTTCCTAAATTCTTTCCTCTTTTAAAGCAACCTTAGAATACCGATTATTATCCTAAGCACTAAACAATCAAACCAATGAGACAAAAGAAGATACCAGAAGAGACAATCACACAAATGCAACCCACAACACCAGATGTACAAGGAAAACCCAATATGGGAAAAACATCAGTGAGAAATGCTACTAGAGACTATTGGTCCAATCTAGCCACATAAGTGAAACACTAAATTACAAAGATTTAGGGCACCAACCCAAGGAGCACCAGCCCTTGCACCAAGCTCCAACTTGGTGATGTATAGTGAAATACAATTTTGATACAATTAGAGCTTCTGGTTGCAAATGAGTTTTGCAACTCTTGATCAAATAGGTCTCTATCGGTTAACAATCTTCTCTTCTTCACTAGATCTCACACTATTGGTTAAGATATTTCTCTCTCTGATTCTTGGCCTCTCTTCTCTCTCTCTCACAGCCTCACAATACACTGTGTCACACTTGGATTCCTTCCTGATCAATCACACCTCATCAGTTAGCTCAACTGGTAGACTTGCTATAGTTTACCAGTACTCTAACACTACCGGTTAAACCCTCTCACTGGTTTTCTTGTTAACTCACTCTCCAAGTTTCTTAGAATGAATTCTAAGGGAGATGATTCTCCTATGCACTCAATCTCTCTTCACTCTTCTTCTTCTCATCAAGCATAAAACTTTTCTATTTCGAGCTCATCTATTTATAATCTTGGATTCCCACCAAGAACACATTCAATCAATGTCATGTTAGGTTTTGCCTTCTCCAACTCAATTTGAATCCGATTTGATTTGATCTTCTTTTCCAAGAATAATATCTTCATTACATCGATCAATCACCAGCAAAGCTTCGCATTCCAATGTGCGTTTTCTAATTCTGGAGGTCTGCACCATGATTTTTTGCTTTTTCCCATCATTCACCATTAATGGCTTTTTTGTTTCCTTCATCAAACAAGTACGAAGATCAAATATCTTGCAGGATCAGTTTAGTCACTTTGCCATCTTGCCTTCTTCAAGCTGCCATCCTCTATCATCCTCTATGACTTATGAATTCTTCATAAAATTTGACATTCTTGTTGATTTGTTACATCGATGCACACTCCACCGACCTATGCATACCTCCACCTGGCATCTAGTTGTAAAGCTTGGCAACATCCACCTATGCTTGGATTCCTATGTCGGTTTGACATTCTTTGTTGACCAAGATAGACTACTGACTTAGTTTACCTTATCGGTATGACCATCAAACATCCTTTGTACCAGCAACACATCCTCTTCGTTCTTCTCACCAGGTGTTGTGCCTTCATAACAAACAAACAAACAACCAAATAAACAACCTTCATCCTAGTTTGTGCCTTACTGGTTAGCCTGCTTTACTGGTAGATGACACAAGTCATGTGTACCAGTAAGCCTGCTTTACCGGTAGATGACACAAGTCATGTGTATTGGTAGCCTTCCTTTTATCTTTCTCTTCTTATACCAGTCACCACTTCTTACTTATCGGTGACCTTGCCAAACTAGCTTGACATCAATCACAACTTAATGTCAATAATGCCAACAATCTCCCCCTTTGGCATTGATGTCAACTTACTGCAAGACACTTCATATTGGTAGATTTCTTCCCCTTTGACACAATGACAAAGGGTATTGTCCATTCCCCCTTTGATCTATATCAAGCTCCCCCTGAGACCACTACCAGTGATTGCAACCAGTACAAAGATGTGGTTCAAGAGTTATAGATGTTGATATGAACTCCCCCTGAACCATATAAATCCTTTCTTTATCAAGTGCATAAGGTGGGTGACACAACTCCCAGCTTGTGTCTTAGGGACTAAAAGGTGCTTACCGGAAATGGTTTGGTGAAAATGTCTGCTACTTGTTCTCTGATAGGGACATAGTCCATCTTTACTTCCTATCCTTCAACCTTCTCTTTGAGAAAATGGTACTTGATGGCTATATGCTTTGTCCTGGAATGCATCACTTGATTCTTTTCTATGTTGACAACACTCAAATTATCACACCAAATGAGTATAGGATCAGTGATGTCCACCTGTATGTCTTTGAGGGTTTGCTTCATCCAAAGCACCTAAGAGTAGCATGTAGAAACATCAATGTATTATGCTTCAGCAATTGATAGGGAGACATAATCTTGCTTCTTTCTATGCCATGAGACCAACCGATCACTTAGGAAGAATGCACCACCACTTGTTCACTTTCGGTCATCAATGCAACCTGCCCAATCAGCATCAGTGTATGCTTCCAAGATGAATCCCCCTTGTTTAGGGTACCACAATCGATAACTGAGTGTTCCTTGGAGGTACCTAAATATTTTGCTTACAGCATTCATATGTGACTACTTAGGTGCATCTTGAAATATGGCCACCATGAACACTTCCTGTAATATATATGGTCTAGAAGTTAGATACAATAGACTACCTATCATGGATCTATACAATGTCTAATCCACCACCGATGATTCATCATTCTTGCTTAATTTACTTCCAGTCACCATGGGGTACTTGTTAGGTCCCGGGAAGGACAACTGAGAGGGGGGGGGGGTGAATCAGTTGTGAACTAGTTTTCAATAAATTGTAATCCAAATGCAAGTTATTCTAATTTAAACTTAATGTTGGTAAACCAAACATAAGTGTCGGTAAAATAGATTAACAGATATAGTAGTACCACTTTAACTTAATACATGAAACATAAAGAGAAACAACATCCACAACACATAACATAGAGTTTTTAACGTGGAAACCCAGTAAGGGAAAAACCACAGTGGGAAACCTTACCCACAATCAGATGATACTACTGCATATAGTATGTGTATACAAATGGGGTCTGCACATGCACAAAGGCCAACTACCTAGAGCTCACTACTCAATCACAAAATAGGAGTCACACTAACTACACAATTGGATGGTTAAATCCAATGCTAATGTATAGCTCAAAATAGCATCTCCAATGCTGGATTTGGTACCAGTTAAGATCTGAACATGAGTGTTAAAAATACCTTCATAACCTTCCTTCAACCTTCGAATAATGTCTGCATGATTTGCACAAGGATCTTCTTATTTTCGCTCTTCAATATTCAAATACACTCATCACATAACCATATCTTTGATCTTCAATAAGATCTTACAATTATTTATACAAAACCTAAGACCAAATGAATAGGTCATCTCACTAAAGATATTACAAATAAGTCTTGATGTGATACAACATATCGGTTCAATACATTTTACCACAATATCCAATCAATGAACAATCTCCATAACGTGTTGTGTTGTTCTTGAGTACTCATCCATAAACTAGACCTATCTATCGATGAAGGAAAATCTATAAACCCGATTAGGCCAATAAGAAAAACACCAAAACCAAACTTCCAATCCATGTTTTTGACATAACCAAATGATCTCCAAGTTATCATCGCTGTCAGTGAACAATATAACCTATTGGTGAACATATATCGATGACTGTGCATAAGCCACTAACCATACCAGTGAACCATATTTCTAGCTCAACAACACACCAATATAACCATAGAGCCAAATCAACAATTTAGACCTCCAAGAATATAAGTGTTGACAACAATGACAAAACCAATTCAACACATAATGAAGTCATCCATAATACCAATAGTGCTTACTAGTTTGCAATCCTCTAGTTGAAATTTCTTCAACATATCCTTTGCATACATGGTTTGTGAGATAAAGATTCCCTTATCTTGTTGTAATATCTACAAACCAAGGAAGTATGTCAATTCACCAAGCATTGACATCTCAAACTCGGACTACATCTGATCAGCAAATTCTTTGCAAAGGGTGTCTTTATTGCCTCTATGAGGCCCTACCCCGACCCATCCTAGCTTCTCAGTGATTTTCATGTTGGAACTATTATGGATGCTTTATTTTTATGCATTATGGATATAGAACTTTATATGATCCCACGAATTTGATAACATTGATATATGGATGCTTCGTTTCTATGCTTTGTGGATATAGAATTTTATATGATCCTAGAATAGGGTAACATTGAGACGATGTATGTCATTATTTGATTTGCAGGACTTTATTATGATGGTAGAAATATGTTTTCATATCTTATAAATGGATTAAATTATGAGGATTATGATGAATTGCTTATGTGAATTGCTTTGATATGTGGAAAATTGTATTGTATAATGTCAATTCTATGCAGAATGGTTGAATTGTATTCTTAATTATGCATTTTATATTATATGAGGCTATTGGAAAGTACTAATGTTTAAATTGAGATGCGCAGGAAATTATCCATGTGACCATGGAAATATTATGGAGAATCAAGCCTAGGCCTATGTGCGTTTGTAAAACTAGGGGTTGTCTATTTGGAGAGACAACACCCCGTATGTATTGTATTTTATTCATAAACGTAAAATGTTGCATGAGTGTAAATTGTATTTATTAAGTTGTTTAAATCATTCAAGGGACAATTGCCATGTGTGTATTTGTGATGTGGAATTATTTTGTAGTGTCACTCGACACCTATGTTGTATGTTGTGTTGACAATTGTCATGTCACCTTTTTGGAAAGATTCATTTTTGTTTAATTGTTATATTTCCTAATTATCCTTGAAGGTACCAAGAAATCTAGGTTTGTGGGCCACAAGGAGGGTCAACTCAGAGTTGACCCATAGGTTAACTTTAGGTAGACTTTCTAAGGGTTAAATCAACTCCTAGAGTCAGTTTTAGAGCATTTTTATTAGGCCTGTGAAGGACAAATTTGGCCATGTGTCTTTCCCCTAGGGCTTGTTTAACCCCCCCAAAAATTAGTTTTCCCAAGATGGACGAATTCCATCTATAGGAGTGCCAACCTTGATTAGATAACCTTCTTGATAGGAGTAATTCCTCTTCCCCATTTCATTCCTCTTCTTGAGGTGCCTTGGTTAGGGAGTGTGTAAGACCTAAGGAAGACCAACCAATGGGAGTCCCTCACTCTAACCAAGAGGTTGGAAGGAGTGAGAGAAGCCTTATTAGGCTAGAGATTGAAGCTTAGTGAGATAATCACCCACTCTCCATCTTTGGAGATTTTGGACAATTTTTGGAGGAAAACAAGTTTTGAGGATAGGAAAAATTTGGCGAAGTGTTGCAAAAAAGTCTTGTGGATTGGGTTGCTCTTCTCCGAGCTTACCCTAGAATACCCTTAGCAGATTCAAGGTTGGAGTTTTCTTACTTATTTATTTGAAAATCTATTGGTAGAATGCTTGAATGGAAGTATTGTATTTGTGAAATCTTTATGTGATTCTTTTCCTATTTTTTGTTTATGCATTTGTTGTGTTTTGGGAGTATCCAAGACCATCTTACCCTTGGGAGGGCAGAATGGTCTTGGGGGTGGAAAGAGTTTGACAACCTTAGAGTGAGAGGCTCTCATCATGAGAGTGATCTCAAGGGTTTGTCCATGTGACCCTTGCTGCATAGTTTTGTTTATGCATTCAGGGGTCATAAGGGGAGCAAATATGGCATGTTTGCCTTTTGGGGGTCATAAGGATATGGGGGTTAAGATGATTTTTGGTTGTGTTTTCTTCGATGCCATGTGTTGGCTGTGAGTTACTATCTAGTAGAATCTCCTCTAGGGTACTTGGTCCACTTCCACCCTAGTAAAACATCACATTATGTGATGAAGTTTCAGCTTGCAAAGGGATTGTGTTTGTTATGTATTCCCCTTTGCTTGTTAGTGTTTGCTTGAGTGTAACCCATCTAGGACTTGGTTCTCCAAGCTTGGGGGTGGCTTCTAGTAAGCTTAGGCTAGGAGGTGAGCACCCCATGGTCACAACCTTATGATTGTATGCAGGTTGCTTGGAAAGTGGAAACAAAGCTAGGAGTTGCAGATTTATTTAGTTGTAGAAAGAGCAATAGGAAATGTAATATTATGCTTTAGTTGCAGAAATGTAAATGAAGACCTTTATGTTGTTTTTATTTTTGTATAAAGAAATGTATTATTGTATTTAAGTCCTCATTATTAGGAATGAGAGACCAGTTGGGTTATTTCACCCATTGTAAAAGTTGATTGTTGTATTAAAACAAATATGTTATGAGAAAAGTATTTTTGAATGAAAGGTTGTAATGTTTTCTTTTATCTGAAACCTATCCATTATAAGAAAATTGCATTTGATTTAAGTTATGTAATCTATAAGGCTACTGTTAATTTTATTTAATTATGTCTCATAATGAAATCTGTTATTTTGTATCCTTGCAATTTTAGTAAAGAAATGAAAGATGCAGAAAAGAAATTGCTATAGATAAACCTATTAGTTTACAAAGTCTTTTGTTATTTGTTTGTAAAAATGAAAAGAGATATAGGAGCATTCACAAATCTAGAAAATCAGACAAATGAATCTTTTCTTTTTGATATATTTAACTGTTAAATCTGACAGTTCTAATAAAATTAATGTTGTATATTTAGAGCCTAGATAACCTAGCTAAAAGAATATTAGCATTCATGTGAAAATTAAAATCTTACTCTACATTTATTTAGAAAGAAATGAAATATATAGATCTTCTATGCTATCTATATTTTAAATTATTCCTGCATGTTCTGTCAAAAAAAAAAAAGAGCTTTTAACCCTTAGAGAACGATATATATATATATATATATATATATATATATATATATATATATATATATTTAAATATAAATACAAATATATTTTATAACCTATTGTGCAAACTATATATATATATTTAAACCCCCCCCCCCAAAAAAAAAAAAAAAGTTGGGGGGGGTGAGGGGGGGGGGGGGGGGTTGCGCTATTGGGCCGAACCACTTTGTGTTAACATAGTGGACGGCTCATGGGCTGAGCCACTGTGTTTACACATAGTGGTTGGCGCGGGAGGTGCCGCCACTATGTGTAAACACACTAAACGGCCCGTGGCTGCCACTGTGCTTACACACAGTGGACGGCACCAGCCACCACTGTGGGTGCACACAGTGGACAGCACCACCCACCACTGTGTGTAAACACAGTGGCGACTAGGGGGAACCCGCACCATGAAACCTAACCTTCCTCTGGCCTCTGCCTTTCCATGGTCGCCACCTTGCCCTAGTTCAACCCTACACAAAACACACAAACACAAACTCACAAAAAAATAATAAATATATTAAACCCTAACCCAAATTTGGGTTAGGGTATAAGCAAATAGGAAAAGAGAAAGAATATGCAACCCTAACCCAATTTCAGGTTAGGGTTAGCATTTTAATAATAGGAGTATTTTAATAATGCAACCCTAGCCCATATTCGGGTTAGGGTTAGCATAGAAACATAAAAGAAGGATTTGAATTTTAGTCTTTATATAATTTTTAAACTTAGGGTTTGCATGACAAATATGAGGGGGAATTTGAATTAAGTTTTTAGATTATAACTTAAAATTTAAGGTTATTTAATAGTTGCACGATAATATTTAATGGGCATAGTTGGTTCTTTTTATTAAAAGAAATATACATGTATAAATAGGTTAATATATAAAGATTGTTTACCCAAATTGTTTATATGTATATAATTTATATATATGCGATATTTTCTACATATAGGTATATATACAATTAACTATACATATTTGGGGTTAAGTAGAAGACCTATTTAAATTTATTTTATTCAATGTTATATAGTTATCTTATCACATTATTGACGTAATTTTATCAAGGAATTTTAATAAGGCATTTCTTAGCTAATTTTTGTATTTAATTAAATATGTCGTCAAGTGGAAATTAATTTGGGAAAAATTTGTAAACGAGAATTATTAATTAATTTTAAATAGCATTATCATTGTTTGGTCGGGAATGACTTAAATGCATTTGAGATATCTAAATTATCCCTCGATTTTAATTAGTGCTAACTTAATTAAGATAATTAAATTAACTAACTATATTGCGACAACCCTCTTGGGATTAATTAATCTTCATTAATTAATGTCGCTTATTTGAGTTGGTTCATTAAGCCAACCTTAGAAAACAATTCTATTTTCATCCTAGTTAAGATAAGACTTATTTGATTCCCTTTAAATGTAGATTATTTTGAGAGTTTAAGTGTTTTAAAAAAAAAATTGTTTCATTTTTAGCCCAAAAGTTTGGGCATGACAGCCTCCAAAAATAATGTCATCTACATACACAACCACAATGATCATGTGGTTTCCATCTTTCTTTATGTATAAATTGCTATCAACACTCTCCTTTTTGAATCCTTTCTCCTTCAAGTATTGATCGATTCTTGAATACCATGCTCTAAGAGTTTGCTTTAAGCCATACAAGGCCTTCTTCAACTAGCGCAGAAATGTTTCATCATCATGTAGCAGAAACCCTTTCGGTTGCTGCATGTACACTTCTTCTAAATTTCCATTTAGGAAGGCATAAATTACATCTATTTGATATAATTTAAAGCCCTTGTAGGCAAAAAGGGCTAGAAACATACTAATTGCTTCTAATCTAGCTATCAGTGCAAATATTTCTTCAAAGTCAATTCCCTCTACCTGAGAGTATCCTTTGCACACCAATCTAGCTTTATGCCTAACAATTTTACCTTCTTCATGCATCTTATTCAAGTAGACCCATTTAGTGCCAATGATGTTCTTGTCTTCTGGTCTAGGGACTAATTTCCAAGTCTTGTTCTTCTCAATCTGTTGGAGTTCTTCTTCCGTGGCATCCATCCATTCTTGTATTTTGCTAGCCTCATTGAATGTTTTAGGTTCTACTTCAATCATGAGGCAGAAGTTGACTTGTTCATCAATCTAGGCAAGTCTTCTTCTAGTCTACACACCATCACTCTTATTTCCTATAATTTGCTCTTCTGGGCAATTCAACTGCACATATCGATTGGGAGCCTTCTTGGATACTTCTTTTGGTTCATTGTCTGATTGAGCTTCCTCACCTTCATCAGCAGATTCATCATATCATTTTACCTATGATTGACTTCCTTTGTGCATATCCTCATCAAATTTTGCATGCACACTCTTAATGTCTCTTCTTAGTGTTTTGTTGTAGCATTTGTAGGCCTTTCTATTAGATGAGTAATCAAGAAAGATTCCTTCATCACTCCTAGAGTCAAAACTACCTAGACCATCCATGTCTCTCTTGATAAAGAACTTGCTTCCAAATACTTTGAAGTATTTGACTAATGGATTTTGTTCATACCACAACTCATAAGGTGTCATTTTGCTGTGTGTTTTTAATTGAACCCAGTTCAAAGTATATGCAGCAGTATGAACAGTTTCCTTCCAATATGCGTCTGGTAGACTGGCCTCATTTAACATGGTTCTGGCCATCTCCTTAACTATCATGTTCTTCCTTTCTACCATACCATTTTGTTGTGGTGTCCTAGGGCTTGAGTATTTCCTTCTAATTCCATGTCTTTCACAATAATCTTCAAATTCATTTGATGTGAACTCTCCACCCCGGTTTGATCTTAGACATTTTAGCTTGTACACACTTTCCTTCTCCACCATCTTCCTAAAGATCTTAAATCTATCAAATGCTTGTGACTTATCTTGTAGGAAAATGACCCATGTCATTCTTGAGTAATCTGTCATGCCCAAAATTTAGGGCAAGAACGGGATAAAAAAAAAATTTTAAGTCACATCTTTAATCATTAAATTGACAAAAATAAAGTGCGATAACATGTCTTGTCTTAACTATGTTTAGAGTTAACTAGCTCAAGAAATCAAAACTAATTTAAATAATAGTGGAGTTCTAATTGAATAGTTTTATGAGTGTCTTCAATTTACTTACCAATAATTAAATAGTAAATTAAATTGTCAACAAAAGGGTCGATCATAATTGCACATGCATCTACATCTAGGAGAGTTAAAAATTAAACCCTTTAGCCCATTAAGTTACATTTAAAATATAAATTCCCTGGTTGTTTAATTTCAAACATCTAAATTTATTTAATTAAAATTTAATAATAATCCACATATTTCAATTTATAAATATCTCAACCCATTTAGATTCACAATTAAATATTAACTGCATTAAAATTTAATTCATAACATCTCAATATTATTAAGTTTTAAAAATATATATATATTAACCTCGTTAATATTTAATTTATGACATCTCCATATTTTTAAATTTAAAACGAATAAAAATTAACCTCATTAATATTTATTTCAAAATATATATATATATATATATATATATATATATATATATATATATATATATATATATATATATATATATATATATATATATATATATATTCAAATCCCTAGGGTATTGCCCATGCAAACCCTAACCCCTTTTTTTATTATAAAATAAGGCTCTCCTTATTATTTTTTATAAAATTTATTTTCATCAACACATTTTTACCCTAGCCCTACCCAGGCTAGGGTTTTCTCTTTCTTTTTCTTGCTTTGAAATTTGGTTTTGCAAGGGCCGATCAAGACCTTGGAAACGGTGGCCATGGCAAGGGGGGGTGAGGTTTTGGGGGACGACGCGGCCGTAGCCACCCACTGTGCAATGCACAATGGTTTCGGCCCTACCGACCACTGTGCATTGCACAGTGGGCGGCCCCATCATCCACTGTGCAGTGCACTATGGGTGGATCCGCCGTCCTCTGTGCATTGCACAGTGGGCGGCCCACTGTCCACTGTGCGTTGTACAGTGGGTTCAACCCGGGCCGACCCCCCCCCACCGAAATGCATGGCATTAATTTTTTTTTTTTTTGTTTATTTATAAATCTAATAAATTATATATATATATATATATATATTTTTTAATATATACTCATTTATATATATATTTATATTATAATATATATATATATATATATATATATTTATATTATAATATATATATATATATATAAATATATTTTAGTTGCATATTGGATCAAGGTTTTTTTTTTTGTAAATATATAATGATACTGTTGTTTTGAAACATTTTCACCAGATAAGTTATAGTCATCGGATTTAAATCAAAGTGCATTTTTTTTAATATATTTCTTATATGCCATGCAGCTAAAATAAAATCAAATAGATTTATTTCCTTGAATTTTAATTTCTACCATGTTTAGCTGACGGATTTAATTAACTTATCTAGCACTATATAACTATGAAAAATATTTAAATCAAATAACTATTTAACTCTAGATTTCTAATTTCTGCTATTACGTAATCGACAAAATTCATTAATTTTATCAGCAACTTAATAAAGCTAGAAATTATTGAAATAAACTATAGGAAAGTTTATAATATCTTTAGATCTTATTTGTTGCAAATAAATTAAATAATAGAATGTATTAAAATAATTTTGCTCTTTCACAATCGATCTATTTGATAAATCTATAGTCTTTTACATGCATGCTAAACTATTTCTTTATCTTCCTATTTCATTTCTTAAGGATAAAAGAATAAATTTAACTCCTTGCTTTTCAAAGAAATATTAAATACTCCAGAAAGAATTAATTTCAAACTTTAGGATTAAACTAGAAATAAACCCCTTTTTTCCTTTCTGCAATATAACATGATAATTACTGCATAAATTAAAAATACATATCCCCAAGTCTTTATTGTCATTTTACAAATAGGTCTCTCATTTCAAATAAATGAGGACTTTCAAAGAGTATTAATTACATTTACAACATTTTTCCACAATCAATAACTATAGCCATATCTGCATGCCCTGATATTTCTTCTAACAACCTGCAAATAAATCAAAGCTATGACCATGGAGTGCTCATCTCCCAGCCTAGACTAACTGGTAGCCACCCCCGAGCTCGGAGAACCAAGCCCTAGACAAGTAACACACATGCAAACACAAAAGACAAGGGAATACACAACTCAAACACAACCCCAACCCGGGATACACTGTACCACACATTTGTGATGTCTTTTCAAGGGTGGTAGTGGACCAAGTACCCTGAGGAGACTCCAAGTATGGTAAAATATATAGCCACCTCATGGAAAACCAAATACATTAAGTATAACAACCCCATATTCCTTATGCCCCCTAAGGCATTCATGCCTTATTTCCCTCCTTATGACCCCCAATGCATAAACAAGCCATGCAGCAAGGGTCACATAAAATCCCTTGTGATCACTCTCATAACGAGAGTCTCTCACTCGAGGGTTGTCACTTCTACCACCCACAAGACTATCTTCTCTCCCATGAGTAGGAGGCCTTGTTTACTCCCCAAAACACATACATTGCATAAGCACAAAATACCAAATAAATTTTCAAGAAAACATGCAAGAAAACTAGTCTTTTTCACAAGCATATCCTCCAATACAACATGCAATAAGAAAAACATTACAAGAAAGATGAAACCAACCTTTAACTGCCCAAAGGTATGCTAGAACTTAGTTTGAGGAAGAGCAGCCCAAATCCACGAATCTTCTCTTCTACCCTTAGCCAAATTTTGAATCCAAAAGAAAACTAACCCTTCCAAAAAGAACATGCAAGATCTCCAACAATGGAGAGTGGGTGATTACCCACAAAATCTCTCATTCTTTCTTAAGAAGACACTAGTGAGAGATCTTACAAATTTCTAAAACTGAAAAGGAAAGTAAGGTAAAATGGAAAAGGGAACTCTCCTTCCAAAAGGGAAGGTTAACAACTTAGTTGATCCTTCTAAATTTAATTTTCGTACAACTCAGAAAAGTCAATTTTTAGGGTGTCTAAATGGTCACATAAGAGTATAAACATGCCTAAAATTACTCCTAACCCTTAGGTATACCTTATGGGCTTTAGGAAACCCTAATAAACTATCCCTAGGAGTCCATTTAACCCCTTTTAAACCCCTCTGAAGTTAATTTTCAGGTCAAACCTAAGTTGACTTCCCCTAAGATTCTCTTCCCAAGGCAATTATGGAATCACATCAAATTAGTTGAAAAGGCTATAGTTAAACCATTCCCTCCAAGAGACAAATTTAAAAACTCAAACATAAATCCACACATGTGTCAAGTGACACAAGGAAAATACTTTTACAAAATTCCACATGAAATGTTGTCTCTTGTTGGATTTAAATAAATCAATTAATTAACATTTAACATGCATGCATCATTTACTATTACGAATAAAATATGACACAAACGGGGTGATGTCTCTCCAAATAGACAAACCCTGGTTTTAAGAACGTGCATAGGTCTAGGTTTGGCTCTTCGTAATATTTGTATGGTCACATGGATAAATTCCTGCGCATCTCAATTACACATCAGTAATTTCAAATAACCTCATATAATATTATATACATGAATAAGAATACACATCAAACACTCTGCATACAATATACATTTAAAAACAAATCAATACATCTTAAATAACTCCACCTGTGCAATCATCATAATTCTTATAATTTTGATCCATACATAAACATGCATCCTATTTCTATCATCACAGTAAAGTCCTGCAATTTTGATAATGACATACACTATCTCAAATTCATCCTATTCTAGAATCATATAGAGTTCTATATCATAAAGCATATAAATGAAACATCAACATATAGCAATGCTATCCAAATCATGGAAATCATATAAGTTCTAAATCCATAATGCATAAAAATAAGGTATCCATAATAGTCTCATCATAAAAATCACTGAAATGCTAGACTGCATCGGGGTAGGGCCTCACATAATCATCAATAAAGAGCATAAAATATCTTTCACCGGCAAGAGGTCTTGTCCTAGCTGGACCACACAGATCTGTATGCACAATTTCAAGTGGTCTTGAGGTGTTGTGCTCTTTTGTCCTGAAGCTCACCTTAGTCTACTTCCCTTTTACACATTCATCACAAAATGTGCTTACTGGTTTGATGATGGGTGGAATATTCCTCACACACCCCTTTTTGCTTACTACAACTAAGTTATCAAAGTTTATGTGGCCTAATATTTGATGCCACAGCCAGCTTTCATCAACATGTCCTATCATGCATTGGGAATCATAGCATTCTTTCAAATTGTAAACATTGCCATCTATTCTTTTTCCTTCTGCCACAACCTAACTGATACTCTCTTTTTTTATCTACCAATCGATTAAGTCAAAGGTAAATTTATAAGCTTTGTAACACATCTGACTCACACTCAACAAATTGTGCTTAGGCCTTCCATATAATATACATCATGTGCCTTCAATTTTCCATCAATATTTAGAGTACCTTTTCCCTTTATTTTGATGGATGAGTTGTTTCCAGATCTTACTGAACCACCATTCCAGTCTTCAAGTTTGATAAATTTATTTTTATCACCAATCATGTGGTTGGAACAACCACTATCTACAACCCATAGATTTTTCCTTTCAGTATGTAAAGCAGTCTGCACTATTAGACTTGATTTTGCCTTGTCCTTTTCTTTCTCAACCCATATCGGTTTGGTTTTCTTCTTCTTGTCAACTACTATTTTGTGCTCCAGTTCAACTACTAGTTCTTGATTAGGATTTGTCTTCTTTTGCTTGATCTTCATATTTTTATAAAACCTTGCTATATGTCCAAACTCTTGACAATTATAGCATTTCACATTTCCATTTAAAGATGAATCCTTAAAATTATTGTAGGGCATCGATTTATTCTTCCTACATTCAAAACTCCTATTACTATATCCATTGCACTGATGACATACAACATTCATATCCCAAAGTGCATTAAAAGGATTTCTACTTTCATAACTCATAGAGTGCTTATTGGTTAATCTACAATCAACTATTTTGTGCCCAAATTTGTTACACTGGTAACAATAACCATGAAAGTTTGAAACATACCAGTTAGGTTGCCTTGGTCCTACAAAATGATTGCCTCATCAGGGGTCTTCCCTTCATGTTGTTGACTCTAGTGAATCCTTCATTGTCAACTCTCACATTTCTCCTTGGATCTGCATGTCGGTACAATAAGTGTGGCCTCTGGTTTCTTGTGTATACCAGTTTGTATGGTGATTTTTAATAGCATCTGCATATGTCTTTTTACCGGTATCCTTTCTTACAATGAATGTCTTCTTCTCTTCACCTTCATTTGAAGAATTGAACTGTGTCTCCTTACCGGATGTGTCTTTGTTGTTTGAACTTTGACCTTCTTCAAAACCTAAGCCACCGGTATCTTTGGATTGCTTCTATTTTCTCAACATCTTGTCTAAATCTTTGGTGCTACCTTCATATTTGCTTCTCGCTTTTATTTCTTCCTTACTTTCTTCAAGTTCCTTTCTAAGCTTCACTATCTCTACTTCTAGATCTTGATGCTCCTTTTCCTTCTTCATTAGATCATAGGATGTAACTTCATATATCCTTTTGGTTTCTTCTAGCTGCAGTTTTAAGTTAGATATAACTTGACAGGACACATCGAGGGATTGCTTCAAGAGACCTTTTTCCTCTACTGCAGCAATCTTGAAATTCTTGAGTTCTCTTCTTATTTTACTCAGCTCCTCAAGAGAACTTATAAGCTCTTCTTCTAAATCCACTCCAGCATCAATATCCTCTTCTTCCTCATCTTCACCAACTGATTCATCAAGTGCCATAAAGAGATTAACTTTTCTATCATTCTCATGATAGTCATCTTCTGATGCACTTTCTTCATCTGTGGCATCTATTGGTATTTTGGATATGTTGGTATGGATTTTTCATTGATGTCAACACTTGTCAACACCTATCAACACTTATCAGCACTTGGAGATCTTTGGTTATGTTCACCGGCATGTTCAGTGACTTATGCACAGTCACCAGTACTTGGTTCACTGACAAGTTATATTGTTCACCGACACTTGGAATGACTTGGAGATTACTTGGTTATGTCAAAGACATTGTTTGGACACTTTGTTTTGGTAATTTGGTCATTGGTCTAATCGGGTTCGTATATTTGTTGTTACCAACAAATAGGTCTAGGTTATGGACCGGCAAGCATATCTATTCCAGACTAGCATGACACATCATGAAGATGATTTTTTATTATTGTTATCACATTGAGCTGACATGATGCATTGCATAATGATTTATTTGTAATTGATTTCATTGTAATATCTTTAGTGAGCCGACCTACTCATTTGGTCCTACGTTTTGGTATATATGTAAGATCTCATTTGTGAGATTGAAATAGGAATAGTGGAAGAGAAATATAATAAGGTATATGTAAATATAAGTAGAGATATACACGCAAACATCATTCAAGATTGAAGGAAGGTTTGAAGAAGACAAATCAGATCTTAATCAGTACTGAATCCCACATATGAAGATTCTATTTTGAGCAGTACATTATCATTGGATTTAACCATCCAATTGTAGTCAGTGTGACTCCCATTTTATGACTGAGTAGTGAGCTCTAGGTAGTTGGCCTTTCTGCATGTGCAGACTCCATATTGTACACACATACTATCTGTAGTAGTATCATCTGATTGTGGGTAAGGTTTCCCACCATGTTTTTTCCCCTTATAGGGTTTCCATGTACAAATATATGTGTTATGTGTTGTGGATGTTATTGTCTTTCTGTTTCATGCATTAAAATTTACCGGTACTACAATTAATTGTTAAAACTGTTTACCAACATAAAGTTTGGTTAAGTTAGCTATGGTTTGAAATTCATTGGCAACTGATTCACCCCCCTCCCCCCTCACCTCTTAGTTGTCTTCAGGACCTAACAATCAGTATCAAAGCTTAGTCCTCTTTTTGCAGAAGTTTAATAGCTTGAGGAGATCCAATATCTTCTAACTATTTCAGGAAGGACAGTCTAAAACTTGATGAAGCCAACTATGGTATATGGAAGATTAGGATGGAGACACATTTGAATTGCATTGGAAAGGACATATGGGAGGTTATAAAGAATGGATATGTTGCTCCTACTCAAGGTCAACCTAATCCACCAACCTTGTCTAAAGATGAGGAAAATGATTGCAAAGCAAGAGAAGCAATTTTGAGTGCATTGTCAGATCAGCAAATCAAAGGATTATTAGATAGATCTACTAATAAAGCTATTTGGGACAAATTGGAAACATTGAATGAAGGCGAAACCACAGTCAAAATTGTAAAACTAGAATGCTTCCGGGTCAGGTATGAAAATCTGAAAATGGAAGAAGATGAAAGGATTTCTACTTTTATTGAAAGAGTAACTAAAATTGTTTTGGGTATACAATGTTGTGGAGGATCCTTAAGTAAAGATGAAATTATTTCTAAAGTTTTAAGAGCTTTGCCACCAGCATATAAAATGAAAGTAACTACTATAAATGAATTGAGAACAATGCCTAATGCATCAGTACCTAGAGACATTTAGGTTGGAAAACTTTTAGCTTTTGAACTTGAGGAATTTGGTCTTGTTGCTACTATCAAGATAGATTTATCTTTTAAGGAATCATCATCATCTACAACATCATCATCATCATCTGAGAAATCCAATTGGAAAGCCTTCTATGTAAGAGAAATTGAAGAAATCAGAAAAGAGAATGAAGAACTGGAAGAACTTGAAGCACTATTTGCAAGGAAAATGCCTAAAGGTCCAGTTGGGAGTAAGTATGAAGGTAAAGCACCATTTAAATGTTTCAACTATAATAAAATTGGTCATATGACATCTAGGTGTCCTGATAGACATGCAAGATTGAAATAAGAAGCTAAAAGGACATATAAGCCTAACCCTAAATATCAGAGATACAGATTTAAGAAGAATAGAGACAAATCTTGTTACTATGCTGATGAAAGAGTTGCTGATGATTTGTGATGAAGAACTGGTAGACAATGGATGGGTTTTTGTTGCTATAACAGAAGATCAACCAACACCTACTATTCAACCGGTAGAGCAGGCCCTAGCAACTAAAATTGAAGATAAGGATGAATGGATCATTGATTCTAGATGTTCACATCATATGACTGGTGATAAAAGTAAATTCTTAACCTTTTAGGATTACAATGGAGGTCTAGTAAGATTTAGAGATGATAAAGCTTGTTTGATCAAAGGAAAAGGCACTATATCTTTTGATGGTAAGCACAATACTGATAATGTTTACTATGTTGAAGGTTTGAAGCATAATCTTTTGAGTGTTGGACAATTAGTTGAAAAAGGATTTTAGTTACAATTCAAGAATGGTAAATGCAAAATCATGAACAGAACTGGCTTAGAAATTGCAATCGGTAATCAGACTAGAGGTAATATCTTTCATTTGAATAACAATGAGAAGGCATGGTTGATTGCACATATTGATGAAAGTTGGTTATGGCATAAGAGAATTTTTCATGTAGATTTTCATTGCATTGTTAAAATCAATACAACTAAGGCAGTAAGGGATTTACCTAATATTGTTAAACCTCACAATCCAATATGTAAGGAATGTCAATTTGGAAAGCAAGTTAGAGCATCTTTTAAGAGTATACCAGAAAAATCCAATAATGTTCTTGACTTAATTCATATTGATTTATGTGGTCCAGCAAGAACTAGAAGTTTAGAAGGAGATAGGTATTTTATGCTAATCATTGATGACTATTCTAGAATGTGTTGGGTTACATTCCTCAGGGAAAAATCAGAAGCACTTGCGAAATTCAAATTGTTCAAGGTGATGGTAGAGAATGAAACCAATAAGAAAATCAAATGTCTGAGATCAGATCAAGGAGATGAATTCACATCTAAGGAATTTAATACATTTTGTAAAGTGAATGGAATCAAAAGACAGTTATCAACACCCCAGACACCCCAGCAGAATGGAGTTGTGGAAAGAAAGAACAAAACTATTCTAGATGCAGCTAGAAGTATGTTATCGGAAGAAAATTTACTTTATGTATATTGGAGAGAAGCAGCGAGTATAGTGGTTTACACATTCAACAAATTTCACATCAAAGGTGAAACCAGTAAGACCCCTCATGAATTATGGTTTGGTAATACTCCTCCTCTTAAATATATCAGAATATTTGGAAGTAAATTCTATATTAGGAGAAATGAGTATATTGGAAAATTTGATTCTAGAAGCGATGAAGGAATATTTCTTGGTTACTCATCTAAGAGTAAGGCATATAGATGTTTTAACAAGAGATTGCAGAAAATAGTTGAGAGTACAAATGTGAAGATTGATGAATAGTTTAGAGGCAATTCAAGGTACATGGACTCTGAACCAGCAATAGAGGTAATATCAAATGAACCTACAATGAGTACATAAGTACAAAATGTTTATCCAGTCACATTGGCATCATCTCAGGATTCCACAGTGACTGAGGAACAACAGTAAGTAAAAACACCCCAGTATGTAAGATTGAATCACTCTAAAAATCAGATAATTGGGAACAAGTATCAAGGTGTTATGACTAGAGGAAGACTGGCAAATGAAGAGGTATGTCTTATTTCTCAAATTGAACCAACATCAGTTAATAAGGCATGTGAAGATAAACACTGGATTAAAGCTATGGAAGATAAATTGGAACAAATTGAAAAGAATAACACATGGACATTGGTTCCCCGACCTAAAGACAAAAATGTAATTGGAACTAAATGGGTATTCAAGAATTAAATTAATAAAAATGGTAAGGTAATAAGAAACAAAGCAAGATTAGTGTGTAAGGGATATTCACAAAAAGAAGGAATTGATTATAATGAAACCTTTGCACCGGTAGCTAGAATTGAGGCAGTCAAACTATTCTTAGCTTTTGCAACACACAAGAACTATAAAGTATATCAAATGGATGTTAAATGTGCATTTATGAATGGAGATCTTGAAGAGGAAGTTTACATTGAACAACCTAATGGATTTTCATTCACAAATGACAAAGATATGGTTTGAAAATTAAGGAAAGCTTTGTATGGACTAAAGCAAGCTCCTAGAGCTTGGTATGCTAGATTGGACAAATATCTTTTGAGGATTGGTTACACTAAAGGTAATGCTGACAAAAATCTATATTTCAAAGTGACTAATGATGACATCTTGGTTATAGATTATTATTTTGATGATATCATTTTTGGAGGAGAAGATGGATTATGTAAAGACTTTTCTAATAAGATGCAGGAAGAATTTGAAATGTCTATGATTGGGGAGATAAAATTCTTTTTAGGATTACATATTTCACAAACTGATAAAGTTATATTCATAAATCAATCAAAGTATTTGAAGGAACTACTAAATAAATTTGGCATGGAAAACTCTAAACCGGTAAGCACACCTTTGACTACAACTAATAAACTATCATTGAAAAATGAATCAGCACCTGTTAATCTAACTAGGTACAAGTCTATGATAGGAGGTTTACTGTATTTGACACAAACACAACCTAATATTATGAATGCAGTATGTATTGTTTCAATATTTTAGAGTAATCCTAAAGAAAATCATGAATCAGCAGTGAAAAGGATTTTTTGGTATCTACAAGGCACTATAAATCTTTGTTTATGGTATCGTAGAGATGAAAATTTTGATTTATGTGCATACACAGATGCAAATTGGGCAAGAGATGTAGATGACAGAAAAAGAACCACCAGAGGAGCATTCTTTCTTGGTAGCAGATTAATTTCTTGGCTGAGCAAGAAACAGAGTTGCATATCTTTATCAACAGAAAAATCAGAATATGTTGCAGCAGCAACTAATTGTACACAGGTATTATGGATCAAGCAAATGTTGAAAGACATAAAGATAAAATGCAAGGAACCTATAACTATTTACTGTGATAATGTGACAGCAATTAATATATCTAAGAATCTGATATTTCACTCAAAAACTAAACATGTTTCTATCAAATTCAATTTTTTGAAAGAGAATGTTGAAGCAAAAGAAGTGAAATTGGTTTATGTGAATACTAAACAGCAAATTGCAAATATTTTTACCAAGCCTTTGCCTAAAGAATCTTTTGAGTATCTCAGAGAACAGCTTGGGGTTATACCCCCACCGATAGAAACTTAGAAAGTTGATGTTTGTCATCAACTGACAGATTAACAAAGAAATATTTTTTCCGGATTTGATGAGGAGAGCTACTTCTCAAGGGGAGTAGTTGGATAAATTGATAAGTTGGTATTTTGTAATGAACTATTTGAATTTGGTTTTGTATTGCTTTGGCATTTGATGTCAAAGGGGGAGAGATATCTATGGACAAACACATTATCTTTTGGGAGAGATTATTGGGGGAGAGATAATTGTTAGAGAGATTGTTACTCACTCTATCTATATTTTGATTTCTAGTTAATGATCTCTTTTGGAGATTGTTGGTTTTTGGTTTTTGGCATTTTTGTTTTGGCACTTTGATGGTTTTTCCATCTTGTGTTGTCATCAATGCCAAAGGGGGAGATTGTTGGTATTTTAGATATGTTGGTATGGTTTTGTCATTGATGTCAACACTTGTCAACACCTGTCAACACTTATCAGCACTTGGAGATCTTTGGTTATGTTCACCGGCATGTTCAGTGACTTATGCACAGTCACCGGTATTTGGTTCACCAATAGGTTATATTGTTCACCGGCACTTGGAATGACTTGGAGATTACTTGGTTATGTCAAAGACATTGTTTGGAAACTTTTTTTAGAAATTTGTTGGTCTAATCGGGTTTGCATATTTGTTGTTACTAGTAAATAGGTCTAGGTTATGGACCAGCAAGCATATCTATTCCAAACCAGCATGGCACATCATGAAGATGATTTGTTATTATTGTTAATACCTTGAGCCGACATGATGCATCACATAATGATTCATTTGTAATTGATTTCATTGTAATATCTTTAGTGAGCCAACCTACTCATTTGGTCTTAGGTTTTGGTATATATGTAATATCTCATTTGTGAGATTGAAATAAGAATAGTGGAAGAGGAATATAATAAGGTATATGCAAACATAAGCAGAGCTATACACATAGACATCATTCAAGATTGAAGGATGGTTTAAAGAAGACAAATCAGAGCTTAACCAGTACTAAATCCAGCATATGAAGATTCTATTTTGAGCAGTACATTATCATCGGATTTAACCATCCAATTGTAGTCAGTGTGACTCCCATTTTGTAATTGAGTAGTGAGCTCTAGGTAGTTGGCCTTTCTACATGTGCAAACTCCATATTGTACACATATACTATCTACAGTAGTATCATCTAATTGTGGGTAGGGTTTCCCACCGTGTTTTTTCCCCTTACAAGGTTTCCACGTACAAATATTTGTGTTATGTGTTGTGGATGTTATTGTCTTTCTGTTTGATGCATTAAACTTTACCGATACTACAATTAACAATTAAAACTATCTACCAACATAAAGTTTGGTTTACCGATATTAAGTATTAAGTTTGGTTAAGTGAGCTTTAGTTTGAAATTCATTGACAACTTATTTACCCCCCCACCTCTTAGTTGTCTTCGGGACCTAACAATCGGTATCAGAGCTTAGTCCTCTTTTTGTAGAAGTTTAACAACTTGAGGAGATCCAATGTCTTCTAACTATTTTAGGAAGGACAGTCTGAAACTTGATGAAACCAACTATGGTATATGGAAGATCAGGATGGAGACACGTTTGAATAGAATTGGAAAGGATATATGGGAGGTTACAAAGAATGGATATGTTGCTCCTACTCAAGAACAACCTAATCCACCAACCTTGGCTAAAGATGAGGAAAATGATTGCAAAGCAAGAGAAGCACTTTCAAGCGCATTGTCAGATCAACAAATCATGGGATTATCAGACAGATCTACTGCTAAAGCTATTTGGGACAAATTGGAAACATTGAATGAAGGTGATACCATGGTCAAAATTGCAAAACTAGAATGCTTTTGGGTCAGGTATGAAAATCTAAAAATGGAAGAAGATGAAAGGATTTTTGCTTTTATGGAAAGAGTAACTAAAATTGTTTTGGGTATACAATGTTGTGGAGGATCCTTAAGTGAAGATGAAATTGTTTGTAAAGTTTTAAGAGCTTTGCCACTGGCATATAAAATGAAAGTAACTACTATAAATGAATTGAGAACAATGCCTAATGCATCAGTATCTAGAGACACTTTGGTTGGAAAACTTTCAGCTTTTGAACTTGAGGAATTTGGTCTTGTTGCTACTATCAAGACAGATTTAGCTTACAAGACATCATCGTCATCTACAACATCATCATCATCATCTGAGAAATCTAATTGGAAAGCCTTCTATGCAAGAGAACTTAAAGATATCAGAAAAGAGAATGAAGAACTAGAAGAACTTGAAGCACTATTTGCAAGGAAAATGACTAAAGGTCCAGTTGGAAGTAAGTATGAAGGTAAAGCATAATTTAAATGTTTCAATTGCAATAAAATTGATCATATGGCATCTAGGTGTCCTGATAGACATGCAAGATTGAAACAAGAAGTTAATAGGACATATAAACCTAACCTTGAATATCAGAGATACATATTTAAGAAGAATAGAGACAAATCTTGTTACTATGTTGATGGAGTTACTGATGATTTTTTATGAAGAACTGATAGACAATGGATTGGTTTTTGTTGCTATAATAGAAGATCAACTAGAACCTACTGTTCAATTGGTAGAGCAGGCACTGGCAACTAAAATTGAAGATAAGGATGAATGGATCATTGATTCTGGATGTTCACATCATATGATTGGTGATAAAAGTAAATTCTTAACCTTTCAGGATTACAATGGAGGTATAGTAAGATTTGGAGATGATAAAGCTTGTTTGATCAAAGGAAAAGGCACTATATCTTTTGATGGTAAGCACAATACTGATAATGTTTACTATGTTGAAGGTTTGAAGCATAATCTTTTGAGTGTTGGACAATTAGTTGAAAAAGAATTTCAGTTACAATTCAAGAATGGTAAATGCAAAATCATGAACAGAACTGGCTTAGAAATTGCAACGAGTAATCAGACTAGAGGTAATATATTTCATTTGAATAACAATGAGAAGGCATGCTTGATTTCACATATTGATGAAAGTTGGTTATGGAATAAGAGACTTTGTCATGTAGATTTTGATTGCATTGTGAAAATCAGTACAACTAATGCAGTAAGGGATTTACCTAATATTGTTAAACCTCACAATCTGGTATGTAAGCAATGTCAATTTGGAAAGCAAGTTAGAGCATATTTTAAGAGTATACCAAAAAAATCCAATAATGTTCTTGACTTAATTCATACTGATTTATGTGATCCAGCAAGAACTAGAAGTTTAGAAGGAGATAGGTATTTTATGCTAATCATTGATGACTATTCTAGAATGTGTTGGGTTTCTCAGGGAGAAATCAGAAGCACTTATGAAATTCAAACTATTCAAGGTGATGGTAGAGAGTGAAACTAGTAAGAAAATAAAATGTCTAAGATCAGATCAAGGAGGTGAATTCACATCTAAATAATTTAATACATTTTGTGAAGTGAATGGAATCAGAAGACAGTTATTAGCACCCCAAACACCCCAATAGAATGGAGTTGTGGAAGGAAATAATAGAACTATTATGGATTCAGCTAGAAGTATGCTATCAAAATCAAATCTACCTCATGTATATTGGAAAGAAGCAATGAGGGTAGTAGTTTACACATTCAACAAATTTCACATCAAAGGTGAAACTGGTAAGACCCCTCATGAATTATGGTTTGGTAATACTCCTACTCTTAAATATTTGAGAATATTTTGAAGTAAATGCTATATTAGGAGTAATGAGTATATTGGAAAATTTGATCCTAGAACTGATGAAGGAATATTTCTTGGTTATTCATCTCAGTGCAAGGCATATAGATGTTTTAACAAGAGATTGTAGAAAATTGTTGAGAGTGCAAATGTGAAGATTGATGAATAGTTTAGAGGCAATTCAAGGTACATGGACTCTAAACTGGCAATAGAGATAATATCAAATGAACCTACAATGAGTACACCAGTATAGAATGTTGATCCAGTCACACCGGCATCATCTAAGGATTCCACAGTGACTGAGGAACAACAGCAAGTAAAAACACCCCAATATGTAAGATTGAATCACTCTAAAAGTCAGATAATTGGGAACAAGTATCAAGGTGTTATGACTAGAGGAAGACTGGAAAATGAAGAGGTATGTCTTATTTCTAATATTGAACCAGCATCACTTAATAAGGCAAGTGAAGATAAACACTAGATTAAAGCTATGGAAGATGAATTGGAACAAACTGAAAATAATAACACATGGACATTGGTTCCCTGACCTAAAGACAAAAATGTAATTGGAACTAAATGGGTATTTAGAAATAAAATTAATGAAGATGATAAGGTAATCAAAAACATAGCAAGATTAGTGTGTAAGGGATATTCACAAAAAGAAGGAATTGATTATAATGAAACCTTTGCACCAGTAGCTAGAATTGAGGCAGTTAGACTATTCTTAGCTTTTGAAACACACAAGAACTATAAAGTATATCAAATGGATGTTAAACGTGCATTTCTGAATGGAGATCTTGAAGAGGAAGTTTACATTGAACAACCTAATGGAATTTCATTCACAAATGACAAAGATATGGTTTGTAGATTAAGGAAAGATTTGTATGGACTAAAGCAAGCTCCTAGAGCTTGGTATGCTAGATTGGACAAATGTCTTTTGAAGATTGATTACACTAAAGGTAATGCTGACAAAAATCTATATTTCAAAGTGACTAATGATGACATCTTGGTTATAGAAGTTAAGATTTATTACACTAAAGGTAATGCTGATAGAAATCTATATTTTAAAGTGACTAATGATGCCATCTTAGTTATAGAAGTTTTTTTTGATGATATCTTTTTTGGAGGAGAAGATGGATTATGTAAAGACTTTTCTAATAAGATGCAGGAAGAATTTGAAATGTCTATGGTTGGGGAGATAAAATTCTTTTTAGGATTGCAGATTTCACAGACTGATAAAGTTATATTCATAAATCAATCAAAGTACTTGAAGGAATTACTAAAGAAATTTGGCATGGAAAACTCTAAACTGGTAAGCACACCTTTGACTACAACTGATAAACTATCATTGAAAAATGAATCAGCACCTATTAATCTGACTAGGTACAAGTCTATGATAGGAGGTTTACTATATTTGACACAAACACGACCTGATATTATGAATGCAGTATGTATTGTTTCAAGATTTCAGAGTAATCCTAAAGAAAATCATGAATCAATAGTGAAAAGGATTTTCTGGTATCTACAAGGCACTACAAATCTTGGTTGATGGTATCGTAGAGCTGAAAATTTTGATTTATGTGCATACACATATGCAAATTGGGCAGGGGATGTAGATGACAGAAAAAGCACCACTAGTGGATCATTCTTTCTTGGTAGTAGATTAATTTCTTAGCTAAGCAAGAAACAAAGTTGCACATCTTTATCAACAGCAGAATCAGAATACGTTGCAGCAGCAACTAACTGTACACAGGTATTATGGATCAAGCAAATGTTGAAGGACATAAAGGTAAAATGCAAAGAACCTATAACTATTTACTGTGATAATATGGCAGCAATTGATATATCTAAGAATCTGATATTTCACTCAAAAACTAAACATGTTTCTATCAAATTCAATTTTTTGAAAGAGAATGTTGAAGCAAAAGAAGTGAAATTGGTTTATGTGAATACTAAAGTGCAGATTGTGGATATTTTTACTAAGCCTTTCCCTAAAGAATCTTTTGAGTATCTTAGAGAACAACTTGGGGTTATACCCCCACTAGTAGAAACTTAGACAGTTGATGTTTATCATCAACCGACAGATTAATAGAGAAATATTTTTTTTGGCTTTGATGAGGAGAGCTACTTCTCAGGGGGAGTAGTTGGATAAATTAATAAGTTGGTATTTTGTAATGACCTATTTGAATCTGGTTTTGTATTGCTTTGGTATTTGATGTCAAAGGGGGAGAGATATCTATGGAAAAACACATCATCTTTTGGGAGAGATTATTGGGGGAGAGATAATTGTTGGAGAGATTGTTACTCTCTTTGTCTGTATTTTGATTTCTGGTTAATGATCTCTTTTGGAGATTGTTGATTTTTGGTTTTTGGCATTTCTGTTTTGGCACTTTGATGGTTTTTTCCATCTTGTGTTGCCATCAATGCCAAAGGGGGAGATTTTTGGTATTTTGGATATGATGGTATGGTTTTGTCATTGATGTCAACACTTGTCAACACCTATCAACACTTATCAGCACTTGGAGATCTTTGGTTATGTTCACCGACATGTTTAGTGACTTATGCACAATCACCGATATTTGGTTCACCAGTAGGTTATATTGTTCATCAGCACATGGAATGACTTGGAGATTACTTGGTTATGTCGAAGACATTGTTTGGACACTTTTTTTTTGTAATTTGGTCATTGGTCTAATCAGGTTTGCATATTTGTTGTTACTGGTAAATAGGTCTAGGTTATGGACCGGCAAGCATATCTATTCCAGATTAGCACAGCATGACATGGAGATGATTTGTTATTATTGTAAATATATTGAGCCAACATAGGAATAGGAATAGTGGAAGAGGAATATAATAAGGTATATGTGAATATAAGCAGAGGTATACACGTAGACATCATTCAAGATTGAAGGAAGGTTTGAAGAAGACAAATTAGAGCTTAACCGGTACTGAATCTAGCATATGAAGATGTTATTTTGAGCAGGACATTATCATTGGATTTAACCATCCAATTATAGTCAGTGTGACTCCCATTTTGTGATTGAGCAGTGAGCTCTAGGCAATTGGCCTTTCTGCATGTGTAGACTCCATATTGTACACACATACTATCTGCAGTAGTATCATCTGATTGTGGGTAAGGTTTCCCACTGTGGTTTTTCCCCTTACAGGGTTTCCACGTACAAATATTTATGTTATGTGTTGTGGATGTTATTGTCTTTCTGTTTCATGCATTAAACTTTACCAATACTGCAATTAACTGTTAAAACTATCTACCGACATAAAGTTTGGTTTACAGGTATTAAGCATTAAGTTTGTTTAAGTTAGTTTTGGTTTGAAATTCATTGACAACTGATTCACCCTCCCCCCCCCTCTCAGTTGTCACTGGGACCTAACAGCATCATCCTAAATAGTATAGAGGTTGTTCTGCTTCTGGTATCCTCTTCGTCCTTTCCGGTAGACATTTCTTTCTTTATCTTTACCAGAAGATCTGCTAAAACCTCTTGACTCATCTCCACCAATTTCATTATAAGGACATTTTGCAGCAAAGTGTCCAACTTTACCACAGTTAAAAAATTTGAGTGTTAGCTTTCCTTTATACTTGTCGAATCCTCTTTTGAGATTTCTAACAAATTTTTCTACCTCTGCATCAGAGTCTTCACTAGATCCTTTATGAGAAGCTACTTCTTTGACCTTCTGGGTGGTGTTGAACGTTGTCTCATTCGTTAAGGATGCATCACCGGTTGTTCTAATTTCATAGGTTGTTAGTGAGCCAAATAGCTCATACATTGTAAAGATATTCAGATCCTCAGCTTCTTCTATTGCAGAAACCTTTGTATAATACTTAGGTGTGAGAGATCTAATTACTTTCTTGATGAGAATCTCATCTGCAATTTCTTCTCCAAGTTCTTTTATGGTATTCATAATTTTATCAAATCTGTGAAGGTAGTCCGCAATCTTTTCATCATCCTTCATCTTGATACCTTCAAGTTGGCCCCTTAGTACTTGCAGCTTGGCCTCTTTGAATTTTGCATCTCCTTCAAATAACCTCTGCATTTTATCCCAAGTCTCCTTGGCAGATGCACATTGCATGACCTTGACAAACTCATTATTAGATAGCCCGCTCAAGATAGCATGTTTAGCATTTTCATTATTCTCATCCTCCTTGGCATCAGGATCAGTGGGAGGAACACTAGGGATAGTATACCCATTCTTGATAGATATCCACACATCAAAACCAAGAGAGGAAATATAGGTATCCATTCTTCTACTCCAAAAGGCATAGTTGGATCCATCAAACATGGCAGATTTTGAAGAAGCAAACTCATTTCTTGCCATTGTGTTCTAATTCCAGAATCTACCCAAGGTTTTTAACCAATCGGAAACCTAGACTCTGATAGCAATTTTTGAGCACAAAGTGCCACTTAAAGGGGGGTGAATCAGTGGTTCCTAAATTCTTTTCTCTTTTAAAGCAACCTTAGAATACCGGTTATTATCCTAAGAACTAAATAGTCAAACCGGTAAGACAAAAGAAGATACTAGAAGACACAATCACACAAATGCAACCCACAACACCAGATGTACGAGGAAAACCTAATATGGGAAAAACCTCAGTGAGAAATGTTGTTGGAGACTACTGCTCCAATCCAACCTCACAAGTGAAACACTGAATTACAAAGATTTAGGACACCAACCCAAGGAGCACCAACCCCTACACCAAGCTCCAACTTGGTGATGTATAGTGAAATATAATTTTGATATAGGTATAGCTTCTGGCTGCAAATGAGTTATTCAACTCTTGATCAAATAGGTCTTTTCCGGTTAACAGTCTTCTCTTCTTCACTAGATCTCACACTGTTGGTTAACAGATTGCTCTCTCTTATTCTTGGCCTCTCTTCTCTCTCTCTCTCTCACAACCTCACAATACATTGTGTCACACTTGGATGCCTTCTTGATCAATCAAACCTCACCGGTTAGCTCAACTATTAGACTTTCTATAGTTTATCGATACTCTATCACTACCGGTTAAACCCTTTCACCAGTTTGCTTGTTAACTCACTCTACAACTTTCTTAGAATAAATTCTAAGGGAGATGATTCTTCTCTTTACTCAATCTCTCTTCACTCTCCTTCTTCTTATCAAGCATCAAACTTTTTTGTTTCATGCTCATCTATTTATAATCTTGGATTCCCGCCAAGAATGCATTCAATCAATGTCGTGTTAGGTTTTGACTTCTCCAACTTGATTCAAATCTGATTTGATTTGATCTGATTTTCCAGGGTTAAGATCTTCATGACATCGATCAATCACTAGCAAAGCTTTACATTCCAATGTGCATTTTCTAAATCTAGAGGTCTCCACCATGCTTTTCTGCATTTCCCCGTCGTTCGCCATTAATGGGTTTGTTGTTTCCTTCATCAAACTGGTAAGAAGATCAAATCTTCTTGTAGGATCAGTTAAGTCACTTTACCAGCTTGCCTTCCTCGAGCCGCAATCCTCTGGCATCTTCTATGACTTGCAGGTTCTTCATAAAATCCAACCTGCTTGTTGATTTGTTACATTGATGCACACTCCACTGACCTATGCAATACCTCCACATGGCATCCAATTGTAAAGCTTGGAAACATCCACCTCTGCTTGGATTCCTATGCCGATTTGACATTCTTTGTCGACCAAGGTAGACTACCGAATTAGTTCATCTTACTGGTATGACCATCAAACATCCTCTGTACCGACAACACATCCTCTCTATTATTCTCATCGAGTGTTGTGCCTTCATAACAAACAAACAAACAAACAACCTTCATCTCAATTTGTGCCTTACCGATAAGCCTTCTTTACTGGTAGATTACACAAGTCATATGAAATAGTAGCCTTCCTTTTGTCTTTCTCTTCTTATACCAGTCACCACTTCTTACTTATCGGTGACCTTGCCAAACCAGTTTGACATCAATGACAACTTAATGTGAATAATGCCAACACAAGGTTCTAACCAAAGGCAATTAAATCAACCTTGAGAACCTAATTAATAAATTTTTCAATCATTAATGTTACATGGCAAATAAATCACTCTATATTAATTAAATGTTTATTTAATTAATTAATCATTCCAAGTAAATCACTTTTATCAATTATCCTATTTATTTAATTAAATATCTTAGCATATTTAATTAATAAATAAATTTGCCATTTAAATCACAAAAAGAGAATTAATTTAAAGAGAAAAAAGGCAATTAATTTACAAAAAGAGGAATTAATCTACAAAAGAAAGAGTTAACTTGAAAACAAAAGTAAAGCAATTAAATTGAATTAATCATTTTCTCTAAAATTAAAACTCAAAGCTTTTCTTGAGGAAAGAGGTTTAGTTACATTGAAAAAGGCTCTTTCTAAATAAAAAATCTTGAGAAAATTAAAGAAATGGGCACAGAATCACCCATTTTTATCTCAAGTGCATGGAATCAACTAAATTTATCTCCAATGCAAACTTAGACTTATAATCTGAATGCATTCAAGCAAGCTATAATTGGAATCTATCTCAAGATTAACTTAATCCAATCTCTCAATTATTTCAATTATCCTAAATTGTGCTTTTTTCTTGAGGAATCTCAACCCCTCATTGTTAATCAATCCTGACTGTTGGTCTCTCTTTTGAGTCTCTATAAATTCGGCCTTCATCTCTCATTCAAAACACCCTAGAGATTTATTGTTATTTTGCATTTTTTTCTCTGGAGTCATTCAAAATATTTTTCTTTGAGATTATTGCATCTTAGTTTAGCTTTTTGCATACTTAGTTTAATCATGATTGCTTGAATTCATCTAGCTTAACCTTCCATATCTAGCTTAATCTTGCATATCTAGCTTAATCTTGCATACATTTAGCTTATTCTTGTGCTCATATAGATTAAATCCTTCATCTTGGTGTATTCTAGTCACTAGTATTGCTTAGATAAATCTACGAGTGATTCTATACTCATATCTTTTAGAAGGCAATAGGTTGATTTGTTATGATTTTTATATTCATGATTATATCTATCTGACCATGCATGCAATGATTTATCAAAGTGTTTGTGTCTTACAACTTGCAGACTTTATCTACTTTTCACACACACAACATCCACCTCCCAATCTTGCTAATAATTATTTCAGGAAGGTGGGAAACACACTAGAGGAGAAACATCGATCACAATAGATGGAGCTATGACAAGATCCAAACAAGCACTATTCTCATGTGTTAAGTCACTTTGTTCATTTCGAGGAGCTAGGATGAAGGCTTTTGAAAATTTTGTAGCAAAATGTTGTCAACATCAACATATTCGTATTCACTATCAGAAACATTAGAAGTTGTATTGCCATCATGAATAGCATTTTCACCCATTTCTTCATCAACATTTATAAAAAGAGGAGCTCTAACATGAATAGAAGTAAAACCATCGCATATTTTTTGCAACTTGTGATTTAGGGATTTAGGTTCAACATCTTGCTTAGGAGAAAATGGAATTATGTCAAATGTTAGTGTTTTGAGAGATTGAATAGTTGGAGGAACAACTTCACCAGCTCTAGCATGATGTTTTTTGTTGGAAAACTCTCGCACAATGATTTCGCCGAGACTTAGTGGAAGGCTGAGAAGGAGGAATAATTGTTGGAGGAATATTCTCATCTTTGGTAGTTGGATGATTAGGTTGAGTTCTTTTAGGTTGAACAAGAGGAGAGGCGGGTCTCTTCTCTCTATAAGAGGAAGGAGGTGGAACTACACCATATAAAGGAGGAATGTTTGGTGTAGGAAGGAGACCAGGTTCATCATGAGGAGGAGGTATAGGTCTAACCTTAGGAGGAATATTAGTGTTCTTCTTAGGAGATGGAATAGTTTCATCCATAGGAATGGGTTGGGAATCTTCCTTAGGAGGAAGATTAGTTCTATCCATGAGGGGAAGAACTCCATCTTCAAAAATGATGGGAATATCAAGTTTTGGAGTTCTAGGTTGGCTTAAGGATAAGATCATGTCTTTCTTCAATTTTTGGTAAGATTGGAAAAGAGCATCACTTCTTGGTGGAAGAGATTGAAATTGTTGATTCCAAAAGTAATCAGTAGGAACACCTGGGCTTCTTTCAGTTGGTCGAAATAAGCTATGGTTAACAATTATGATTTTTCCATTGTGGGGAAATTTCAAACACTTATGTATTGGAGAAGAAATAGCCTTCATGGAAGATAGCCAAGGGTAGCATAGCTTCATGTGGAGTTTTTCAGATGAAGGAATGATAACAAAGTTGACATCTATCAATTTAGCATGAACCTCAATAGAAAGTGTGATAGAACCAATAGTAGGACAAGAAAATCCATGAAATAAATTAATGACCACATTAGTAACATCATAGATTGGTTGATGCAAATGTTGTTGGTATTATAGATGTGTTACATTATTTTTTTCATTGATGTCAACACTTATTCTTCTAGAGATCTATGGCTATGTTGAACCAGCAAATTGTTTTCACAGGCATGTTCAATGACTTATGCACAATGACTGGTATATTGTTCACTGGTAGGTTATATTGTTCACTAGCACTAGGGATGACTTGTTATCATCTGGAGATCACTTGATTATGTCAAATACATGGTTTTGATACTTGGTTTTGGTATTTTGGTTAATGGTCTAATCGGGTTGACATATTTGTTGTTACCGGCATATTGGTCTAGGTTATGGACCGGTATGCATTATCTATTCCAGATTAGCACGACACGTTATGGAGATGATTAATTGATTGGATATTATTGTAAATGTATTGAGCCAACATGATGCATCTCATATTGACTTGTTTATAATTGATTTTATTGTAATATTCTTAGTGAGCCAACCTACACATTTGGTCTTAGGTTTTGTATATATGTAAGATCTCAATTGATGAGATACAAGGCATGGTATATGGTATGTAAGGTTATGGTATTGTAACATGGTATGTGAAAATATTGAAGATCATATGAGCAGACCATAGAGAAGGTTCAAGAAAGGTTTTCAAGGTGATTATCAAAGCTTAACGGGTACTGAATCCAACATTGGAGATACTATTTTGAGCAGTACATTATTCTAGGATTTAACCATCCTACTGTAGTCATTGTGACTCCCATTTGAGCAGTGTGCTCTAGGTGGTTGGCCTTTCTGCATGTACAAACCCCATTTGTATATACATACTATCTGCAGTAGTATCATTTGATTGTGGGTAAGGTTTCCCACCATGGTTTTTCCCCTTACAGGGTTTCCATGTTAAAATCTTTGTGTTATGTGTTGTGGATGTTGTTTCTCTTTCTCTTTCATGCATTAAGTTTCACCAATATTGATATTAACTATTAATCTATTAACCAGCATTAAATTTGGTTTACCGGTATTAAGTATCAATTTTTTTAAAGTTGTATTTGGGTTGAAATTCATAGACAACTGATTCACCCCCCCCCCCCCCCTCTCAGTTTCCTTCCGGGTCCTACCAAATGTAAAGTATAAAGATATTTTTCAGTGATAACATTAACCATGCAAGAGGGATCAATAATCACACCATGAAAAGGTTTTCCTTGCATCTTTGCAACTATCTATAAAGGGCCATTAGGTTCTCTAATGGTCTCACTAGGGTCAAATGTGATACATGGATCCTTAGGTGTTTCTTATTTCCCTACCATATTAACCACATTTGGAGCTATGAAAGTGATATTAGAGGGAGAGAAAGAGGTATGTTCAGTCTCAATCATGTTATAGGTATGAGAGAGTAAAGGATCAGTGAAAATATTAAGATTTTGATTAGGAGGAGCTACTAATTTGTTTCCCTTGTCATTCACACCTACCAAAAATATAGTATGATTATCAATCAAGTCTTGAATCTTACATTTTAATGCAAAACATTTTTTAGTATCATGACCATGTTGATGATGAAATTGACAAAAAGAATTATTATCAAAGTGAGGTAAAGTTGCCTTAGAAGTATCAACTAGTTTTATTCGAGGAATATTGATAACATTTATTTGTAACAACTAAGACATGATGCTATACAAAGATTCATTCAAAGGAGTAAATTCTCTTTCTCTTTTGAAAAATTTAGAAACAAGAGGCACACATGTTGTAGCATTGTTGTCATTGATGGTTTCATTGAATTTGATGAAGCCTTTGTTTGGTTTGAACTTTGCAAACAGTTGTTGAGCACTCTCACCATTATCACTCAGAGCCATAGGAGTAGATTTCTCCATTTGACTCTCAGTCAGTTGGTAATTGTGAAGTGTTGTGCACAACAATGAAAAGGAAGTAAACTCAGAAAAAGAAAAAAAAAGTATTTCCCTAATGTCTTTTTGCAAATTAGAAATAAAAATTCTTTGAATAGAATTATGAGGCACTAGAAAAGAAATTTGAGAACACAAATTCTTATATCTACCAATGAAATCAATCACTTTTTCTTTAACGTCTTGTTTACAATACATTAAATCAGTCAAAGTGATTTTAGGACTTATGTAGTTTTCAAATTGTTGAATAAAAGCATTTGCTAATTTTTGAAAAGAAGAAATAGAATAAGAAGGCAAAGAGAAATACCATTGTAAAGCCTTATCTCTTAATGTTCTAGTAAACAATTTGGCAAGCAATCTTTGATCATAAGAAAAGTCAGTACACAAAATTTGGAATGTTTTGACGTGTTAAAGGATCACCTTTTCCATTATAGAGTTCTAATTGAGGGACTTCAACATGTTTAGGAGGGACAACTCTAATAATATCAAGAGAAAGTGGGCTCACAACATCAAATGTGGGCACACTAAACTTGGATTGACTCATTGAAGCATTTTTTTGTGGCAATGAAGACACAGCTTGAGCAAGGTTATTAATGGTTGCTTTTGTTGAGGAATTTATGTTAGACATGTTTGATTGAAAAGGTGGTGTGAAACAAGGCATTGATTGAGAATAAGGTGGTGGGACACTATGGTAATTAGGCATAGGTGATGATTGAGTAATAAATGGGACACTAAAAGGAGTAAAATGATTGGACGAATTACCCCCTTGTGTCACATTGATTGGTTGAGAGACAATAGGAATACTCATTGAAGGCATAGATAAAGATGGAGGATTGAATGAAGAAGAGGGATTGCCCCCATGACTAATGGTTGTAGGTATGGCATTTTGAGTTGAAGTAGTCATTATGTTTGAAGTGAAAATAGGGACACTAGCAATAGAAGTGGTCAAAGAAATATAATGATTGATTTGTGTAGGAGGTTGTGAATAACCTAAGTTCTCGGCACAACTTTTCATAGGCATAACATTAGAATCAACAATGTGAGCAATACCATGAAATATATCAATTCCATTCTTATGACTTTAAATCATTCATTTTAGACCTTCAATTAATGGAAGAGATTCACTATTAGGATATTCTTGGGACATCCATTGTTGGAAGTTGTCAAATTGATTGTCCAATTTTGATAGTTGATCTACGGAAACTCTAGACAAAGCTTCTTCATCATTGAAATCATCAATTGGGTAGATAGGGATATTATTAGGATGGGAAGAATTAGCAATATCCTCATTATATAAGTCACCCAAATTAGGCTCCATCTCCTTGGTAAGCCTTAATTTTAATACTTCATCTAGCAGTGATAGTATAGGTAGGACTAATAGTTTACTCTCCATGTGCCTGATGTAAAGATGGTTGGAAGTCAATACTTGAATGATACCTTCATCATTTTTTAGGGATCTTGAGCTCTTCTACTAGTTCCTCTTGTTGTTTAGCCGACAATATAGCTTGATAAAAATGTTTGTAGAGAGAGAAAAAATAATTTAGGGCTTCCTCTTTCATGTAAGTCAGTCTAACTGTAGTTACTTGAGGGAAACTCAACACAAACATAGTCAAAACATGGTTCGCTTCAATGAAAACTATCCCTCCAAAAAATTTATGACATAGACATGGAAGGTTGTATTTGACTTTCTAACTATAGTTACTTGAGGGAAACTCAACACAACCATAGTCAAAACATGGTTCACTTCAATGAAAACTATCCCTCCAAAAATTTTATGACATAGACATGGAAGGTTGTCTTTGACTTTGACACATATGTGGAAAACCAATTGTTCCACTTAAAGATTTTAAATTTCCCTCCCAAATACTAACAGAAATTAACTTTGATTCAATCTATCTGGAGGATAACCTTTAATAGAAGCCCTTTTTGAAAACTAACTCACATCTAATAACTCAAAATCTTTTGCAAATAAATTTGAACTCCCAAAATAATAAAGCTACCTTAAGAAAAATATACCACAAAGACCCAAAACTCTATAGTGAGCCACTTTGACCTGATGAGAGACAAAATTGGCAACATTCGAGAAAAGAGGGAAGAAGCAGTGGTGGTTGATAAGATAGTTGTTATAGTAGAACCCAACATACAAAATCCAAGGTTGAGCATCTCAAGAGTGGTGCAGGAGCACTGACTTGAAATCATTTTGGTTTGAGTGTGTCGTAGGAGTTTTAGGGTTTTTATTTTGGTTTGAAAAAAGGTCCATGGTGACCATTTTGTAGTCCCTCTATAATGTTTTCTTGTAGGGTCTGTTTTGGAATACAAAGATGCTCTATCAGTTGTAATTGTTACACCAACAGTCATGGTATGACTATTGGTGTAGAATTTAAAGTTTTTTATAGGCCTCATAAATTATGAAGCAGGGTTGTTGTTGAATGTTGCATTGTTGAAGGTAGACTGAAGAAATTAGCAATAAAATCTTTTCATTTTCTACTTCTCATTATGGGTGTTTTCTGAATTTTATTTCCGCTCTTGTTTGCTCACCCTATAGGGTCTCGCTCAGTAGGAATATTTCATGTTTTGATAATAATTTTATGAATTGATCTATTTTGCATTTGTCTGAAGTTTGGGTGGTAAGGAAGACAAGAGAGCCTATCATTCCTACGACAGGAAGTGTTGAACCCGAGTGGTCTATAAGGTTGAGAGTCCAAGATGTGAATGATCACCATTCCACCTTAGTGTAAGATAAGACTAGGTGGAATGGGTAATGTTAGGGTAGTTTTAATGGTATGATTAGGCATTGTAGTAGAGAGTGGACAGGGGTTTGACTCTCTTCAAAATTGAACCTAGCATCTTCATGTGCTAGGTCAGGGAGTTAATGATGACTGCTAAGTTTGAAGACCCTATGAGAATGATAGGGAAATGTTGAGTGAATATTAATTCCACCCTCTATTGCATCAAGTGGTATCAAAGCACAACTATAAATCAAGAGGAAGAATTGAATGAAACTAGGTTCTAGTAAGTTGAAGTCCAAGATGCCTCTGAAAGGTTATTCTACAACTAGGAAGATTCGGTAGTTGAAAGATCAGCTTCCATCAAAGGAAAAAATTTTCAAAGAATCTCAAGAAGCAACCTTGGCTCGATTAACAGCTTTCGAGAAGAATCAAATAAGAGGAATGGTCAGTGGTGACCAAAGTGATGAGGAAGAGAAAGAGGGTGACAATAACAACCCTCCTGATGCGGTTTAGAAGGTGCTAGAACCACCAATAGACCCTAAAGAGTTGAGAATGGTAAGGATGCTCAAGGTTGTGAAAGGGGATAGTGTTTCCATGGCAAAGGTTGAAGTGCCCATGTATGGAGGAAAAAAAATAGTGAAGAGCTCCTAGCATGGATAGATGCACTTGACAACTTCTTTGAATTTGAGGAGATAGAGGATACCAAGAAGGTATGCCAAAACAAAGCTGAAAGGTCATGCACTCACTTGGTAGAATTTTGTTCAAGAAGAGAGGGAGAAAGGAGGTAAAACAAAGATAGTGTCATGGGATAGAATGGTCTCAAAACTCAAGGCCCAGTTCCTACCAGTTGATTATTGTAATGTGGTGAAAAGTGATGAGGGGAGATCAAGTGGAAAGCTTTACTACCCTCAAAAGAGGGATGAAAGTTTCACAAAGGATTCCCTTCAACTTTTCACACATTTTTCATTTAAAAGAAGGGTTCAATTCACTAGATCATATCCCAATGGAAATAGATTGAATACTAAGTGAATTGTAGAAAATTTGGAATGTAGTAGGAAAGTAAACTAACCCTCTTTTAAAATAGACTAGTTGAATTAAGCAATTTGAGACTAAGTGTAGAAATGACAAAGAAATGATTATATCTTGAGATATAGTTGTGGGATGAAGTTGTGCACCTAGAATTAGTAGTAGAATGTCGAGATGAAGCTTCCCTACAAATCTAAGAAAAAGTTGCAGGAACTGTGTTAAAGTTGCACCCGGTCCTCCAAAAAATCCACATGCCGAAAAGGGTTTTTCCATCTCTAAAAATGAAGCCTAAATCTGCAATTTTAGCCACGCACCTACAACCTACACACATAAAAGAGACAGAGATGTTGTTGTGATTGGGGGTTTTCCTTTAGGTCAAATCCTATTTTGGAATTAACCAAGTGATTGAAAAATGTTGCAAGTAAATGAAAGGAAATGTCTGAAGTAAAATCCACCTCAAGAAGGGGATGTAATTGAAAATTTTGATGAAGTTTCTTGAAAGGAAATATGAAATAGGATGTCTTTAGTGTTGATAGAGTTCTCATCTTCAATGGTTGAATCCTTGACTTGAGTGAAACACCTAGCCTTAAAAGGAGAATTGAAATGCTCAATGTTTGAATGAATGCTTGAATGCTTGCACTTGATTTTGCTTTATGATCAACTTGTTGTCGCTTATCATTGCTTCACTTTTTTGCTTATGCAATTAGGAGGGGAAGTGATCCTTATATTCTTTCCAATTAGGGGTGTTTAGGTATTTTCCCATCTTAGGCCAACATAGGAAAACTTTTCCCGCTCAACTATTGACAAGCCCAATGCAAGATAGGATCAAAGGTGGCCCAAAATAGGGTTAGGACAAGGGTGCCATGTCGCTATCCTAGGGAGGACAGGGGTGTTATGCCCCTGTCCTAGGGGGATAGGGGTGTCACACCCCTATCTTGCCCTAATTTAGGATAGGAAGGGACAATAGGTAGTGTAGCATGATGGAAAATGCAAGTTGTTGATGTCTTGAGCATGTCTCGAGTCTCCAATCAGGGTTAGGGATTCATCCACTAATGCAAAGACCCAAATGTAGTCAAAAATTTCAAGGGTCACAATTTTATGACTCTATAATTATATTATGCAAAAATTTAGGAAACTTCAAAATTTAAAATAGAAGGGTATGGATGTTATGTCCTATACTAAAGAATTCCACAAACTGACTTTGAGATCCAGACCCCATGAAGATGAGGTGGATAAGGTTGGAGGGTATCTAAATGGATAGAGATTCAACATATAGGATGAATTGAGCTTGGCCAGCACAAGGACTATGGAAGGATGTTGTCAACTCGCTTGTAAGGCTAAAGAAAAAATTAAGAGAAAGCAAGAACATCAAGGAAGAGGTAGGGGAATAAATTTTAGAGGTAGAGGAAGTCATAGTGGAAGAGGACCACAAAAGCACCCAGGTGAGCAGAATACAAACCAAGAGTCTAATGCTGATTCAAGAGGAATTTTTAGAGGTAGGAGACCGAGAAGCAAAGGAAGATTCAATGGCCGAGGAAGGGGTTCTAATACTTTATCAAGAAAGTACTATAACTGCAACCAAATTGGACATCCAGCATGGAAGTGTCCTGATAAAGCTAGTACAAGTTTTTATAATGGAGAAAAGAGGAATCAATTATTATGAGAGGAGGATGAAGGGAGTGTGAAATCTCCTTCTATTCATGTCACTCTAGAGACAAGAGAATCTTTGATGATTGAAAGGACTCTAATAAAAGTACAAACCATCAACGAGCCTCCCCAAAGAAAAGAATTTTTCCAAACAACCTGCAAATCTCAAGGCAAGGTATGAAAAGTTATAGTTGATTAAGGTTTAATAGATAATATAGTGTCTTTAAAAATGGTAGAAAAACTTAAGTTGAAGAGAATCCCTCATCCAGATCCTTATAAGATATCATGGCTTAATAAGGGACATCAAGTACTTGTGAATGAGTAGTCATGGGTAGAGTTTAATATGGGTCCTTACAAGGATAAATTACTTTATGATATTATTCCAATGGATGTGTGCCATATTCTTCTTGGAAGGCCATGGAAATTTGATAGGAGATCCCAACATGATGGGCATAAAAATACATATGTTATTGAGAAAGATGGAGTGTCTTATACCCTTGAACTACTACAAGAAGATATTGATACAGCTCATGAGGGACCTAGTGTCATGATAGTGAAGGAGAAGGATTTTTTGAAGGATCTTGAGGATCAAGGATGTGGATATGCCATTGTAGCTAAGCCAATCTGCAATATTCCAATTAGTGACAAGGAAGAAGTCCCAAATGAAGTGTTGGGTCTACTTGACAAGTATGAGAATATAGTAGTGGAGGAGATTCCAAATGCTTTACCTCCAATCTGAGATGTAAGTCATCACATTGACTTAATACCTGGTGCAAGTCTGCCCAATAAGGTGGCCTATAAGTTGACACCTCAACAAAATGAGGAGATCGGAAATCAGGTGTAGGAGTTGCTAGATAAAGGTTTAGTGAGAAAGAGCCTAACTCCATGTGTTGTGCCAACTATATTGGCACCCAAAAAAGATGGGAAGTGGAGACTTTGCATGGACTCCAGGGCTATAAACAAAATCACAATTAGGTACAGATTTCCTATACCTCAGATAGAAGACCCCATGGACAACCTAGAAGGTGCAAGGTACTTTTCAAAGATAGATTTAAGGAGTGGTTATCATCAGATAAGGGTAAGAGAAGGTGATGAGTTGAAAATAGCATTCAAAACCAATGAACGCCTCTATGAATGGTTAGTGATGGCCTTTGGGTTATCTAATGCCCCTAGTACATTCATGAGACTCATGAATGAGGTCTTGAGATATTTTATTAATAAGTTTGTAGTAGTATACCTAGATGACATTTTAGTCTACAACAAGACAAAAGAAGAACACTTGGAACACTTGGACAGGGTGTTTAGGAGATTGAATGAGGAAAGGCTAATGATCAACCTCAAGAATTGTGTGTGGATGAAGGAGGAACTTGTCTATTTAGGATTTGTGGTCTCCCAAGGAACATTGAAAATGGATCCCACCAAAGTGGAAGAAATAATCGGTTCGCCTACACATAAGATAGTGGGAGAAGTTAGGGGTTTCAATGGTTTAGCAAGCTTTAACCACAAATTTATCAAAAAATTTAGTCATATTGTTGCACCAATGATTGACACCATTAAGGGGGAGAAAAAGATCAGGTTTTAATGGACAAAGGAAGAAGATCATGTTGGAAATTTGGTGGAATTGATTATGTTTTGCATTGATGTTTTGTCATTGGTGTCAACACTAGCTATTTGGATGCTTTATCGACACCCTTCTGGTCCTAGTAGGTTGAGTGGTTTCTGGTTAATTTGGATTTGGCATGATCTAGTAGGCTCCAGTATAATCTGGTGATGGAATTGGCTTGTTCATGATACTCATACTCATATTTGGTCAGTTGGTTTTGGTCTGGTGATTGGATGCTATCCTCTTTACTTAGAAGATTGGTTTTTGGTTCCAGCAAGGGTTTCACCGACAGAGCTTTTTGGTGGAGATCTTTGATGTATTGCATAATTGGTGTTGGTGCAGCTTCTGATGGATTTTCAGGATTTTGTTGGTGATCTTGTTCGAGACTTGGCATTTGGAGATCATTTCTAAACCATGTGGACCTATACTTGGTCCCAATTGATCTAGGTTATGGACCAGTATTAATGTAACATGTGGATAGGACCTATTGTTGTATTTCTAAGATGTCTTATGTGTTGGATATTATTTGTTTAGTCTAAGGCCAACATGGTTTGTAATCATGTAATTGGTTTATTGTCTATTGGTTGACCTGATTGTTTATGGTTGACAGTTTGTATAAATAAGATGTAAGATCTCATCGTAGATCATCATGGTTATTGTAAGAGGTCATGGTCAAGGAATGTAATGTGTGAATAATGTAATATCATTTAAGTAAAGGAGTTGGTCGATCATTGGAGATCAAATTAGGTTTGAGTAAGAGGATTTAGTCCTCTGGTATTGAGCTTAACCAAAACTATACTCAGACATAGGAGATGCTATCTTTTGCAGTTCAACACTTCTTTGGATTGTAGTCTGGATTTGTATGTAGTCAGTGAGGCTCTTTTTGTGATGAGAAGTGTGCACTAGGTTGTTGGCCTTCCTGAAAGTATAGGCCCCTTCATTGTAAAGCACATACTTACTACAGAAGTATTATCTGACTGTGGGTAGACTTCCCACCATGGTTTTTCCCTTTACAAGGTTTTCCACGTACAAATCTTGGTGTTGTGGGGATGGCTTTTATTCTGTGATTATTGTTTATGCTTAATTGGATTAACCACTATTTTGGTATTATTTTTTTGGGTTCCGGTATTAAAGTTTAAATTGCTAATGCTTCTGGTAATCTGTGACAACTGATTCACCCCCCCCCCCCCCTCTCAGTTGTCTTTGGGCTATTTGAACTATCTAACAATCGGTATCAAAGCTTTAGTCCTCTCTGAAGAAAGATTAACTACTTGAGGAAGATCCTATGGCGACTAACAGTTCAAATTCATCTAGTTCTTCTAGAGCTATCTTTCAAATGGATGTATCGAGGCTTGAAGGAACAAACTACATAGTATGGAAGATTTGAATGGAGACACATCTGAGATGTCTTGGCAAGGAGATTTGGGAGATCACACAGAATGGTGTCACCCTTTAATCCAGGATCTGGCAATCCTCCTCTAGGTAACATGGAAAAGGAGCTTGAGAATGATTGTAGAGCAAGAGAATCCCTCTTGTGTACACTTTCTCATCAGTAAATCATGGGATTAATAGACAAATCATCTGGAAAGGCTATAAGGGATAAGTTATAGACTCCAAATGAAGGTTACCCTACAGTGAAGATTGCTAAACTTGATGGTTACCGGGTGAGATATGAAAACTTAAAGATGGAAGAAGATGAAAGGATTACTACATTGATGGACAGGGTAAATGAGATTGTTATGGGAATTCAATTTTATGGTGGAACTTTGAGTGAAGATGAAATTGTTTCTAAAGTCCTGAGAGCCCTACCATTGGCTTACAAAATGAAGGCTACTACTATTAATAAGTTGAGAACAATGGCTAATACATCTGTCAACAAAGATACTTTGGTTGGGAAATTATTTTCTTTTAAACTTGAGGAAATTGGACCTTCTGGAGCTATGAAGACTGAACCTTCTTTTCATGCATCTACATCTACAACCGGTAAGCAAGTCTAGAAAACTTTATATGCAAAAGAACTAGAAGATATGAAGAGAGAAGATGATGAGTTTGAGAAAAATGAAGCACTATTTGCTAGAAGAGTACCAAAAGGACCGGTAGGAAGTAAGTATGAAGGAAAAGCACCTTTTAAATGTTTTGCACGTAATAAGATTGGTCATTTTGCATCTAGATGTCCTGAAAGAAATTCAAGATTTGAAGAAAGAGTTAAGAGATCATTTAAGCCTAAGCCTAGATATCAGAACAAATATAGATTCAAGAAAAACAAAGACAAATCATGCTACATAGTGGATAAGGAAGGCATTACTGATTCAGATGATGAACCGGTAGAAGACTCTACTAGTGGATCCGGCAATGGGAAGGAATGGGTATTCTTGACTATCAAGGAAGATGATACGAAATTGGAAGAGAATGTACTTGAGGAGAAGGCACTTGTTACTAAAATTGAGGACAAGGATGAATGGGTAATTGATAGTGGTTGTTCACATCATATGACTGGAGATAAAGGGAAGTTTCTATCTTTGCAAGAATTATATGGTGGACTAGTTAGATTTGGAGATGACAAGGCATGAATGATCAAAGGAAAAGAAACTATACAATTGGATGGTAAGAACAATACTAACAATGTTTATTATGTTGAAGGTTTGTAGCATAATCTTTTGAATGTAGGACAATTGGTAGATAAGGGATTTCAATTATAGTTCAAGGATGGAAAATGCAAAATCATTAACAGATCTGGCTTGGAGATTGCAACCGGTACACAGACAAAAGGTAGCATATTTCATTTGAACTCCAGTGAGAAGACATGTTTGATTACATAGATTGATGAGAGTTGGTTATTGCATAAAAGGCTATGTCATGTGAATTTTGATTGAATTGTGAAGATCAGTTCAACTAAGGTTTTTAGAGATATACCTAAGATTATGAAGACCTATAATCTGGTATGTAAATAATGTTAAATGGGTAAACATGTCAAAACCTCTTTTAGGAGTATACAAGATAAATCAAATGATGTTCTTGATCTTAATCATACTGATTTGTGTGGCCCTGCTAGAGTTAAAAGTTTTCATGGTGATAGATATTTCATGCTCATCATTGATGATTATTCTAGAATGATGTGGGTTACTTTTTTGAGAGAAAAATATGAAGCATTTGAAAAGCTTAAAATCTTTAAGGCTAAAGTGGAAATTGAGACATGATTAAAGATTAAATGTTTAAGATCAAATCGTGGTGGAGAATTCACATCCAATAAGTTTAATAACTTTTGTGACAAGAATGGTATTAGAAGACAATTTTCTGCTCCCCAGACACCTCAACAAAATGGAGTTGTGGAAAGGAAAAACAAAACTATCTTGGATTTTGCTAGAACAATGATAATGTAAGGTAATATACCTCATATCTACTAGAGAGTATAAGTGAGTACAATGGTTTATACATTCAACAGAGTACATATCAAAGGAGAAATTGGTAAGACACCTTATGAATAATGGTTTGGCAATACACCTATAGTAAAGTATTTCATAATTTTTGGTAGTAAATGTTATATCAGGAGAGATGATACTATTGGGAAATTTGATCCTAGATGTGATGAAGGCATATTTCTTGGTTATTCTAATGAAAGCAAAGCATATAGATGTTATAACAAGAGATTGTAGAGAATTGTGGAGAGTTCCAATGTCAAAGTAGATGAGCTGAGCAAAAGTCAAATCAGAGTTTATGAGAAGAAACTGACAGTGGAAATGATTATATCTAAATTGGTAGCACCTTTACCAAAAAAGAGAGTTGAACCAGTTACTCTGGCTACATTAGAGAATTCTACAATAACTGAAGAACAGGGAAGAGGAACAGAGAGTCAGAAGACTCCTAGGTATGTGAGATTGAATCATTCTGAAGATCAAATATTTGGGGATAAGAGCAATGGAGTGATGATAAGAAGAAGATTTGAAACTAATGAGGTATGCTTAATTTCACAAGTTAAACCGGTATCATTAATTGAGGCATGTAAAGATGAATTTTGGTTAAAAGCTATGGAAGAAGAATTAGATCAGATTGAGAAAAAAAACACATGGACTTTGGTTCCCTGGCCTAAAAATAAAAATGTTATTGGAACTAAATGGGTTTTTAGGAATAAATTTAATGAGGATGGTCAAGTTATAAGGAATAAGGCTAGATTGGTTTGTAAAGAATATTCTCAGAAGGAATTGATTATGGAGAAACTTTTGCACTGGTAGCTAGGATTGAAGTTGTAAGATTATTTCTTGCCTATGCTGCTTATAAAAACTACAAGGTTTATCAAATGGATGTTAAATGTGCATTTTTAAATGGGGATCTTGATGAGGAAGTTTATATTGAGAAATGGTTTTTCACTATCAGATGATACTAGTATGGTTTGAAAGTTAAGGAAATCTTTATATGGATTGAAACAAGCACCTAGAGCTTGGTATGCAAGTTTGGATAAATATCTTTTGAAGCTTGGTTTTACTTAAGGGCAGTGCTGACAGTAACTTATATTATAAAATCACTGATGTTGATATACAGATTGTTGAAGTATTTGTTGATGACATTATTTTTGGAGGTGAAGATAAATTATGCATAGAATTTTCTAAGAATATGGAGAAAGAATTTGAGATGTCTATAATTGGTGAGATGAGATTTTTCTTAGGTTTGCAGATTGCTCAGACTAACAAAGGTATTTTTATTTGTCAAACTAAATATGCTAAGGAATTGTTGAAGAAATTTGGTATGGCAGATTCTAAACCAATAAGTACACCTATGGTTACAAGTGAGAAATTGATAAGGAAAGATGTTTTTGCACCAATAAATCCTACAAGATACAAATCTATGATTGGAGGTCTACTTTATTTGACTCAGACTAGGCTTGACATTATGAATGTTTTTTGTATTTTTTCAAGCTTTCATAGTGATCCTAGAGAAAATCATGAGATGGAGATGAAAAGGATTTTTAGATACTTGCAAGGTACATCAGAATATGGCTTATGGTACCCTAAGGATGATAACTTTACTTTATGTGCATATACGGATGCTAATTGGGCTGGAAATGTTGATGACCAAAAAAGTACTTCTAGTGGAGATTTCTTTCTTGGAAAGAAGTTGGTTTCATGGATCAGCAAGAAATAGTCATATACTTCTTCATCTACTGCTGAAGCTGAGTATGTTGTTGCTGCTACTAACTGTACACAAGTTTCATGGATGAAGCAAATGTTGAAGGATATAAAGGTGGATTGTGATGCACCAGTAGTTATTCACTATGATAACTCTACTGCTATTGATATATCAAAGAATTCGGTATTTCATTCTAAGACAAAGCACATATCTATCAAGTATAACTTTTTGAAGGAAAAGATGGAAGCAAATGATGTTAAACCAGTTTATGTGAACACTAAAGAACAGATTCCAGATATTTTCACTAAACCTTTATCCAAGGAATCATTTGAGTATGTGAGAGATAGATTGGGGGTTTTTGCCCCTCCGACAGAGACTTGATTGATGTGGTTTGGCATCAGTCTGGCATGCATTATTGGAGATACTATTCATTCTAGCACTAATGTGAGATGCTACTATTCAAAGGGAGTATTCAGCATTAAGATTCAGAGGCCTATGTTTTTGCTTTGATATTTCTATCAGATTTCTGGCATTGATGTCAAAGGGGGAGAGATAGTGATGTGAAAAAGAAAAAGAAAAGGGGGAGAAATATTGCTTTTTAGAGCTATCTGTAGGAGATTGTTGCATGTCTTCCATTGGGGGAAACTTGTTTGGCATTTCTTGGTACTTAGATGTTTTTCATATCTAGTGTTGCCATCAATGCCAAAGGGGGAGATTGTTGGCCATTTAGCAGAATTGATTATGTGTTGCATTGATGTTTTTTCATTGATGCCAACACTAGGTGTTTGGATGCTTTACTGGCACCTTTCTAGTCTCGGTAGGTTCAGTGGTTTCTATTTAACTTGGATCCAGCATGATCAGGTATGCTCCAATATAGTCTAGTGATGGAATTGAATTGTTCATGATACCCATGCTCATATTTGGTTAGTTGGTTTTGGTCTGGTAATCAGTTGATATCCTACTTGCTTAAGAGATTGGTTTCTAGTTCCAAGGAGGATTTCACAAGCAAAAATTTTAATAGAGATCTTTGATGAATTGCATAAGTGGTGTTGGTGCAACTTCTAATGAAGTTTCAGGATGTTGTTGGTGATCATGGTTGACACTTGGCGATTGCAATCATTTTTGTGGCATATGGACCTATTATTGGTCTCGGTTGATCTAGGTTATGGATTGGCTTTATTGAAATGTGTGGATAGGACCTATTGATGTATTTCTAGGATGTCTTATATGTTGGATATTATTTGTTTGGCCTCAAGCTTACATATTTTGTAATTATGTAATTGGTTTATCATCTGGTGGTTGACCAGATTGTTTAGGGTCAAGGGTTTCTATAAATAGATGTAAGATCTGATTGTAGATCATCATGGTTATTATAAGAGGTCATGGTCAAGGAATGTAATGTGAGAATAATGTAATATCATTCAGGTAGAGGAGTTGGTCAATCATTAGAGATCAAATTGAGTTTATGTTAGAGGATTTATTCCTTTGGTATTGAGCTTAACTGGAACTGTACTTAGGCATAGGAGATGCTATCTTTTGCAGTTCAACACTTCTCTAGATTGTAGTCTGGATTTATATGTAGCCAAAGAGGCTCTTTTTGTGATGAGTAGTGCACTCTAGGTTGTTCACCTTCTTGCATGTGTAGGCCCCTCCATTGTAATTAAAATACTTACTGCAGAAGTATTGTCTAACTGTGGGTAGGCTTCTCACCATGATTTTTCCCTTTACTGGGTTTTCCACATACAAATCTTGGTGTTATGTGGATGAATTTTATTCTGTAATTATTGTTTATGCTTAATTGGTCTAACTGCTATTCTGGCATTAATGTTTTGGGTTCCAATATTAAAGTTTAAATTTCTAATGATTCATGTAATCTGAGACAACTGATTCACCCCCCCATCTTAGTTGTATTTTGTTTATTTGAACTATCTAACATCCCTTTCCCCTTCTCTCCCTATCTCTCCTTTCTCCATTACCCAAGACTTCTCCCTTTCCCCTTCTCCCCCTCTCTCCTTTTTGATATTTCCATCTCCTCCCATCTCTTGCCAACCCCCTCTCCCTCTCCCCTTCTCTCTCTCTCCATCTCCCTCTCCCTTACCCACCCCCTTGAGCTCTTCCCCACTCCTCTCTCTCTCTCTCTCTCTCTCTCTCTCTCTCTCTCTCTCTCCTAAACAAGGTATCAAATATCAAATATTATCCGATATTTGATATCTTTTATTATTAATATGTTAATAATATTTTTTTTAATACATAATATATATTATTATATATTATACTATATAATATTATTAATATATTGAATATATTAATATATGATATGTTAATGATATATAATATATTATATGGGGTGACCCATGTACTACAATGCTTAAAACACTTTCTTGGTGAAATCACCACCAAGGTTAAAATCCTTGTTGGGTCACTAGGCTCACAGGCTTGGTACTTTCGATGAGTTGGTGTGCTCATAGATTTGAACAACAATAGTATTTTGGCACCTTAAAAAGTGCCCATTACTAATCCTAGAATCATTTCCATATCATTCACCAACTCATCTTATCATTGCACATCAAATTGCCACATCAATATTTGTCTCATATAATTAAATATTCTTAAATATTTAATTGCACAAATATCTTCAACAAACTAAAGAGACACATGGTATTGTAACCGATTGGGAGGACACTTGACATTCCCTTTTCCTTTTCATCCTCCACATGGCTCTTGGTTCCTCTTAAGAAAACATGATTCACTTTTCTCTCTAACTTCTCCATATCCAACCCTTCATCTTTTTAAATCGAATATTGACCTTCCATCTTTACCACCTAGGACATGAGCCTTGAAAAATATAAAAAATAAACTCTCATTTGCACAAACCAAGGTCTAGAAGTAATTAATAATTATTACCTATTTTTGCTACAATCTCAATCAGGTAGAGCTTGTATGTTTTAACATATAGAGAACAATTTTTTAAATTTTGAATTTGGAGGGGAAACCCGTCCATCATGGGTTGGGGTTGCCATGTAGCTACATATGGCCTTGTCATCAGCTTCAAGGGGGTTTAGATAATGATGATATTTATCAGTGTAGTACCGATATCAGGAAAGGCAATTTTATATTTATCATCCAGATGAATGTCATCGGCGGTGATAAAGGAAACAACTGGGCTCGGCTAAATCACATTGGTTGGATTGATGGTTCACATGAGTGTAATAGATTTTGTGATGGGGAAATCAGTTTAGACACTACTTGCAATAATCGCGATGATTATTGTACAATTTTATTCCAGAATTGGCTGAGTTTTCTTCTCAACTCTGCTTCTATTCTCGTTCGGCCTTGTATCTTTGCTGCCCTATTTTTCATTTTCTCTTCTAAGATGGAAGAAATGACCATGGGGGTGATAGGCTAAGACTAGAACCTAACAAAATGGATGAACTCAAAGCCAGGTCGTGGGTTTGGTTTGTTTGCTTGGAAGGTGGCATTAATAAATTCATGGAGAAAATAAAAGGAAATAATGAGAGACTGTCAAAGCAGTTTGTGGCCTCCTGGGAGGACAAAAGGGTCACAATGGGTGGTATCTTGTTCAAAGTCAATGAAGATGTGATTGCTCAGTTGATGGGACTATCCATGGAGGGTAGGAAATGGAAGAAACAAAGCCACATTTTGGACACCACCAGCCTCAACCATTTTTTCTGTGATGGGGAGAACCCTGTGAAGAGGGTTGGTGGCTTCAACCAGGAAGAGCTTCTACCACCTTGGGATGAGGTTTGCTACATCATCATGAAATATTTCACCCTTGAAGTATGGTATGGGTTCTTCTACTATTATCACCTTCCTTTCCTTAACCATCTTAGGAATAAAGATCTTATCTCCATTCCTTTTTTTCTGTTGCACTCTATGGATTCTAATGTGAGAGATATTGCAAAAACCAAGAAGAAAGGCAAGGACTTTACTATTCTCCACCAAGGCCTTATCCTCTACCTTAACAATTTCCACTTGGCCCTATGCCCCCCTCATAAGATTTCTATCTAGGATGTGCCTGAAAGTCAATTTCTAGTCATAGCTATTAATAAACCTGACATAAGCCCTCCTCGGATGCCCAAACCTGGCTCCTCTAGTAAGAAGAATAAAAAGTGTCATTCAGAGAATGAAAAACCCCTCAAGAAAGTGAGAATCTAGGAAATTGACTCTGATGTGGTGATTACAGATGAAACTAACACTCCCCATCGCTCTGCAAGATTGGCATCTAAACCCCTTGAGAAATAATTAAGGGACCCCTCCTCATCCCATGAAACTAGGAATTCCATCCCCTCTAACAATGTGGCCGCATTTCAGTCCACCTCAACCCCCACTCTACCAACTCCACCCATGCTTCTGAGAGTCCAAAAAAATCCATGAGTCTGGATGTTGGCCCCAAATCCTGAGAAAACTCTTTGTTCCCTACTCTCAGGTTTGACAAGATGATGATGGTGGAGGAAGTGAGAAGCATCAAGGAGGAAGCGGATGGAAAACTGGTGGACTTGGAAAAGAAAGTGGATGGCATGTTTGAGAACCTATAGGAATTTACTAGTAGAACTAAAGCCATTAAGAACAAGTTGCAGGAAGTCTCCAGGTTTTCTCTAAATATAATGCACATCTCAGCGACCACTCTTTGTCTCCTATAGGAAAGCACTCTCAAAGGTAAAGGAAAGGAGGACAAGGACTATAGGGACCTCTTTAAATTCCTCACCAAGGAATGGAAAAGGAACCTCCCCCCCAAGAGGAGCCATGGAAAAAATAAATAGTTGTGTTTTCTATGGTTTGGGTTTTTGGTTTTTTCAATGGCCCTAATGGTCTATCGGCTTATAGTTACAGTTAATGGTTATGCTTGGAATTAACTATATTTTGCCCTATGTAGCATATTTTAATTAAGACTTTTATATACTTGGTTAATATGCATAGAATGTTTAAATTTTTTGATAGAGGAAAGTTTAGGAGGCTGTGATTTTGTTGCTTCTCTCTTGACAATTGGCTAGCCACTGTTTTCTTATCTGTACCTGGGACAATCCCCTTGTTTTGGTTGCTTTTAATATCAAAAGCATATACAAAGGTACATTTTATTATGTTGTTATTACATTCATGGGCATGAAAAGAGAGAAAAAGATTATGTTTCCATATTTATAAATTCAAAACAACATGAGAGTACACAAGTTTTCTAAAAAACTAATCCCTTTTGACATGAGTGTATAGTGTCTCGCACAAGCCACAAGACTAACTGAGATGTATACATATAAACAAAATACTATGTATTTATCAATACATAAAATGTAAATGTACATAAAAGAGGGTGACTCGTCATTGACTGAATGACGAGTCTTAGTTGGTTTTTTTGCATCATCTTCATCTTCATTGCCCAACTTGCATCCATCTGCAGCCCCTTGCTACCCAGTGTACCTGCATTTGAGTAATAGAAGTGTTAGAGCAATGAGAGCCATCATTTCTTATATGCACATCCATATACAAACACATAATACATACCTCATATGCATACTACCAGTTAGCATGCCATTTAAATCCAAGAAAATAAGTGCTAGATCATATTATCATCAAATGTTGTTTTTATCTAACTTGTTTACTTCATGTGTAGATATAGGAAAAGATTACTGCAGCATGTGGTTTAAAATGTGCCTCCCATAAAGTTTGAGCCCAGCATGTTAAGTTATAGGCATACAGGTTAAGAGAACAATGAATTGCTTCAAAAGAACAGTAATTGCTAAAGAGCATGATATAATAAGAAGTCACATTGTATCAAGGTCAGCTACAGTTATCTCTTGTTAAAATTCATCCATAGCATATTAATGGACAATTACTAAATCATGAAGAGTATAAAATTAAGACAATAGTAGCAGTCTAATCCAAAGCAACTCTCAAGGCAGTTAAGGTCAATCTTCATGATAAAAATCTCAAACCAATGCAAACATAAGAGAGCCTTTGATCATGGACATAAAAGTGTGAACATAATAGAGACATAGAAGGTTCACAATCATGAAGCATTAGAGTTGAAAGATCCTTAGAATGAAATCATGAATGATAGAGCTTCAAAAGATGATCATTTTTTTTCAGTCTAAAGATAGTAAAAAGAACATAGTTCATGCAAAGTGAATATGAGTCAAAAGTGTAGTCATAAAGCAATAACTCATCGAGAAGAATAGAGGTATTAGTGACAGGACAGTTTAAAGTCATTCACTATCAAAAAAGCATGACAAGAACTAAGAGAAGATAGCTTTTAGAAAAGCACAATGATTGTATTTACAGTCACCTCTATTGTCAAAACATAGTCCCAACCATAGGAATTGAGATCAAGGAGAGTTTGATCAGTCAAACATAGTCATGAAGCAATATATAGTGTTTCAAAGGTAATGGAGCATAATAGAATAAAAGGAACAATCATTTTCATTGTCACAAACAATCCTCAATAGTAAAATCATAGTAGCACTTCCTCCTATAGTGCTAGTCAATGGAATGAAGCACAGTGGTTCTTGTATGTGAGTTCACTCCATGATAGATAGTCCTTAACTCAGCCAAAAATACAAAATACAACACATAAAGAGTCATCAAGCCTAACCTATCAATCATCAGCCACAGGGATAGTTTCATAAGTCAAATGTTGTAGTCCAATGTTTAAAAGAAGACCAATGTTCAAAAGATACTCAAATGAATAAGCTAGAGTATGTGTAAGAGGCTACAAATAGTTTTCAAAAGAATTAGTACAACTTCTTGTGTTATGAAAGTTTTTAGTTCCAATATCAATCAAGAAGAAAGGTTGTCCAAGAAGGTCTAAGATCATAATCATAGTGAGCAGCCATATCAATCATAAGAGCAACCTTTTCTCAGTCATGGAAAAGCACAAAGAATGTGTTTTACACCTCCAATCATAATAGAGTAAAGATCTTAAATGATGGCTATAATCACTATCATAACATGTTAAGGACAACCCTCTTACAATAGTTATCATAAATGAAAAGTCACAAACCTCTCAAAAGAAGCAAGATCACATTATGATCACAATAGTGACCAATGATAGTGACAACAAGGTCAAGAGATTCAAACTTACTATATGTGAACAATACTTCAAGGCAAGAAGAAACAAAATACAATGGGTGGTATTTATTTTCAAGACAAGAACAAATGAATGAAAGAGTACTCATAATTGTGAGCAAATGATTTACATACTAAGAAACACAAAATATTGTTGAAGGTCAAAAGGTCAATGTGTTGAAGTACCAAGCTGAGTGCATGGAGTACTCATAGAAGTAATTCAGAGATATGGATCCTCTATATTGACAGTGAGCAGCATCACTTTTTACATCAAAGAACTAACACATTGATCTTCATTCATTCTCAAAAGCTCAATAAACTCAAGCTAAAAAGAGATTGGTAATGCAACATATAATCTCTAATTGACAGGAGGATGCCACAACAGCAATTGAAAGAAATTTATAGTCACAGCTAAGGTACAATGAGAACACAGAGCAGTCATTAAAGGCTAGTCGCAGGGCATATAGTAGAGATCAACCTCCATTATCAAGGTAGTAATAGTCTTAAGAACCAAAAGCTTTGAGACAATGGAAACTGTTAAAGTCTCAAAGAACCATATAATGCACAATGTTCATAGTTCCAACAAGTACATTAGGAGCAGACTCAGTATTGTTTTAGAAATGAGAAAATGACAAGATAGCCATTCACACTCATGGCCAATGTTGTAGGGCTAATAAGCTACGAATGTTTATGACTAGATCAAAGTACTGTCACAAAGCCATTAAAAGAATAGATCAAATGATCCTCAAAGATACCTTAGAGAAGATTTGGCATACATGGAGAGATCAAAGTCTTCAAGGCAATGGACAATGACAAATATTAGGTTGGGGAGTAACTTCCATTAGTGACCCAGTTGTTAGCAAATTATAATGACAGTCATATACCCCAAAGACGGTTAAAAGACAGAGATGATTGCAGTATCTTATAACACATAGATCACTCTATTTGAAGATCATTTGAGATGAGGGTAGTGATATGGCAAGTCATTGAGAGCACCTACATGATATAATGTTAAGATGCTAATGTATAAGCTTCATAGAAATCTCATAAAGGGAGTGTTATAATCATCAAAATGCATGCACAGTTTGAACAACATATAGGATAGAGATACAGTGACCTATATTTTGAATGATAAAGAGGGAAAGAACTCAGGGAGCAGCAGTTGATGAAGTAATCATTAAAAAAAGAAATAGTCATTCACATGGTTACACAAGAGTCATAATACTAGCAACTCATGGAGCTTATCACAGCTATGATCCGGATCAAAGAGGCATAGCATGTTGGAATTTGCATGAAGATTGCATTGATAAACTTTTATGTTGTCATTGATGTCAATTATAACTGATAATGATATTGTTATGATGTTGTTTTACAACCGGTAGGAGATCTAGTGAAGGGAACTTCAACCGATAGGTGAGCTTGTGGTTGAAATTGGTATTACTAGAGAAGAAGTAAGATCAATCGGTAAACCCTACCTATTGATGTGCTAAACCCTAACTGGTGGAGCTTGGTGAATCGGTTGTATTGGTTTATGATCATATGATGAATGGTAGTGATTATGCCACATATGCATGCTGTATGAGAAGAGTTTCAAATGGTTTTGGTGCATAGAGATAATAGTTTTATCTTGGGAATGAGAGAGTACATTACATGTAATGAAAACCACGTGATGTTACAAAGTTTGATGAAGCGGTGGTTGAGAAGTGGTCGAGGTTGTCTTGAATGATGTGCAGTGATTGCTATGTAATCCAATGGTCATACTTGAACCGATTTGTTTGTAATCTCTATGAGATATTAGGTTTGTAATGTGTTATCAACCTATTGTTTTGTTTATAAGGTTAACGAGTTGTTTGTTGTAGCGTTGGAAATTTTGGTTGATTGTAAGAGTGATTGGTTGCCAAACCAGATGATGTATCTGTAGTATGTGTAAAGGTAGATAGGAGCATAAAAAGGATTTGATCAAGCAGAGTAGTTCTATTCAATAGATCAGCAAACCCTTGTTGTTCTCTAACAATTACAACATTTAAACCCCTTAACCGGGTAAGCTCTAACAAGCTTAGTGTTATCTAAATCCTCTAACCAAGTGATCCATTAGCTTGGATTTCAAATCCCCTACCGAGGTTACTCCTAATAGGGCATTGCTTCTAATAGGGCATTATAGTCAATCCCTTAACTGGGTGGTCCCTAATAGGATCTGTTCTTAAAAGGCGTGGCTCCTAATAGGGCAAACTTTAGAAGAGTTCAAAATACTTGTGGGTATTCATCCACACCATGGTTTTTCCCATTTGGGTTTCCACATCAAAATCATTGTGTCAAGTGGTCAATGTTTTTGTGGTTATATTTGCTATGATTTATTTTCTTAACTGCTAAATCCACTTTGATATGATATGATGACTGGAAGCAATCTAAAATGTGCTTTTACTTTTGTCTGTAAAGTATTTGGGTGTTTTGGTTAAAAGGTTTTGAGAGTTTTAGAGTTGTTTTACTATTATTCTACTATAACAATCAACCAGTTTACTTTAGAGTGATATTGCATTTGATAGTTCAGTGTTTGAACCAGTCAATTCTGAGTTTGACTTGAGAGGTTATTTTTAAGTTTGGTGAAAGTCTAGTTAGTTTTCTATCTATTGATTCACCCCCCCCCCTCCTCATAGTTGTTCAGATCCTTATTGATTTATCATACCATCAATTGGTATCAAAGCACTACAAGTCCTCTAAGGTCTAAGCCTAATAGCCTGAGGTAAAGATCTTGAAGAATATGATAAAGAAATAAGGTCCAAAGTTTAATAGGGAAAACTATAGAATATGGAGTGATAGAATGAAAATATATATCCAGAGTTAGGAAGTCAATACTGGGAACATGTTGGTACTCAATATGTTGCACCTAGTGGGACTATGTCTGAGGATCAAAAGAAAGAGCAACAAGAAAATAATCAAGCATTGGAGGCCATTATTAGTTCTTTGTCTGATTCAAAGACTGCTACTGAGGTATAGAAGAAACTTGAGGAAATCTATAGCGGTAATGAGCATGTAAAGATTTCCAAAGAAGAGAGTCTAAGAGGAAAATTTGGTGACATGTGGATGGCTGAAGGTGAGGATATTTAATAGTATGGTCAGAGGATCAAGGAGATAGTCTGTGAGATCAAGAGCATTGGTGGTAAAGTGGAGGACACCACAGTGGTTAGTAAGGTGTTTAGAACCCTGCTACCGGTCTACGCTATCCGAGTTGCAGCCATTGAAGAGCTAAAGTCTATTGATAAAACTAAGGTAACTCTTGACTCCATCATTGGTAAGCTTACTACATTTGAATAAATGGTTATGATGGTAGTGCTCATAAATCTGAATCTACATTTAGAGCTTCAGTTTCTAATCCATCTATGAGAAAAAGTAGAGATGTCAGTCACAGTTATGAATCTAGATCTAGCAGAGAAGTTGATGATGAAGACAGTCTAATTGAGCTTGAAGTATTGTTGGCCAAGTAGTTTCCCAGAGGTACCAGTAAGTACAAAGGTAAATTACCTTTGAAGTGTTTTGCATGTAACAAGATTGGACACATTACAGCTAACTATCCTAATAATGACAATGAGAATAAGCGTGAGAAGTACAAGAAGTACAAAGGGAAAGGAAAAAGAGATTGTCTCATTGTAGTTGATGGTGGTATCACTGATGAGGAATCTGAGGAAGATCCTAATGAATGCATTGTCTTTGTTTCCATTAAAGAGGAGACATTTGATCAGAAGGTATTAGTTTCTTGCATGGATTATTCTGATGATTGGATCATTGATAGTGGTTGTTCACACCACATGACTGGTGATGAGTAAATTTCTTTCTTTGAAGGAATTTGATGGAGGAGTTGTAAGATTTGGAAAAGACTCAGCCTGCATGGTAAAAGGAAAGGGAACTATTTCTCTTAATGGAAATGGCAGTGCAGATGATGTCTACTAGGTTAAAGGATTAAAGCACAACCTTTTAAGTGTAGCTCAGCTTAATGACAAAGGTTATCCATTGGAATTTAAGAATGGAATGTGCAAAATCTATGGGAGAAAATGTGAACTAATTGCAACCAGTAAGCAGACAAAAGGTAACCTATTTCACCTAAATCCTAAAGTCAATAACTGTTTAATTGCTAAAGTAGATGATAGTTGGCTTTGGCATACGAGATTTTGTCACATAAAGTTTGATAACATTGTCAAAGTTAGTAAGTCCAAGTCAGTAAGAGGTTTGCCTCATTGTGACAAACAAGTGAATGCTCTATGTAAGGAATGTCAGTTGGGAAAGATTACATCCTCAACTTTTGAGAGAAAATCATTTTTAGTGGAATATCTATTAGATTTGGTTCATACAGATCTCTATGGACCAATAAGAACTAAAAGTAGGTGACATATATTTTATGATCTTCACTAATTATTGCTCAAAAATAATGTGGGTCACAATATTGAAGGACAAAACAAAGATTTTAGTAAGTTCAAGGCATTTAGGGCCTTACCTAAAAAAGGAAAGTGGTAAGAAGATAAAGTGTCTGAGGACGGATCAAGGAGGTGAATTCACTTCAGAGGAATTCACTAGATATTGTAAAGACAATGGCATTAAGAGGCAACTTTCTGCACCAAGGACACCACAGTAGAATGGTATTGTAGAGAGGAACAACCGATCAGTTTTTGAAGCTGCTAGAATGATACTTATACAAGGAGGTGTAGCAAAAACTTTCTGGAGAGAAACTATCAGCACAGTTATTTACACTATGAACCGCATACTAGTAAAAATAGGTAAGGATAAAATTCCTTATGAATACTGGTATGGTAGATCACCTAATGTCATTTATTTTAAGATTTTTGGCAATAAATATTTCATCAAGAGAGGTGACTATGTTAGTAAGTTTGAGGCTAAAAGTGATGAAGGCATATTTCTTGGTTACTCTACCAAGAGTAAGGCCTACAAATATTACAACAACTAAATGTAGAGAATCATTGAGAGTGTTGATGTCTGAGTGGATGATTATCCTAAATTTTTAGGAGAAACCAGTAAGGAGAAAAAGGAAGAAGAACCTTGCATTCTGATTTTGGAACTAGAACCGGTGAAGCTTGAAGCTAGTGAAGTGAATGTTGTTGTACCAGTTCAACTGAAATGGGTAGATTCAAAAGAAGATGATGATAATGAAGAAGAAGAACCTGAAGATATTGATCATGTCATTCCAAGGTATGTGAGACTCAATCATAATCCTGACTAGATTATTGGAGATAAAGATGTTGGAGTATTAACCAAGAGAAGAATTAGAGAGAATTCTTGCATGATCTCTACAATTGAGCCTAGAACTGGTAAGGAAGCATTTGGAGATGATCACTAGATTAAAGCTATGGAGGAGGAGCTTGACCAGATAGAGAAGAACAAAACATGGACCCTAGTACCCAGAGTAGTGAATAAAAATGTGATAGGCACAAAATGGGTATTCAAGAACAAGTTGAATGAAGATGGAGTAGTAGTCAGGAACAAAGCTATATTGGTTTCCAAAGGTTATGCAAAGAAAGAAGGACAAGACTACGGTGAGACATTTGCACTAGTTGCTATATTGGAAGGTGTTAGAAATCTACTTGCATTTGGAGCATATAAGGGATTCAAATTATATCAGATGGATGTGAAGTCAACATTTCTAAATGAAATACTAGAAGAAGAAGTATATATTGAGCAGACATATGGTTATTCTTTGATTGATGCAAAAGATATGGTGTGTAAATTGCACAAGGAATTGTATGGTTTGAAAGCAAGAACCAAGAGCATGGTATGAAAGGCTACATTCACACCTGATGAAGATAGGTTTTCAAAGAACCAGTGAAGACAACAATATATATCTCAAATCTGAAGGAGATAAGATACTGGTTAGTGAACTGTTTGTGGATGATATCATATTTGGAGGCAATGATGACATAAGTGATGACTTTGCAAATGTGATGAAAAATGAATTTGAAATGTCTCTAGTAGGAGAGATAAAAAAAATCATAGGTTTGTGAATTTAGCAGATGAAGAGTGGTATTTTTATCACACAATCTAAGTATGTGAAAGAGGTATTGAAGATATTTGGAATGAGTGACTGTAAACTAGTTGGGAACCCAATGGTTACAGGTTGTAAATTGTCTAAGGAGAATGAAGCCACATCTGTTGATGAGATGGATGTTAGGCCCAATATAGAAAGTTAATGTACTGAGAGGGGAGGGGTGAATCAGTACTCCAAAACTTTTCTTTGATAATAACCTTATTGTTACACATAAACAGAATAGTACAGTAACATAAAATAAAACTATAATCAATAGATAACAATCATACCTGATTCACTCCATAGCACATATATTTTGGTCATGCAGAAACTCTTGGTTAGAGAGAAAAACTATGGTGGGGATGGCACCCACAACTTCACTACTGCAATAATAAAGAATGCTCGATTAGAGCTACATTTAGCTATTTCTGATAGCTTACCCTGTTAGGAGTATCAAAATCAATTAGATCTACCTTACTAAAGGATTTTTACAACACTATATAAGTGTAGCACTTGGTTAAAGGATTTACTATTTATAGACTTGGTTAGAGTCTTTTACCCTATTAAAGGTTTCTCTTACAACTTCAAAATGTTACAATAAAATCATTACAAATATCTGCAACTTTACATCTGAAATGCTAAAGCAAATTCTATGTGCTCTGAATAAGATTACCTAGCTTGTAGCATACCTCGGTAACCCATAATGATACTCGATAAACCCTTCTATTTACTTTGTTCTTTGACTATTCACTGATAACCTTCTCGGTGACCTCTCTGTGTCTCTATAACAGTCTTCCTTCATGCATACACACTGTTATCTCATATTGCATCTCATATAACTAACCCTAGAATCATGTTGTATATATAGATCTCTTACAGCGGTGATCCAATTCATTGCTTCGATCTTACAAAAAGATTCTTGGAATGAATAACTAAACAAAATATCTCATAGGTTAGATTGACCTTGTAATCATACACAATCTCCTAATGCAATTCCCAATGCAAAAATAGTTAGATATGCCTCAATCTTGTAACACATTTTCATGTGCATGTCTAGGTTCAATGTATCTGGTAAAATGTTTCACTCAGTGAATATCAACTCAGTGAGTTAACTTTACCACTCAGTAGCCATGAAACTTTACTCGGTAAACAGCTCTGTGAATACTACGTTCTGTGATTGCTTTCTTCTGTAACCGACTAGACTGTTCATACCGACTTCTTTGTGTGTACCAACTGCATGATTTAGTAATACTAACCGACTAGAATATATTATGACTTTGGATATGAAACTAATGGCAATTTGATAAGTAGTAACAATCTCCACTTTTGACATTAGTTGAGATGTTTGACAAAAACTACTTACAAAGTCATAACTCAAAAACTATACTAGACAAAATGACTATACTTGACAATATGTACAATAGTCAATAGTATATGCAGATATACTCCCCTTATCATTATTCTGTACATAACTTTGAATTTTGCATGTTCGGTTTTGTTCTGTACTTGTGTGCTCTGAATGCTCGGTATACTCCCCTTGTATATAATACTCAAAATTGTGTTATCAAAACTATACTACTCTCCAAGTGTAGAATTACTCCCCCTTTGTTGGGCTTTTCTCTTTGTAGTAACATAATATTACTCCCCCTTTTTGACAAACATTAAAAACTTAATTTCCATCCGGAGGCAGTAATTGATCAAAAATAGTCTTATACTTGGTTTGGGCATCGGTGAGGGCGACTGAGAGTGAGTCCTTGAGACTTTCCATTAATGAGTTATGTACTTGAATATCAGATAAGAGTGATATCAAGCCATCAACAGTGCTTCCCTCTTGTGTAGTTGATAAGCTTGTAGCTCAGTTGAGCTGCTACTGTACTGATGAGAGATGAGGAAGGAATAATGTTTGAAGGGTCATTATATCCATCCTAATTTTATGCTCTTCATTCCTCAGTTCTAACTGTTGAGCCATGAGTTGTTGTAGCTTTTTGTAAAAATTCTGAACTGAATTAGGCTCAGTGGTCAACTTAGATGAGAGATTGGTGATCTCTTTCTCAATTGCATCAGTTTTATTTTTTATGTCTTTAATAAATAAAGAATGTGCTTGAGTTGAGGGGACAACTCAACAATGAATTTGACAAGTTTTACCTTGCCAACAACAATTGATTTTTGTACTTCCTTTATCATTTTTTCTATGAGCTCTTTATCCTTGAGCTTGCTTAGGTACTCGGATGCATCAACTCTAGATGTTTCAATCTGATTAAGGAGTTCATCCAACTGAAGATGGATGGCTGCATTGGTTGACACTCTTGCTAATGGTAGCATTTCTATGAGTAGTGTCCTAACCTTCTGAAGTACTTTGTTCTTTTTCTGTATGGCCAGTTCCTTCTCCTGTTTGGCCTTTGCTTTGCATAGTTCACTGAATTCAGTGAGTGCTTGCCCTTTCAATTTGGAAATGTTGACATTGGGAAACACAATCGGTTTAGATAAGTCAAATTTAAAACCATTCTTTCTCACCTTCTTCTCTTTTCCTTTGGTCTGTGGCACTAAGACAAGTGCTTGTGAGGCTTGCTGACCCTCGGTAGGTTGCTTGGTAGATGCAACACTTTGATCTATTCTTGTGGTAGTTGCAGTGTCTTTGGGTGGCTTGGTGCTACAGGTCTTAGCTATAATATTTGCAGTGCTTGTCTATGCTTGAGATGTCTGATCTTTGGTTGTGTCTATTGCAGCTTCAGATTTGTTACTTGTATCTTCTGCAGCTTTAGATTTGTTACCTTTGGTAACTTGCTTAGTGTCCTTGGGAGCTTCGATTGAGACTAGTGGCTTCACCGATGGATAAGGCTAAACTTGTTCTAAGACAGATTCACTAGAGACAAGTTTTGCATAAGTGTTGCCTTCAATCATTTCCTACTCTGGTGTGGCTTCATCCATTATATCTTCATCAATTTGTATAGTGTCAATTGGGTCTGGACCTTGCTTGGTGACATCTAGATCTTGCTCGGTGACATCAACAATTTCAATTTGAGATTGTTCATTGACATCCTTTTGTTTGAAGATCTCCTGCCACTTGGTTTTAGTCTCATTTTCCACATCAATATATAGCCATTCATTAATTTTAAGGCTCTTTGTTTCACAAGAAATTTTTGAGTTGTATGTGATCAGATGCTCCTTAATTTCAGCTATGGACATGTCAGGAAAAAAATGGATGAGACTTCTTTCTCTTATTTGTCTCTCTGAATCCATTGCATATTTCCATCTGTTATCAATGAGTGAGTAGAGTTCACTTGAAAGTGACTTTGCTAGTTCTAATGGTGCTAACCAAAACTTCAAAAGTGTATATATGACAGCTTCTTTAATCTGTCATTTCTCATCATTATTCCTAGTCTCATACTTAACATATCTGAATCCTACAAATCCACCGTATTCTTTAAGATTGGCACAAAAGTTTTCAACACTGTGAATGTTTACCTTTTTGCTTTTCACAATCTGGAATTTGTTTGCATCATCAGATTCTGTATCACTCGACTCTTTTGCCAAAATGAGTCTCCGAGTAGATTTCTTGTAAGTCTTAGTTACCTTAGGAGTGGCAACAGTCTTTTGTTTCTTGCTCAGTGATGTAGCAGATGCTCTAGTGTTGGGTCTCTTTGTTGGTGGAGTCGGTAGGGCCTTTGTGATGTCCTGTTTCTTTCTTTTTAGAACTTTTCCCTTTGGCAACTCTATGCTCAATGTTATTGCAGCCTCCTATGCTTCTGATTCTTCCTCGGTAATGGCAAGATTTCCTTTGACAGGTGTGGAGGAGGATTCTTCTCCGAATTTCTCAGATAAATATTTTATCATCTTTGTAGCTTTTCTTGTAGCCTTAGGAACTAAAATGCTCATTTTTACTTTCTCCTTCACCTCTTCATAGGCTCCATACCTTAGTTTAGTTGCATGGCTGGGCAATGATAGATAGGCATCAATTTGTTGTTGTGTGATATCATAGTCAATTTCATAACCCATTGGTTGCAATGACTGAGTCCTCGGTTCAATAGCATTTACATAGAAATAATCAGTGTCGACTTCAAAACATATATTGTCCTTGTATTTTTTGACTAGCTGTGGTGGGATCCTGTACCTGTTGTGCATTTTCTCTTGGAATTTTCTGAAGTAATCATCCATGATATCATTGAAGTTATCTCCTAACTTCTTGATGTAGTCATTGATCTGATGGGTGATAGGTTAGTGTAGCTCCCATACTACTTTACCGACTGAGGGAAAGAACTTCTCAAAATAGAAAAACATACATACAAGTAGTGAACCAAACTTTAGTGTGTTTGTCGAGTTTTTCTTCTTCAAATTCCTTATTGTGTTCAGGTTCTCAAACAAGTTCTTTAGTAGCACTTCACATAAGTCTACTTTCATTCCCTTCTTCACTATTTTGTAGGCCAGGTCCACTGCAACACATGGTACACTATTTTCCCTTGCAGACTGGAAGAAACAATAACCAATAACTCTGATTGCAAATTTTCATTCAGCATCAGTGACATTATTTAATTTCAGTCCTTGGTAATCGGATTCTACTCTGGTTAGACTGATTAGCTCCTTTTGTGATATCATTTTCTGTGCACGAGCATGATCGTAGATGGGATATCCGGTGATCAGGTGAATGACTTCCTTCGTGATCTTGAACGGTTGCTCTTGTAGCCACATGAAATCATCATGTACTCTGCTCAATGCAAATTTAACCCATTGGGGTTTGAACACACGATTATAGACTAGGGCTTCAGTTAATCCCTTGATTCTGATATGCTCATATTTACTATCCAGTTTGCCATCAGTGCACAATTCATCATATGTGTCACCAATCTCTACATGACCGAGTTCCTCAACACGGCATTTGGTAAAGAATCTGACATCTTCTACCAGTAAGACTCGATTCGGGATGAGTGAAAATGCAGTTTTATCATCCAGTTCTGAGGCAACTTTTGGAATTAGGGAATACTTCAGCGAGGGTTTCTCCACATTTTGGACAACTACAGGATCTTGGATCTTGGGCACCATGGTAGATCTCGGGTAAAATTTGACAAGTTATCCTTAGGGTTTACAAGTGACTGACTCTTCACACTCGGTAGACACTAGCAATTTGACTAGATTGGAAACTAGCTAAATAGTGTGAATAGATTGATGTAAATACCTCAAAATTCCCTCTGAATGAAGTTTGATCACTTTGATTCACTCTTCTCTACTTCTCAAAAACTTGGGTGAATGAAAATGACCGCGAAAACACTTTTAAGTACTCAAAAATACCTTATCGGGCTCCGTGCAAGTTAGGTCGAGATATTAAATGCACTCAGTTCACCTTTTATCGATTTACTCCATTTTCTATTTTCACCAAGTACCCAACTTTGCTTTATTAACCGACTTGGCAGGTTTCCTATATACACCGACTTGACAGGTTTTCTATATAGTATATAACCTGACTAATTGCATCTTAACTATGCAGATTTTGAATTTTGTACATAATAGAATAGGAATTGTTATGATTTAACTTTTAAAGAATGCAGTCCCTTCATACCTTTTCTTGACTAATCTGAAATAGGTGCACCTAACTCGGTAGATAAGGTGCTTTCTTCATCAGACATAATTTCTTTCTTTTTCCAAATCATCTTGAATTTTTCTTTTTTCTCTTCAGTGTCTCTTCTCGGTTGATCTCTGCAATCTCCAGCTAAATGTCCAACTTTGTGACAATGAAAACATGCCATACCAGGATTTCTCCATGATCTCCGGTTGTTCATTCCAAACCTTATAAAATAGTTGGCACTTATATGTCTATATCTTCCACAACATTCACACCATATCCTTGTATTCTAATCCCATGGTACTGCTGCATATTGTCGGTAAGGATTTGTGTGAGTTTGGTAACCTCCAGTGTTTGCTTGATGTGGATACTTCATGTAGTTCTTTTGCTTAAACCAGCACTTCTCGGTACTATGTCTATATCTATTGTAGTTTTTATAAAACCCTTTGAATTTTGCCTTCTGATGGTTGTTAACAGACTTTGTCCTACATTGATTAGGTATGTGACCATATTTATTGTAATTATAACAATATCCATTGGACTTAGAGATATTTGGTTGCTTACCTTTTCTAATCTGGCATATGTTGGTAGTATGACCTTGATTTCCATAGTAGTAGCAAATAGGCTTCTTCCTTTTGATGTTATTCCTTTTTCCAGCTTGTTTTGATGATTCTCCTCTCTCAGTAGTATGAATTCTTTTCTCGGTAGAGTCTTTTCCTTTATAACTGATTGCTCCATCTTTGTAGAGTCTTCTTGTATTCAATTGCTCATCCAACATCTTTGATGCTTCATAACTTTTCTCCAATGATTCTTTGGATTTCTTTTCTATTTCAAGTTCACCAGTCAACCTTGATACTTCAAGTTTCAATGATTGATTTTCATCATTCCTCAGAATTGCTTCATGATGTGCATAACCTAGTTGATCTGTCATATTTTATTGAATGCCAGTTAACCTTATGATTTCATCATCCTTATCAAATACTAGAGCTTCAAGTTGTTGTTTCTCTTTGTAGATCTCTTGCTTTAGCCTCAGCTATCCTTAATGCATCTAGATTTTCAGTCATTTATGTACTGAAATGTTCATGTTCTCTTTTCATTGCTTTTAGTTGATTAGCCAATGCTTTGTTCTTTTCTTTCAACATTCCAATCATTTCTTCAGTTTCTTCAGATATACTGTTCTCAAATGATGTCTCGATTTGTTCCACTAGCTCTTGAGAATCTTGCAAGTCATCAGATAATCTTCTCCTTACTTTCAGAGATTTTTGCATTTACCTCTACATGTCTACAATCACTTGATTTGCATTATCCAGTTCTTCTTGAAGATTCACAATCCTCCAAGATTGTTTGTAGCCTTCCATTGCTAAGATCTTTCTCTTTAGGTAGTTAAACCCTTTTCCAAGATTCAAGCTCTGATACCAATTGTTAGGCCCAATATAGAAAGCTAATGTACTAAGAGGGGAGGGGTGAATCAGTACTCCAAAACTTTTCTTTGATAATAACCTTACTATTATGCATAAACAAAATAGTGCAGTAACATAAAATAAAACTATAATCAACAGATAACAATCATACATGATTCACTCCATAGCACATATATTTTGGTCACGAAGAAACTCTTGGTTAGAGAGAAAAACTGCGGTGGGGATGGCACCCACAACTTCACTACTGCAATAATAAAGAATGCTCAGTTAGAGCTACATTTAGCTATTTCTAATAGCTTACCCTATTAAGAGTATCAAGATCAATTAGATCTACCTTACTAAAGGATTTTTACAACACTATATAAGTGTAGCACCTAGTTAAAGGATTTACAATTTATAGACTTGGTTAGAGTCTTTTACCCTGTTAAAGGTTTCTCTTAAAACTTCAAAATGTTACAATAAAATCATTACAAATATCTACAACTTTACATCTAAAATGCTAAAGAAGATTCTATGTGCTCTGAATAAGATTACCTAGCTTGTAGCATACCTCGGTAACCCATAATGATACTCGATAAACCCTTCCGTTTACTTTTTTCTTTGACTATTCACTTGTAACCTTCTCAGTGACCTCTTTATGTCTCTATAATAGTCTTCCTTCATGCATACACACTGTTATCTCATATTGCATCTCATATATCTAACCCTAGAATCATGTTGTATATATAGATCTGTTACAGTGGTGATCTGATTCATTGCTTTGATCTTACAAAAAGATTCTTCGAATGAATAACTAAACAAAATATCTCATAGGTTAGATTGACCTTGTAATCATACACAATCTCCTAATGCAATTCCCAATGCAAAAATGGTTAGATGTGCCTTGATCTTGTAACACATTTTCATGTGCATGTCCAGGTTCAATGTATCTGGTAAAATGTTTCACTCAGTGAATATCAACTTGGTGAGTTAACTTTACCACTTGGTAGCCATGAAACTTTACTCAGTAAGCAGCTCAGTGAATATTGCATTCTATGACTGCTTTCTTCTGTAACCAACTAGACTGTTCATACTGACTTCTCTATGTGTACCAACTACATGATTTGGTAATACTAACTAACTAGAATATAGTATGACTTTGGATATGAAACTAATGGCAATTTGATAAGTAGTAACAAAGGAGTATAGGTCAATGATAGGGAAACTGCACTATGTTGTTCACAACAGACTAGATATTGCTCATGCAGTTGGTTTAGTTTCCAAATTTCAAAAGAATCCAAAGGAGACACACTTGATAGCAACCAAAAGAATATTTAGATATTTGAAAGGTACTATTGGCTATGGATTATGGTATCCATATGCATGTAACTTTGATTTGAAGGTTTATACAAATGCAGACTGGGCAGACAATGTTGATGATAGGAAGAGCACAACCGGTGGTGCATTCTTTCTTGGAGGATGACTTGTATCTTGGAGCAGCAAGAAGCAGAGTTGTATATCACGGTCCACTTCTGAAGTTAAATATGTTGCAGCGTATATGAATTGTACCCAGGCAATCTAGATGAAACACATTCTGGAAGGATTCAAGTTGAAGATTACAAAATTAGTAAAGATTTTATGTGACAATACCAGTGCAATAAATATTTCAAAGAACCTGGTGTTGCATGCTAGAACCAAGCATATTGAGCTAAAATATCATTTCTTGAGAGAAAAAGTGCAAAGTAAAGATGTGTTATTGGAGCATGTATCTACCAAGGACCAGCTTGTGTATATCTTTACTAAACCTCTACCTAGGACTACTTTTGAGTATCTTAGAAGACGGCTAAGGGTTGTGCCCCTACATGAGGTCAATTAAGCATGATGTGGAATACATCAGTCCCAGAGCTAATTGGAGAATCTTACAGTAGGATTGGTGTAGAGTGGAGTTATTCCATGGGGGGAGCATCAAGTTGCAGATTGTTGATGCAGAACAGTGAAATGTGACACTACATGTTTTACTTTCACTTTGGCATTGTTGTCAAAGGGGGAGAAGAACTATATTAGGACAAGTATGTTGAGTTTTCAGAGTTCTTGTTGCATCATGAGTTATGTTTTCATTTTTTACAAGTTTCAATGACTCTATGCCCAATGGAAAGCATAAATCAATTGGTCAAGATGTTTAGTAGGCAAACATATAGCAGATGTCACCAAAAATATTGCAAATTTTTTCTACAAGCTCAATCAAGTAGAGCTTGTATATTTTAGCATACAGAAAGGTACATTTTATTCTACTATTATTACATTCATGGGCATGAAAAGAGGAAGAAAAAGATTATATTTCAATATTTTAGAAATCAAAATACCATGAGAGTACACAAGTTTTCTAAAAAAAAGTGATCTTTTTTGACATGAGTGTATAGTGTCCCACACAAGCTGTGAGACTAACTGAGATGTATACATATAAAAAAATACTATGTATTTATCAATTAATAAAATGTAAATGTACATAAAAGAGGATTACTCATCATTGCTTGAATGATGAGTCCTAGTTGGTTTTTTTGCATCCTCTTTGTCTTCACTGCCTAGCTTGCATTCATCCACATCCCCTCGCTGCCCAGTGTACCTAAATTTGAGTAATAAAAGTGTTAGAGCAATGAGAGCCATCATTTCTTATATACACATGCATATGCAAACACATAATACATCCCTCATATGCATACTACCAATCAACATGCCATATAAATCCAAGAAAATAAGTGTCAGATCATATCATCATTAAATGTTGTTTTTATCTAACTTGTTTGCTTAATGTGCAGATAAAGGAAAAGTAAATTGCAACATAAGGGTTAAAATGTGGCTCCCACAAGGGTTGAGCCTAGCATGTTAAGTTACAGGCATACAGGTTAAGAGCACAATGAATTGCTTCAAAAGAACAGTAATTTCTAAAGAGCATGATATAATAAGCAATCACATTGTATCAAGATCAACTACAGTTATCTCTTCTTAAAATTCACCCATAGCACATTAATAGACAAATACCAGAACAAATACCAAATCATGAAGAGTGTGTTGTTAAAACACTAGTAGAAGTTGAATCCAAAGCAACTCTCAAGGTAGTTAAGGTCAATCTTCATGATATAAATCTCAAACCAATGCAAACATAAGAGAGCCTTTAATAATAGATATAGTAGTATGAACATAATAGAGACATAGTAGGTTTACAATCATGAAGCATTAGAGTTGAAAGATCCTTAGAATGAAGTCATGAATGCCAAAGCTTCAAAAGATGATCATTATTTTTTTAAAGACAATAAAAAGAACATAGTTCATGCAAAGTGAATATGAGTCAAAAGTGAAAACATAAAGTAATAACTCATAGAAAGCAATAAAGGTATGAGTGATAGGTGTAAAGTCATTCACTATCAAAAAAACATGACAAGAACTAAGAGAAGACAGATTTTCAAAAACCACAATGACAGTATTTATCGTCACATCTATTGTCAAAACATAGTCCCAACCATAGGCATTGAGATCAAGGAGGATTTGATCAGTCAAACCTAATCATGAAGCAATATACAATGTTTTGAAGGTAATGGAGCATAATAGAATGGAAGGAATGGTCATTTTGGCTGTCACAAAGCATCCTCAATAGTGCAATCATAGCAGCACTTCCTCCTACAACACCACTCAATAGAATGAAGCACAATGGTTCTTGTATGTGAGTTCATTACATGATAGATAGTCCTTAACTCAGTCCAAAATACAAAATACAACACATAAAGAGTCATCAAGCCTAACCTATCAATCATTAGCCACAGGGATAGTTTCAGAAGTCAAATATTGTAGTCTAATGTTTAAAAGAAGACCAATGTTCAAAAGATACTCAAATGAATAAGCTAGAGTATGTGTAAGAGGCTACAAATAGTTTGTGTTATGAAATTTTTTATTTCCAATATCAATCAAGAAGAAAGGTTGTCCAAGAAGGTCTAAGATCATAATCATAGTGAGCAGCCATATCAATCATAAGAGTAACCTTTTCTCAGTCATGGAAAAGCATAAAGAATGTGTTTTAGACCTCCAATCATGATAGAATAAAGATCTTAAATGATGGCTATAATCACTCTCATAACATGTTGAGGACAACCCTCTTACAATAATTATCATAAATGAAAAGTCACGGACCTCTCAAAAGAAGAAAGATCACATTATGATCACAACAATGACCAATGACAGAGACAATAAGGTCAAGAGATTAAAACTTACTATATGTGAATTAGTCATACAAGACTTCAAGGCAAGAAGAAACAAAATACAGTGGGTGGAATTTATTGTCAAGACAAGAAGAAATGAATGAAAGAGCAGTCATAATTGTGAGCAAGTGATTCACATACTAAGCAACACAAAAGATTGTTAAAGGTCAAAAGGTCAATGTGTTGAAGTGCCAAGCTAAGTGCATGGAGTACTCATAGAAGTATTTTAGAGATATGGATCCTCTATATTGACAGTGAGCAGCATCACTTTTTACATCAAATAATTAACACAATGATCATCATGCATTCCCAAAATCTCAATAAACTCAAGCTAAAAAGAGATCGATAATGTAACTTAGAAGCTCTAGTTGACAGAAGGATGCCACATCACTAATCCAAAGAAAGTTACAATCATAGCTAAGGTACAATGAGAACACGAAGAAATCATTAAAGGCTAGTGACAAGGCATATAGTAGAGATCAACCTCCATTATAAAGGTAGTAATAGTCTTAAGCACCAAATGCTTTGAGACAATGGAAACTATTAATGTCTCAAAAGATCCATATAATGCACAAGGTTCATATTGGAAACAAGTACATTAGGAGTGGACCCAGTACTATTTTAGAAATGAGAAAAGGACAAGATAGTCATTCACACTCATGGCCAGTGTTGTAGGGCTAATAAGCTATGAATGTTTATGACTAGATCAAAGTACTGTCACAAAACCATCAAAAGAATAGATTGAATGATCCTCAAAGATACCTTAGAGCAGATTTGGCATACATGGAGAGATCAAAGTCTTCAAGGCAATGGACAATGACAAATATCAAGTTTGAGAGTAACTTCCATTAGTGACCCAATTGTTAGCAAATTATAATGACAGTCATATGCCCCAAGGATAGTTAAAAGACATAGATGATTACAGTATCTTACAACACATAGATCACTCTCTTTGAAGATCATTTGAGATGGGGGCTATAAAGTCATATGGAAATTCATTGAGATCACCTACATGATATAATGTTAAGGTGAAAATGTATAAGCTTCATATAAGTCTCATAAAGGGAGTGTTAGAATCATGAAAATGCATGCACAGTCTAAACAACATATAGGATAGAGATATAGTGACCTAGATTATGAATGATAAAGAGGGATAGAACTTAGGGAGAAGTAGTTGAGGAAGTAATCATCAAAAACAATGAGATTTGTTCACATGGTTACACGAGAGTCATCATAGTAGCAACTCATGGAGCTTATCACAGCCATGATCTGGATCAAAGTGGTAGAGCATACCTAAATGAGAAAGTCTGGAGAGTAAAGATCAATGTTAAAGTACATTCAAAATATATATGCTACATAATCCTCTATACATGAAAACAGAGCATGTAGTATCTTCTTAATAATGCAGTCCATCAACTAAGATAGTGAAAACGGACAATGCTAAACTATCATGGTGTAGTATTCAAACCACTATCATAATATGAGGTCACAGTCAACATGTGTGAAAGAACAGAGATGTTTGTTGCCGCTACTACCCCAGCCAGTACACCAAAAGAGTTTTTTAGTGGCATGAGTACAGGAATGAGGGATTTTTGTGTTACAAACATTACTCAACACCTTTCCATAACATCTGATATACAATAGTAGTACAAAATATTGACAAGTTCCCAAGTATATAAGTTGCAACAATGAAAATATTCTACAGATCTAACAAAAATCATTGTATGAATTCCCAGCCATGAAGTACATAGCAAAACACTCACTGCATCAATGGAAAGCAACAATATTACCTAAAAGAAATAAATCAAACTCAAATCATAGAGGAAACCAACTACAAAATTATCTTACCAGTAGTTTCCATGTGAAAATTGCAGTAGATCATCAAAGCAACAGTAATGGAGTAATTCTAGTTGAAACCCTAGTTCCTTGGCAGTGCCCTCAACAAGCAATGTGGGGAATGAATAGAAGATCAAATGTTTTGATCTTATGATTGCTTTTGAGTTAGGGTTTGAAGTCCTAGTAGAACACAACAGAAAAATCATTTTCCTCTATTTTCTAAAAGGGCTTACTTGTATCATTATACCGTGGCTTCTTTTTGATTTATTTAAGTGTTTGGCAAGCACTTATATCATCTAGGTTTAATGAGAATAAGGAGCCTTATAAAGTTTTTTGATGATAAGCCTTATTAGATTTCTGTCAAAATTCTTTTTATTGTTTGCATTCACTCAAGTAATTGTAAATATTTATTTTAAAGTGATAGTTATAAATCACTTAAAATAAAAGATATTTTGAATGCAAAGATAGATATTTTGGATGTATTGTTGAGTAATAGCCAAGAGGGAGTTATTTTAGCATGTGTCTAGGATCTTTGAGTTCTTTGCAAGAATGTAAGAGTAAAAATAGGTGATTTAGCCACCTAATGGGTATTTTGAGTCAAGTTTAAGAGTCCTAGTGGATAAAGGTTTAGTTAAGGAGCATTTTTAGGGGGTTAATTGTTTGCCTCTTGCAGTTATATCCCTAATTTTGAGGGATTTCTTGTTACATCTGGGTCAAGGAGTTTGTGTTCATTTTGACTTTTCTTTTACAGTTTAAGGGGAGTTATCTTTCAGTTAAGTCCTTCATTTGAGGAGGGGAGCCAAAAAATTCAAATTTTGAATTTTAGGAGGCTTTTGTATAAGTGACTGTTTGTCACTCATTACTCTCTAGCTCTTGAGTTTTTACCTGTTTAGCAATAGAGATTCTTGCTCTTGTGACTCATTACTTATGAGTATTTTCAGATTTTCATGAGTATTTTTAGATTTTCATGAGCATTCCAGATTTTGTAATGAGAAATAGTCCTTATTTTTAATAAAGAGTTGGTTCCTTCTCTTATTTCATGTGTTCTAAATATTATTGTGATTATTATTTAATAATCCTTCATTTTATCTCTTTTCCTTCAGTATTCAATTCATGGTTAAGCATGCTATAGTGTAGATTAGTGATTGAATTATACAATCTAGTAAATGGAGTTGTGAAAACTACCTTGTTTTCCTGCATACAAATATCAGAAAGATTGAACCTTTCAAATGAGGCATTTATGCAAAGTATGCAATTTTGAGTTGTGAGCATTTTTTAGTTTCATTATTAGATTATTGTGAGTTCCTTATTATTGAAAAGTCATTTTCAATCATTGGTGGATCACATTTTTAGTAGTAGTTTCATTTTACGCACATCCTTCTTCCCTTTTTCTTAGAAATTTAATTAAATTTTAAGTGATCAAATATGAAGCCAACCTATAATCTGGAGATCTACTCTCATAATAGGATACCCACAACCTGAGAGTAGTCCAATATTTCATGGGATTGCAGGAATTTCAAGGTTGCATCGGGTGCAAATCCTCATAACAACAATAATAATAGAGAGCATTTATCATTCCAACATTTTTAGTAATTAGCAAGCAATCCTTGAGCATATTTCATAGCATAGCATAGTTTTATCGCCTAACATAGATCAAGGAAGCATTATAGCATAATGTAGATCAAATTTGCATCTCGTCTTAGATTAATATCATACATTGTAGGAAGAAGTTCTTGCATTTGTATTCAATCTCGTTATCTAGGTTGTCATTTTGAAAGCCACAAGTGCATAAATTTGAGAGCTAATATGGCTTGATAAATCCTTGGAGATAGAGGACAACGGCACATCCACAAGAAGGTTGAGTTTGAATTCATTTCTCTTAATTTGCTTTTAATTTAGTCTCATTGGTGTGTTTAGAAGTTTAATTAGATTGACACACATTTTGTGTTGCCCACCATGGGACACTTGCCACATTTTAACATTTTATCGCAGGCTTTTTAATAGATATAGGTTCAAAGTTCCATTTCAATACATTCAACTTAAAGCCTATTCAAATTGAACTCTGGTGCATTTAATCTTTGTTTTAGCATATTTGATACATTTTATTGTGCATTTGATTCATTCTATTGCACATGTGATTCATTATGTTGCACATCTGATGCATTATGTCGTACATTTAATAGTTCTTATAGTGTATTCAGTTTTTGTATTAATGTATTTGAAACAGAAACCATAATTTCTCTAATCAATGGCGTTGTCTATTTTGCATGTGAATTTTTGAAAATTGAAGAGCGGACAAAGAAGAATTCAATCTACTAACAGTGTTTTGTTGGACCTAGCATGGAGATCTTTTCAAAATAATTATTTATTTCTTTTATCTACATGCTTAAAATAGACACATAGCTTAGGTAAAGGGTTAATTGAACATTGTCTACCATGCTTGTAAAGTGATATGCATATGCTCTCCCCTTAATTGGGTGACCAAAAAATTGAGACTCACTCTTTCAATTCATTGCATTAGGATAACACCTTTGAGAAGGCATACCCTCTCGAGTAGCCCATAAGGCCAAGTTTGAGGGGAATGACTTAAGTGGGAATGACTAAAGACAAGTTATTCCAACCCACTATAATCAAATGTGGTTGTGATGAAAATCACATCCAATGGTAGTGTTCATTGATAGCCCTCCCCCAATATCCTTGTGATGCATACAACCTTTTTTCTAAAGGTTGGGAGGTCTCTTGAGGGAGTTTATCATTGATATACTAAATGGAAACCCTTATTATGAACCATAAGTGTAGAATCCAACCAAGTCAATAACCAAACATTATAATATCATAGTACAAGAGTGGGGAAGAATTTGCCCCCAAGAAGCCACCATAAGGTGCCCAAGAAAATGATCCAATTGAGGAGAAATTCTCTTTCCAGGTCAACTTCTAACAAAAGGCAAAAATAAAAGCGGACCCTAGGGTGTGACACAGTTGTTTGAGCTAACAGAGATTCCAAGATGTGGGTTGTGTTATTATAATGATACTTGAGAATATGAGAGTTTGATTGATTTGTCTTCAATTGTTCAAAACCTATGGAAATCACTGGAATTTGAAAAGATCCTAGAATATACACTTGATGTTTAGATTAATCCCATTAATTGTTCATGTTTTCTTGTTGTGTTTTTGTTAGAAATCATAAAAGAATCCTGCAAAGAAATCAAAAATCAAAAATATCAGAAAACTCACTTTAAAACTCCCAAAACATAGTAGAATTATGCATTTAATCACTTTGATAGTGCATTTACCATATATATTGGCACATTTGATCACTATCATAGTGCATTTGACCATTTCCCTAGCACATTTGACCTCGTTTGTAGCGCATTTGAAACAAGGGCTCTTCCTGAAATTTTCCAAACAATCAAAAAATTATTTTAGATAACCTTTGTAGTATTTTACTAGTTCACAATGACACAGTCCTTTTTTGAGTGAAATAGACCGAATTTTAACAAGTGACCCAATTACAATTTTTCAAAACATACAAATCAAATACTCTATTCATTTATATTTCTCAAATCAATTAAGTTTCAAAATTGGGATCTATCATCCTAAATTAAGAAACTTTATTAACATCTTGACATACATAGTCTCATCAATAGGAAAACACCACAATTTCCTATTTTGACTTTGTAAACTTGACAAAGCAAGTATTTGAAATAAAAAACATTTTAGAACATTCACAATTGAATCACTTGTAGGACTATATTGACTAAAGCTCAAAAGCAAAAACTCAAAGAGGGAAAAGAAACAAAACCAACAATGGAAGGTAGAGAAGAGAACCCTTTTCACAAATGTCAAGGTTTTGTAAACATGGATGTGGATGAGATAATCGATGAACTCATCCAAGAAGCTCAACAAGACCCTAAATTTCATAAATTCATTGAAAAAGTCCTAGAATCTGATAAAGAGAAATACTTCCTCATGTTGACACATCAAGGTGTTAAACTACCCTCTAATTTTGATGTAACCAAATAAAAATAGGATCAAAGGAAAAGAGATGACAATTCACGGAATAGTGAAAACAATCCATTAGATGCCTTGACTCAATAAATTCAAGCCCAGAAAAAAATAATATCTAAGGTGCTCACTTCTAGAATGATGGATATCCTCCCTCACATAATTTATGCCCAGCAAAATGATTTTGTCCCTAGTAGATAGATTCTAGATTCCATCATTTCGGTTCATGAGAACATTCATTCTCTATTTGTCACTAAAAAACAAGGCTTTTTTCTAAAGCTAGATATGTCCATTATTAACAGATCTCCCTCTAGTTTCTTCAAGCATTCTAGAGGCCTAAGACAGGATGATCCTATCTCTCCTATCTTGTTTACTATCTTGGCAAAAAGTTTGGGCAAATTTATTATGATAAGTGTGGAGGAAGGGAAACTCAAAGGCCTTAAGCCTTCCTCATCCAACTTAACCTGTACTCATGAACAGTTCATAGATGAGTCTATTATCATGGGAGAAGCTACCATAAGAGAAGCTAGAAATATGAAGATTGTCATGGATTCCTATGAAACTGCTTCTGGGCAAAAAATAAATTGGGATAAGAGTTCTTTGTTCTTCATCAACACCCCTGTGGATAGACAAAGAAGGATTGAAAGGATTCTTGGATGTAAAATTGCAGAGTTTCCTTCTACTTATTTGGCTCTCCCTCTGTGCTTAAAGGCTTTGGAGAATTTCTGGATGAAGCCGGTTGATAGATTTAATTCCAAACTGGCTGGGTGGAAGGGAGCCCTCCTCAGCCAAGAGGATAAGGTGATGATGCTTAAGGCTACTCTTCAAAATCTACCTATCTATGCCCTTAGTCTATTTAAGCTCCCTAGGAAGTTTGTTGAGGCCATTGAAAGAATACAAAAAAATTCCTATGGTCAGGAGTGGAAGATAAAAATAGAATCCCCCTTATTTCCTAGAATAATATTTTCACTCCTAAGGCTTTTGGGGGCCTGGGAATAAGGAACATTATGACTATAAACAATACCCTATTAGCTAAACAAATTTGGAGAATGAAAGGGGAGGAAAGGGAATGGAATTCCATTTGGAAAAAGAAATACCTTCATATGCAACCATCTAATGAAGAATTTATGGATAATTCCTTCCTTGTGGATGGCTCTGCTATTTGGAATGTTGTTCAAATGGCTAAAGTCTGGGTTGTTGTTGGAATAAAGTGGAAACTGGGTAATGGGAGAATTATCAAATTCTAGGAGGACATATGGCTAATGGATAAACCATTGGAGGAATTCCCCATTCTTAATGAATGGAAAGACTAGTTTAAAAATAGGTATGGAGACCTTGTTAGGGGCTACTGGAGAAATGGTAAGTGGATTGAGTTTAGCTAGGTTTGTCCGGGCCTAAGATTTTTGGAGACCTTGCTCTCTTCCAAAATCTTCATGGAGCATTCTGAGGATTGTATGATTTGGAAGGAAAAATTTGATGGGCGATATTTTGTTTCTTCAACTATCTTTATACATTACAAAGTTCTAGATGAGATTCCTTTGTGGGTGAAAGTGTGGATGAAGAATTTGACTCCCAAAATTAATATCTTCTTTTGGATCTTTATCCAAAATAAGGTGCTAACCCTTGATAATCTCCATAAGCGTGGATTTTTTTTCCTAACAGGTGCTCTCTTGCTACAGGGAGGAGGATTTTTCCTGCCATATCCTCTACCAGTGCACTTTCAGTCAGGATATTTGGAATATAATTCTTAATAAGTGGAAGTTGAGTTGGGTTTTCCCGAACTCACTAGAAGAGTTTTGGTAGCAATGGTTTTTCCCTAGCTCTAATTCTAAGAATGTTGAGCTCTGGAAACTTATTCTCCCCATTGTCACCTGGAACATCTAGAAGGAGCGTAACAATAGGATTTTTAGGGAAAAAATTGTGAACCCTAAAGTGGTGGTGGATAAAATTTATAGAGGGATCCATGATTGCTTATATGGAATTGATACTGGATTATCTGCTAAGGAAGATTTTAATGAAAGATGGAACCTTTCCAATAGCAGAAATAGCAAGGATAAAGGTAGAGATGGTCTTTTTTGGAGCTTTCCTCCCCAGGGATGGATCAAGGCCAATTTCAATGGGGCATCTAAGGGAAATCCTAGCAATGCTGGATATGGGTGTATTGTTAGGAATTTTGTTGGAGGTTGTCTTGTGGTTGTTGCTGGTCCTTTGGGTAACCAAACGAGCCATTATGTTGAAGCTTTGGCTACCCTTAATACTTTGATTATTGCTAAAAATCTCAATCATGACAAATTATGGTTGGAGGGAGATTCTCTTAATATTATTAAATGCCTAAAGGGTGAAGCTGAACCTTCATGGTCTATCAAAAATATCATTTTTAAGGCGAGAGAAATTATTACTAGTTTTAAATCTTATTATTACTGAGCATGCTTTTAGGGAAAAAATGTCATCGCGGATGGTCTTGCTAACCTTGGTGTTATATCCAAAAAACAAAGCATATGGAATGGTGAAGATAATATTGATTTCAATATTAAAGACCTCATTAGAAAGGATAGATTATGGGGAAAGAAATATTGCATTTTAATCATGGTTGTATTAATGATTAAACATCAAAACTTTAAAAAGGAGATGATAGCTTGTCAGGAGGGAAGAGTTTTAAATAAGAATATTAAAAATTTGTACGCTTTGTGGGTGCTTATTTTCAAGTGTCTGAGTGTCATCTGGAAGCTCGCTTCGAATTTTCTGAAGCAAAAAAATTGCAGAACAAATTCAAGAATGGGAGGTGACCTAAGAAGAGAGGAACCCAATAACCTTTCTAGAAGGTGAGAGATGTTGAAGGTCTGTATGAAGTTACAGAAGGGTTTTATGACATCATTCATGGAAAAATTGGTGGATTATGACAAAAGCAGAGTTAACTTGGAGGTTACTAGAGTGACTAAAAACTAAAAAAATGACACTTTCAAAATCTATGGTGTCAAATTCAAGCTAGATGCAAACCTCATCTCTATGGTCACAGGTATGCCCCATACTGGCCTCGGTTTCTTTAGGGACCTAAAAGTCTCCAATAATGTTGTCAAGCTCTTTCTATGCAAATATAAGGAGAGAGATAAATTAGGCAAAGCATCTAGGGGTATTATGAAGCGTCTAACATTAAAAAAATTTGGGGTTTTGTGCTTAATGCCATTATGGAGTATATCACTATCAAGGGTCGCTTCACTAGGGTCCATACCTATCACTTTGTGCTTCTCAACCACTTTAGGCATGAGAAAAGGGTGTCTCTTCCTTATTACCTTTTCAGGTCCCTGTCGTACTCATTGAACAAGCATAGTAAGAACCCCTCTTCTCCTGTGCTACATTATGGTCTTGTTATGCTCATTTATGAGCATTGTAAGATTTTGGCAATTCAGGAAAACAAAAGGTTGTCGGTGTCCCCAGGTAAAGGCAAGAGGATAAGTGAGGATTTTGGCCTAGCAAGGATGAGCATAAATAGAGTAAAAAGGCTAAAAAAGGCTTTGTAGAGAAAAATGTGGAGGACATGGATTTGAGCCATAAGCATAAGGATGTGGAGGTTGATCCTGAGTATACGAGAAAAGAAGGTAGTGATATGGAGACTGATGATACTGACAGGGAGGAGAGATGGAAAGATCAGGAAGTAGGGGAAGAGGAAAGAGGAGAAGAGGAAGATTTTGATCATAACAGCTCGATCAAGGAAACATCCAAAATGGAAAGTGGTAATGAGAAGGAAAAATAGGAAGAGGATGAGGGTAATAAGGAGGAACCTACCCATAGTGCGAGCCCTAGTGATCTCAACAACTAGCCCATGGAGGAGCCAGATAACCAGAAAAAATAGGAGGATAAGGAAATGGAAATAGAGATGAACAAGGATAAGGAGGATATGAGCATGGAAAAGGATAGAGTTAGTGATGAGATGAATACTAGTAAGCTTATCCTAGATAAGCTTAAGAACCAGTTTGATGCTCATCTGGGTTTTGATAGATGGGTTTATGAAAGAATTAATAAAATGGAAAAAAAGGCTAAATATCAGGAAGAGCAGGGATAGAAAGGTGAAAACAACCTGGAGCAATAGAAAGAGGAAATGGATGAAAAGGTGGAGAAACTGGAAGTTTAGATCAGCAAGTTGGAGGAAGGGAAGGCTGCCATGAAGAACTTCCTGACTCTGATTCTGGAGGTCCTCAACTCTATGACCAGGAACATGGAGGAAATAGCCAATTACCTTGATGGTCCCATCCCTACCAAGTCTATTATAGACCTTGATGCTGAAGAGGCTACTACTAAGGCTGGGAATGTGGATAGTGCTCTTGGAGGTGTGGCTAAAAGGACCAAGGTGAGCTTGAAAAAGGCTGCCTTGGCTTCTTCAAAGGAAATCCCAATTCTTGGGGAGAATATCAAGGAAATGCAAGGGATTAGCGAGAATTTAGCTAATGCCCTAAAAAACATAATGTAATTTGTCTTTTTTCTATTTTTGCTAGTTGTTGCTAGAAGTGTTGGACTTTTGTGCTGGTTTTCGTTGTCTGTCCCATTCAGTTTCTTAATGCTTTTATCTTTTATGGTTCCTTTGTAAAGGATTTTGGGGTCCCTTCAAAACCTGATTTTCCCATAATCAAAAACAAATTCAAGCCCTCCAACAAAAAATGCTTGACATGCAAAGAGGAACAAGAAATACATACTCCTTGGAAGGCATATTCCCATACCCTTTTGATAGGAGTTTACAAATGATTTCATTTTCCTAATTTTGAAATCCTTAAATATGAGAAATATTGTGGTAAAACAGATCCACAAGACCATGTTAGAGATTTTTGTGCAATGTGCAAGGAGGTATCACACAATGACACCTACTTGATGAGGTTATTTCCAAAGAGCCTGGGTGGACAAGCCATGGAATGGTTCTCAAAACTTGCTCCCGATATCAAATCATTTGCTAAATTAGTAGATAAATTTGTGACTCACTATTCATACAACATCAAACATGAAGTGACCATGCTTCATCTATGCAATGCAGGACATAAAAGTGGATAACCTTTTCTTCATTTCTTACAAAGATGGAGCTAATTATCTACCAAATATCCTCGACCAATGCCCAAACAGAAAAAGATGGTTTATCTACAACCTAAATGATGAGATAAGCCATGCACTTCAATTGCAATGTCCACCTAACTTCAACAAACTCATTGAAAATGGAATCAAGATTGAAGAAGCCTTGGTGAAGAAAGGGGAAATAAAGATTTACAAAGAAGGGAAAAACTATTCTAATAATCCTAACAACAATGATAAATCAAAATTTTGGACAAGAAACAAAAACATTGTTAATGATGGTGTAGTTGATGCACACAATGTGAAACCAAAACAACTCATCCTAAATCTATCATGTACCACACTCATGAACAATCAAGAGAACAATAAGCCTAAACTACCCCCTAATCCACCTCTAAGGAGGTTCACACCTTTGGGGTAGACACTTGAATCAGCTATTAAAGAACTCCTTGCCAATAACCTCATAATGTTGCCTGATACATGATATTTTGAACCAAGAGTTAAACCATCATGGTGGAATGATGCACATTATTGTGATTTCCATAGATCAAGAAAGCATTCTAGCATAATGTAGATCAAATTTGCATCTCATCTAGATTAATATCATACATTGTGGGAATAATTTATTGCATTTACATTAAATCTCATTCTCTAGGTTGTCATTTTGAAAGCCACAAGTGCATAAATCTGAGAGCTAATATGGCTTGATAAATCCTTGGAGAAAGAGGACAATGGGGCATTCACAAGAAGGTTGAGTTTGAATTCCTTTCTCTTAATTTTCTTTCAATTTAGTCTCATTGGTGTGTTTAGAATTTTACTTTGATTGAATCCACATTCTGGTACATATTTTCTAGAAAAAAACATAAAAGATCAAAAGGTGCAATAAAAGAAAGTGGTGAAAAACTAGAAATAGGCGCTATTTGTGATAGATCAGCTCTTACATCTATTGGTACATATGTCATGCCTTTGCATTTTCCATCATTATACATATCTATAATAAATCCTTGTGTAAATATTTAGGCATTGCAAGCAGCATCTCACCATGGCTCGGTGACCATTGTATATATCCATAATAAAAGGTTGTTTCTGGATTGGGGAAAAATCCTGAACCTAGTTAGGGCAATCCGCTTTGAGCTTAAACCAATAGGCACCTTGACTGACATCGCAAAACAAAGATCATGAAAACTAATGATGAACAACACAACAATAATTGAAGACATGTGTAAAAGCAAAATAAAAACAAAAATCAACTAATAGGATGATTTTATCTAACAAATGACGTGAATAAGCACTAATGCTCATCTATGGTACTTGATTTTTGTTATCACATTTCATAAGCTAACTCAAGGATGTCATTGACTAGAGAAGAAAGGATGGGGAATGATATTTTCTTTTCTTATTGTTTGTGAGTTGATCTTTATACATATGTGTGGTACAGTCATGGTTAGGATGGACCTCAAGGAGATCAATCCAGACCATGCAACAGGAGTAAAACACAATAAAAACAAGACAAGATGGTGGGAGCAATGCAAAACTTATTGAATTATATCATGAAAGCCAATTATAATTTGTCAGCCATAGATTGATAAATAAATTAACAAGGACCTTTCCATTTCACGTATGCAAAGGATTAACTCTTATCTACTTAACACAAGGAATACTTAGGCCATCTTGGTTCAATCTACCTAGATGCTTGTAAAGCTTGCAAAATCAAAACCCATGTAAGAATTACTCAGGTCATCATGGTTCAATTATACCTTAATGTTTGTACTATCTTCAAATATTTTAAAAGCTCAACGATGATAAAAAGAATAGTGGGATAACCAAAAGGATGGCTTTGTTGCAAGCATTATCAAGTTTGCATTTAGTAGATTAAACTGCATTCACATCATATATCCTTAAATAGATTTTCCACAACTTGATATCCTAAGTTCTTTATCCTTCGGGTTCTTATCTTTCTTATTGATGATTGAGTACACTTGGTATTAACAAAAAAAAATTTATCATATCATTACATTTAATTAATTGCATTCATGATTATTGCATAATATATTTCACTTTAGTTTCATTCATTAATTCACATTAGTGCATCAACACATTTCCTACGATCATAGGTACATAGGATCATTGCATCATTGCATAAATTGCATATAAGTAAATGTCACACATCATCATGTAAACATATCACATCATTGCATAAGCATAATCATCATATGAAATATGTACAACAAGCATCATCATCATGCATACGTACATACCAATGTATAATCATAACCATGTGCAAATTTCATCATCACATTTCATAATCATATGTAAATAAATTCATCATCATCACATGTCCTGTATAATCATCATATAAGCATAGTAGAAGAAAACCATATGCATACATCTCAAACAAATAGGAATATCACATCATCATATAGAACAAAAGTCACATGTATCCATCAATCATGTAAATAAAGCATAAATCCTGTAACAACATAGAGTGCATCCAACCATGTATTGTATATCATATGATAAATAAATAATCCATATCCAAGTATACAGTGATGTCAAATATATAAGACGGATACATTTCAAGCCAAATTGAATCATTAATGATACATCTCAAGCCAAAATGAATCATTGAATGTCTATAAGAGCATGGATCTATGTTGTACTCCCTCCGAACACTATCGACCTAGATAAACCTCCTGCTACTCCCCTAGATGGACCAACTTCTAAATCTCTGCCTGATGGATCCCTATGAGGTGGCCCGGTAACACCCATGCTCTTTGTGCATGATCAACTCTGTCTAGGTCTATTCCCAGAAACCACTACATAGCTAGGGGTATATTGATTAGCAGGAATGGTATCCTCATATATATTTTAGTAGTGATCCTCTCCAATCTATCTGCAGTGGCCTCAATGCATCCATAGCACTTAATAGCTATATCTCTCTCAGCCTATAGCTGAGCAGCCTATCCCTGTAGTTATCCCACATATCTCTGTAGTTGTTGAACCATCCTCTATAATGTGGCTATTTGTGCCTATTGTTGTTGTGGCAACAATGTAATCTGAATTGTCTACCATTGTGGTCCTAACTTTTGTTGGGATGGCTAAGGATCCTAAGATATCTATACTAGCAAATCATGAAGAGGAACCGATGTAGAAATCCTATTTGATCTCCTCCTCTAAACTAATGGTTATTGCTCAGCCATCTCATCACCACCTACCTCCTTATCACTACTTACCTCCTCAACACCACCATCCTCACCACCCCTCCTCATACCTCTCCCAACATCTCCTCTCTCCATCCCTTCATCTCCTCTCCCCTGACCTCAATCACCTCCATCTCTTGATCTTTGTCTCTACTTACTCTATCAACATTTGTCCTCATCATCAACCTCTTCTAATATAGGTATCGGCTCTCCTGGACCTGTCAACCTAGGAAATGGATGCCCCACTAGATATTGAGAATACTATGGTGTCATGCCCCCATCTGAAATATCTAATCTCATGTCCCAAGTTGAATAAGGGAGTGCATAAAACTCTATTGTAGTTGTCTCAAAAGACAAGGAACAACCCCTATCTATTCTATCCTTGTGTGTTCGGGCATACATGATATAACCCTAAGGCATAACTTGAGTCTGACCATAATTCCTCCAAACATGAGTCATAATGAATGTCTCAACAATGTAGGGTGTCCTACCAATCAAATACCGAGACCGACAAAGATATGATACCTACATTGTGTCCTCCTACTAGACCTCACATCAAGATAAGGTTTCCATATCACACTATCCAAATCATCCAGAATACATCTCCAATACTATAGTTTCCCTAACATAAGTTGGGAGACCATGTTTCAATAAGAATGAATGTAAGAATGTATGGGTGGTTGTAATTAAAATACAACTAGATGTGTCACCACTATATGTTTTGAGGCTCGTATCTACAATAATGTAACTCATGTCGATAGATTGGCTGCCTCATCATACACTACTTAATGTAAATCATGATAAAGGTGAGCCAACATGTAGACACCCCACATATAACAAGTACCATGTGTCACCATACTCTCTAAAATACAACCCCACCCCACCACCAACCCATGAGATCACCTATTAGGACATAAGAATCCTCCTACCAAACCAGCCAGTACAGATGGTAAAGGCTCAAAAAAATCCACCATGTCCTCCCAAGCAATATCAAGCCCCTCAATCTCATCATCTCTAAATATTCTCCTTAATGCATATACACCTCCCATCTCATGATGATCCTACGTAACTAACTCTCCACTCAACGAGATGCATAGAATCCTATACACATCCTCCGATGTGATAGTCATCTCTCCTGTAGGAAAATGGAATGTGTTGTGGTTGCTATACCACCTCTCAGTTAAAGAAGTTACCAATCCTCTATTAATCCTATATTCAGGTATATACAAAATATGTGATAGCTTGTTGGATGCAATCACATCTTTATCTACATCAGTCAAATCAGGTCTCATTGAAAATGTCTTCGAGATTCAGTCCCAAGACATCTAGATCCTCTTGTAATGTGATATCAATAAAATGTTAATTATCTATCAATCAATCAATCATCTTATCAGCTCCTTTGAGATTTTAATCAATCTCTTTGAGCACCTATCACCGATGCTCATCAATCATGAGGTCACACTCAAACAATTAATCCTAATCAATCATCAATCTTTGAGTTTATAATTGATGCTCATTAATTATGGGGTCAATCAAACTTTATCAATCATTCAATTAGGCGAATTCATCAAAGTAATCATGAAATTGATATTTTAATCTATAAAAACCAAAAAATAGCATTGTTTTAAATGTGCTAAAATAGTGATTGAAAGCGCAAAAACAAGCATCAAAATCTCTAAAAACCCTAGCAAAAGTGCACAAACATTTAAAACAGACCCAAACAAAGTAAAAACCCAAAAAAGTTATAAAATCAAATGTAATAAACTATCATGAGACGTTGGAAGATTAACTCACCGAAGGTCCATAATCAATTGGTTGCTCCAATCGATGAACCTACTTGAATCGATGTGTGTGGTAAGGTGGCACCATCTTTCTTCAAACTCTTTTTTCTCTCCAATGCACAAATCACTAAAATCCAGAAGTGCAAATAAGTGGAAAAGCTAACCCGGGTGCCTTATATAGCTAATGTGGAAGTGAGAGGAGTGTGCCACCATGGTGGATGTGTGGGGCATATTATGTTGATTGTGTAGTCAAATTTACATTGATAATCAAATCATTTTATCGGGAGATCAATTTCAAAGCAAAAATTTCAAAAAAAAAGAAAAATAAATAAAAAAATCAAAATCAAAAAATAAGATTAATGGGGGCAGTTCTTCTTACAACTATTTGAGCAAGGATATAGGCTTTTCTTTCTGGTTCTTTCCCTATTGAGCTCTTGAACCAGTTTTTATGAATATATATATTCTAGTGGCTTGCCACTTTTTCTTAAAAAAAAAAATCAAAAAAATTCTCTATTAATCTTCTGAGGGGGCATCCATCTGTGATAAAAAATTGAATTTTCGTTGGGGGCAACCAAATCAAATTTTTCTTTGAAACAACGTGTTAAAAACACATCGTCTCAAACTAGGGCAAAATGTATACACCTAAAATTGGCTTTAGAAAATTAATTAAATACATGCTTTTTAATTAATGCCTAATTCCTCTATCGATAAATAAATTCTTTAATTTATTTATATGATTCATGGCATTTATTCTTCTTATCCTAGAATCATTTCCGCATCATTCACCAACTCATCTTATCATGCCACATCAACATGTGTCTCATATAATTAAATATTCTCAAATATTTAATTGCACAAATATCTTCAACAAACTAAAGAAACGCATTACATTGCAAACAATTGGGAGGACACTTGGCATTCCCTTTTCCTCTTCATCCTCCATATGGCACTTGGTTCCTCTTAAGGAAACATGATCCACTTTTCTCTCTAACTTCTTCATATCCAACCCTTCATCTTCCCAAATTGAATCATGACCATCCATCTTTTCCACCTAAGACATGAGCCTTTGAAAATCTATAAATAAACTCTTATTTGCACAAATCAAGGTCTAGAAGTAATTAATAAGAATAGTGAGAATTTACCATTCTACCATTTTAGTGATTAGCAAGCAATCCTTGAACATTTTGCATAGCATAGTTTTGTCACCTAACATAGATCAAGGAAGAATTGTAGCATAATGTAGATCAAATTTTCATCTCATCTAGATTAATATCATACATTGTAGGAAGAATTTATTGCATTTGCATACAATCTCGTTCTCTAGGTTGTCATTTTGAAAGTCACAAGTGCATAAATCTGAAAGTTAATATGGCTTGATAAATCCTTGAAGATAGAGGACAATGGGACATTAAGAAGAACGCTAAGTTTGAATTCCTTTCTCTTAATGTTCTTTCAATTTAGTCTCATTGGTGTGTTTAGAATTTTAATTTTATTGACACACATTCTGGTACACACACACACAATATATAATATAAAATATATTATATATTATATATAAATTATATTTATAAAAAATAAAATAAAAAAATTGAATATCTGATATTATCCAATAATATCATATATCCATTACCTCTAACAAAAATCTACTATCTTGGTATTTGCCTAGGATTTCTTTTGGATTTGGCTAGGACATGCCAAACCTATAAAGTCAATAGAAAAAATGTGTCTAGGAGTTTTCCCTGCTTTTCCAGACTTCGGATTAGAAGTTAACGACTTTTTTTTAGCCAAAATTGATGAAACAAAAAAAGATTTTTAAGGAGATTCTTAGCTTTCCAACAATATTAATTTTGTCTTATTTTGACTTTAATAAATTATTATTATTTATTTTCTACTTGAATTCTGACTAAAGTCTTGATTCATAGGCTGATTGAAAAACATCTATAACTTTCAAATAGTATCACATGTTTTATATCTGAAACATGTGTCACATTCTATGCTTTTCATACTATAGAATAAATAAATAAATATTGAATTTCATAAAGTTTTGACCAAGTTATGATGGTCAGACATACAAGTTTTTTATATTTTAAAAATGTTGTAGCAAAAAATTCATAATTAATCATTTATCTTAAGAAAAATTACAAAAAAATATGTGTCACATCTAGATATGAGTCTTCTACTTATATCCAAAATATGTTAAAAAAGATATTATGATTTGATTGAGGATAGGGTGGTCAAACAAACCTACTTCTTATATTTTTCCTAAAATTCATTTTTCTATAAAGTAGATTTTTTTTTTCAAAAAACTACTAGTAGCTTACAAACTACTTTCAATTTTCTACATATTCTATTATTAGATATTTTATAAATAATGTTGATGTAATATGGATGAAAAGGTGATGAGAGGAGATCAAATGGAAAGCTTTTCTCTCCTCAAGGAATGGAGTGAAAGTTTCATAAAGTATTCCCTTCAACTTCTCATGCACATTACATTTAAATGAGTGGGGAAAATTCAATAGATCCAATCTCAATGGAGGGAGATTCAATGATAAATGAATTGACAATGAAGTTAGAAAGTAAAAGTAACCCCTCTTTTAGAATGGATAAATTGAATTATGTGATTTAAAACTGTGTAAACATGACAAATAAATTATTGTAACTTGAGATAGAAATGTGGGATGAAGTTGTGCACCTGGAATTAGTAGTAAAATATAGAGATGAATCTCCCCTACAAATTTGGGCAAAATTTGTTGGGACCATGTTGAAAGTGTACTTGGTCCTCCGAAAAATCTGCGTGTCGAAAAGGGTTTTTCCACCTCTGAAAATGAAGTCCAAATTTGCAAATACATCTGCGCACCTGCAACCTACACACAGAAAAGAGAGAAAATGTTGTTGGGATTGGGTGTTTGCCTTCAGGTCAAACCCTGGTTTTGGAATTAACCAAATGATGAAAAATACTTGCAAGTAAATGAAAGTAAATGACTGAAGTAGAATTACCCTCAAGAGAGGATGTAATTGAAATGTTGATAGAATTGTTTGAAAGGATATGTAGAATTGAATGTCAAAAGAGATCTTCACTTTAATGGTTGAATACTTGACTTGAATGCAACACCTAGCCTTGAAAGGAGACTTGAGATGCTCAATGGATGCTTGAATGGATACTTGAATTCTTGAATGCTTGAATGCTTGATTTCTTGATTTCTCTTAGGATCACAATTTCCACCTATTGAGCTCATATCCAAATAGGAGGGGAAAATGTGTCTCATATATCCATCAATTACGGTTATTTGATTGATTTTTTGACTTAGGCCGACATAGGGAAACTTTTCTTGCTTCTCATTTGACAAGCCCAATGCAAGATAAATGCAAAGGGGACAAGGGTACCATGCCCCTATCCTACCCTAATTTAGGATAGGAAGTAAGAAAAAGCAGTGCAGGGTGAAAGGAAATGCAAGTTTTGGGAGGTATGAGCATGTCTCGGGTCTCCAATTAGGTTTAGGGATTTGTTCACCAATGTGAAGACCCAAATGCGGTCAAAAATTGCAAGGTCACAATTTTATGATGCTACATTTAGCCCCCACTTTAGCGGGAGTATAAGTGTACGCCAATACTACTGGTAAAGTAAAAGGAAACAAGATTGAAAGACTTTCATGACATAAAGGAGGCAAGATACACCAAGCCCCTAGTGGACTAAGGATCTTATGACATGGATTGACAAAGTAAAAGGGAAGAACCATGACTGCAAGTAGCAAGGTTCCCCTCACTATGAGTCATGGAAAGCAAGGATACCAAAAATTACAAAGCAAAGCCAAGTTTGCTAAGTGACTTTGAGTATCAAGAAGGAAAATATGATCGGAGTGTATGCCCCCATGTTAATGCGATCGTGCATGCCTTATCGGGAGTGATTACTTTAAGGTAGGATACACCCAAGAGAGAAAAAGAGAGGTAGCATGTTATCACAAGGATTTAGCCCCCAATCGAGGAATAAACCCAAGGATAATGAACACAAAACACAAAGTATGAGGTAGTTTCATTTTTCTCGAGGTCAGTTTGTTGTATGATAACTCATGTATATATGTGCATAGAATAGTTGTCATTCTTCAAAGAAAGGAAATTACCTTGGAAGAAAGGGAACACAGGTGTCTTTTGAGTCAACATGAAAGAGACCAAAAGAGATCTCAATACTTTGCATCATCCCCATGTAGATATTACTAGGGAAAATAAAAGAATAGGGATACCCATAGAAGAACGATCACAAAAGAGAAAGAAAAGAGAGAGAGGTAGAGGATCTATGGTGCTAATGAAACTAGTCTAGCACAACATCCACCTCTTGATCTTTGTGATCACTATTTCAGGAAGGCAAGAAAAATGCTAGAGGAGCAACATTGAGCACAATAGATGAAGCTATCACAAGATCTAAACAAGGACTATGCTCTTGTGTTGAGTCTCTTTGTTTGATTCTAGGAGCTAGGATTAAGGCTTTTAAAAATTTTGCAGATAAATGTTTGTCAACATCCACATACTCATATTCACTATCGGAAGCACTAGGAGTTGTATTACCATTATGAATAACATTTTCACCTATTTCTTCATCAAGATTTATAGAAAGAGGAGCTCGCACATGAATAGAAGTAAAACCATCACATGTTTTTTTCAATTTATGATTTGGAGATTTAGGTTCAACATCTTCCTTGGGAGAAAAGAGAATCATCTCAATTGTTGGAGTTTTGAGAGATTAAATATTTTGAGGAACAACTTCATGAGCTCGAGCATGATTCTTTCATCAGCATTCTCTCACACAATGACTCTGTCGAGTCTTTGCGGAAGACTAAGAAGAAGGAGGAACATTCTCCTCTTTGGTAGTTGGAGGTTTTGGTTGAGGTATTTTAGATTGAACAAGAGGATAGTAGTCTCTCCTCTCTATAAGAGCAAGGAGGTGGAACCGCACCATATAAAGGAGGAATATTTGGTGTAGGAAGGAGACCAAGTCCATCATGAGGAGGAGGGATGGGTTTAACCTTAGGAAGGATATTGTTGTTCTTCTTAGGAGAAATCATAGTTTCATCCATAGGAATAGGTTGAGAATCTTCCTTAGGAGGAAGATTAGTTCTATCCATCAAGGGAAGAACCTCATCTTCAAGAATGATGGGAATGTCAAGTTTTAGAGTTTTGGGTTGGCTTAAGGATAAGATCATATCTTTCTTTCATTTTTTATAAGATTGAAAGAGAGCATAATTTCTTGATGAAAGAGATTGAAATTGTTTAGGCCAAAAGAAATCAATAGGAACGCCTGGGCTTCTTTCAGCTGGTCGAAATAAGTTATGGTTAACAGTTATGATTTCTCCATTGTGGGGAAATTTAAAACACATGGATTAGAGAAGAAATAGAATTCATGGAAGATAGCCAAGGGTAGCCTAAATTCACATGGAATTTCTTAGAGGAAGGAATCATAATAAAGTTGACATCCATAGATTTAGTGTGAACCTCAATAGGGAGTATGATAGAACCAATGGTAGGATAAGAGAATCCATCAAATAACTTAACAACCACATTAGTATTATCATAGATTGGTTTATGCAAATGTAAAATGAAAAGATACTCCTCAGTAATGACATTAACCATGCAAGAAGGATCAATCAGCACACCATGACAAGGTATTTCTTAAATCTTTGCAACTATGTATAGAGGTCCATCAGGTGCTCTAATAGTCTCACGAGGGTCAAATGTGATACATAGATTCTTAGGTTTTCCTTGTTTCTCTACCATATTCACCAAATTTTCAGCCGTGGTAGCCACATCAAAAGGAGAGAAAGAGGTATGTTCAATCTCAATCACATTAGAGGTATGAGAAGGCAAAGGATCAGTAAAAATATTAAGATTTTGATTAGGAGGATCTAGTGATTTGTTTCCCTTATCATTCACACCTGCCACAGATATAGTATTATTATCAATCAAATCTTGAATCTTGCTTTTTAATGCAAAACATTTCTCAGTATCATGACCAACTTGATGATTAAATTAACAAAAAGAATTATTATCAAAGTAAGGTGAGGCTACCTTAGAAGGGTCAACTAGTTTTATTGGAGGAAGTTTGATAACATTTCTTTGTAACAACTGAGACATAATGTTATGTAAAGATTCATTCAAAGGAGTAAATTGTCTTTCTCTTTTGAAAAATTTTGAATTAGGAGGCACACTAGTTGTAGCATTCACATTGTTGTTGGTGTTGTCATTAAATTTGATGAAGTCTTTACTTGGTTTGAACTTTGCAAATGATTGTTGAGCATTGTCACCCTTATCACTCAAAGCCATAGGTGGATTTCTCTAGTTGACTCATATATAGTCAGTTGATAATTGTAAAGTGTTGCGCACAATTGTGGAAAGGAAGTAAACTCAGAAAGGAGAAATTTTTCCCTAATGTCTCTTTGCGAATTAGAAATGAAAATTCTCTGAATATTATTATCAAGCACTGGAAAAGAAATTTGAGAGCACAAATTCTTATATCGACCAATGAAATTAGTCACTTTTTCTTCAACACCTTGTTTACAATGCATTAAATTAGTCAAAGTTATTTTAGGACCTATGTTGTTTTGAAATTGTTAAATAAAAGCATTTGCTAATTGTTGAAAATAAGTAATAGAATAGGAAGGCAAAGAGAAATACCATCGTAAAGCCTTATCTCTTAATGTTCTAGTAAAAAATTTGGCATGCAATCTTTGATCATAAGTAAAGTCAGTACACAAAGTTTGGAATGTTTTGACATGTGTTAAAGGATTACCTTTTCCATTATAGAGTTCCAATTGAGGGACTTCAGCATGTTTAGGAGGGACAACTCTAACAATATCAAGAAAAAGTGGGCTTGCAACATCAAATGTGGGAACACTAAACTTGGATTGACTCATCGAGGCTATTTATTGTTGCAATGATGATATAGTTTGAGAAAGGTTATTAATGGTTGCTTTTATTGAGGAATTTATGTTAGACATGTTTGATTGAGAAGGTGGTGTGATGTTTTTGAAAGAAGGCATTGATTGAGAATAAGGCGGTGGAACACTGTGGTAATTAGGCATAGCCAATGACTGAGTAGGAAATGGGAAACTAAAAGGAGGGACAGAATGATTGGATGAATTACCCACTTGTGTCACATGGATTGGTTGAGAGACAACAGGAATACTTATTGAAGGTATAGGTAAGGATGGGGGATTGAATGAAGAAGAGGGATTGCCCCCATGACTAATGGTTGTAGGTATGACATTTTGAGTTGATGTAGCCATGATGTTTGAAGTGAAAGTAGGAATGCTATTCATTGAAGTGGTCAAAGGAATAGAATGATTGATTTGTGTAGAAGGTTTGGAATAACCTATGTTTTCAGCACAACTCTTTATAGGCATGACATTAGAATCAACAATATGAGCAATGCCACGCAATATATCGATTCCATTTTTATCAATTTCATTTTTATCACTTTGAATCATACAGTTTAGACCTTCAATTAATGGAAGAGCTTCACTATTAGGGTATTCTTGGGACATCCATTGTTGGAATCATCAATTGGGTAGATAGGGATGTTATTAGGATGGGAAGAATTAGCATTATCCTTATTGAAGAAGTCACCCAAATTAGGCTCCATCTCCTTGGTAATTAAACCTTGGGAAGCCTTAATTCTAATGCTTCATATAATAAGGATAGTATAGGTGGGACTAATAGTGGTAAAACTCATGCACTAGAGAGAAAATTTGAATTTTGGGAACAAAGTTTGCAAAATTGAATAATGAAAAATTCAAGAGAATTATTATTATACAATTTGAACTTTGTTGAAGGAAGAAATGACACAATTTCAAAAAGAAATTTTAAATTTTAAAATTAGGGCCAATGGGATACCACTTAATTTCAAAATTAAAATTGACAAAATTAGAATTTTTAAAACTAGGGCAGATTATAATTAACCACTTAATTTCAAATTCTTCCTTGAAATTTATGATGTTGAAATTGGGAAGTATTTTTTATTTTAGAGGGATCAAAATTTGACAAAAGCAGTCAATTTTCTAGATTTAAGCAATTAAATACATTCATAACAATCTCCCAAAATTTCAAGAAAAAAGCCAAGGACCAAGTTGAAAGTACACTTGGTCCACCCAACTTTTTTGGAAATTTTCAAGGATGAAAGCTATGATGATTTTAAAGCTAACCCCAAAACATTGGTTGATTTTATGAATTTTAGATAGGCTAAATTAAGGTTTGAATGTCAAAATGGGACCCTATTAGGGTTTTGAAAAAAATAAGAAATTGAATTGCAAATTTGAAAAAGGTCAAACCTAATGGATAGGGTTTAGAAAACTGAAATTGATTGAAATTTGCACAAAATCCAATTAAATTTGATTGAAATTTGCACAAAATCCAATTAAATTTGAAAATTGGGGTTTTAGGACCTAACCACTAAATTTTTCAAATTTTCAATTTTGGAAAAAGGAGGGAAATTGAAATTTTGAATTTTAGACAAGAGGACAAATCTGAAAACAGTCCTAAATCTGAAAATTAAATGTAATTCTAATTTTCGCACAAGTTCAAGTTGATTTTTGAAAATTAGGGTTTTGACAATTAACCACTTAATTTTGTAAATTGCAAGAAAACTAAAGTTGTAAATGAAAATATGCAATAATTTGTAATGTCAAGCATGTAAGACATCGAGTTCACCAAAATGTAATGTGGATGAAAAGGTGATGAGAGGAGATCTAATGGAAAGCTTTTCTCTCCTCAAGGAATGGAGTGAAAGTTTCACAAAGGACTCCCTTCAACTTCTCACGCACATTACATTTAAAAGAGGGGGGGGGATTCACTAGATCCAATCTCAATGGAGGGAGAGTGAATGCTAAATGAATTGACAATGAAGTTAGAAAGTAAAAGTAACCCCTCTTTTAGAATGGATAAGTTAAATTATGTGATTTAAAACTAAGTGTAAAGATGACAAATAAATGATTGTAACTTGAGATAAAAATGTCGGATGAAGTTGTGCACCTGGAATTAGCAATATAATACCGAGACAAAGCTCCCCTACAAATTTGGGTGAATGTTGTCAGGATTGTGTTGAAAGTGTACTCGGTCCTCCGAAAAATCCACGTGTCGAAAAGGGTTTTTCCACCTCTGAAAATGAAGTCCAAATCTACAAATACAGTTGCGCACTTGCAACCTACACACAAAAAAGAGAGGGAATGTTGTTGGAATTGGGGGTTTTCCTTTAGGTCAAACCCTAGTTTTGGAATTAACCAAATGATAAAAAATACTTGCAAGTAAATGAAAGTAAATGAAAGTAAATGACTAAAGTAGAATTACCCTCAAGAGAGGATGCAATTGAAATGCTGGTAGAATTGTTTGAAAGGATATGTAGAACTGAATGTTGCAAGAGATCTCCACTTTAATGGTTGAATCCTTGACTTGAATGCAATACCTAGCCTTGAAAGGAGATTTGAGATGCTCAATGGATGCTTGAATGGATACTTGAATGCTTGATTGCTTGATTTCACTTAGGATCAAATTTTCCACCTATTGAACTCATATCTGAATAGGAGGGGAAAATATGTCTTATATATCCATCAATTAGGATTATTTGACTCATTTTATAACTTAGGCTAACATAGGGAAACTTTTCCCACTTCTCATTTGACAAGCCCAATGCAAGATAAATGCAAAGGTGGCCCAAAATAGGGCAAAGATAGGGGTGCCATGCCCTTGTCCTGCCCTAATTTAGGATAGGAAGCAAGAATAGGTAGTGTAGGGTGCAAGGAAATGAAAGTTCTAAGAGGTATGAGCATGTCTTGGGTCTCCAATCAATTTTAGGGATTCGTTCGCAAATGTGAAGACCCAAATATGGTCAAAAATTGCAAGGTCATAATTTTGTGATGCTACAGTTGATAACTTATTCAAATTTTTATGCCAAGCTACCTAACTCTATTTTTTAAAATTTTCAATGCCACTTAAGGGCTTGTTTGGCCCACCATGATCCTACGCATATCCTAGTGATTCTTGGTCTTCCATAGGTGATTTCTAGTGTGTTTTCTTGTAAAACTCTTTTGTTGACTTCTACTAAGTACTTGCAAGAACTTGTATTGATCTCATGTTGATCCATGTATGAGTAGAATATTTGCAAATGATATGCACTATTAAAAAACTAAAAATCAACAAATTTGGATCATTGGGACTATTTTGTCGTGCCCAAACTTTTGGGCTAAAAATGGAACAAAAAAAAAAAAATTGAAACACTCAAACTCTTTAAATAATCTACATTTAAAGTGGAATCAAATAAGTCTTGTCTCAACTGGGATGAAAATAGAACTATTTCCTAAGGTTGGTTTAATTAACCAACTCAAATAAGCGACATTAATTAATGGAGATTAATTAATTCCCAAGAGGGTTGTCACAATTTAGTGAGTTAATTTAATTATCTTAATTAAGCTGCCGCTAATTAAAATCGAGGGGTAATTAGATATCTCAATGCATTTAAATCATTCCCGACCAAATAATGATAAAGCTATTTAAAATTAATTAATAATTTTCATTTACAAATTTTCCCCAAATTAATTTCCTCTTGACGTCCATATTTAATTAAATACAAAAATTAGCTAAGAAATGTCCTTATTAAAATTCCTTGATAAAATTACGTCAATAATGTGATAAGATAACTATATAAAATTTAATAAAATAAATTTAAATAGGTCTTCTACTTATCCTCAAATATGTATAAATTAATTGTATATATACCTATATGTAGAAAATATAGCATATATATAAATTATATACATATATACAATTTGGGTAAACAAATTTATATTTTAACCTATTTATACATGTATTTTTTTAAATAAAAAGAATCAGCTATATCCATTAAATATTATCATGCAACTATTAAATAACCTTAAATTTTAAGTTATAATTTAAAAACTTAATTCAAATTCCCCCTCATATTTTACATGCAAACCCTACGTTTAAAAATTATAATAAAGACTAAAATTCAAATCCTTCTTTTATGTTTCTATGCTAACCCTAACCGGAATATGGGCTAGGGTTGCATTATTAAAATACTCCTATTATTAAAATGCTAACCCTAACCCGAAATTGGGTTAGGGTTGCATATTCTTTGTCTTTTCCTATTTGCTTATACCCTAACCCAAATTTGGGTTAGGGTTATATATATATATATATATATATATATATATATATATATTTTGGTGAGTGTGTGTTTGTGTGTGTTTGTGCAGGGCCAAACTAGGGCAAGGTGGCGGCCATGGAAAGGCGGAGGCCGAAGGAAGGTTAGGCTTCATGGTGTCAGCTCCCCCCCCAGTCGCCACTATGTTTACACACAGTGGTGGGTGGCATTGTCCACTGTGTACACCCATAGTGGCGGACAGTGTCATCCACTGTGTGTACACACAGTGGCAGTCGGTGTCATCCACTGTGTGTAAGCACAATGGCGGAACCTCCCATGCCGACCACTGTGTGTAAACACAATGGCTTGGCCCATGAGCCATCCACTACGTTAACACACAATGGTTCGGCCCATGAGCCATCCACTGCGTTAACACACAATGGTTCAGCCCGATACCACCCCCAACCCCCCCCCCCCAAACTTTTGTTTATTTCTTTTTTGGGGGGGGGTTTAATAATGTGTGTGTGTGTGTGTGTGTGTGTGTGTGTGTGTGTGTGTGTGTGTGTGTGTGTGTGTGTGTGTGTGTGTGTGTGTGTGTGTGTGTGTGTGTCTATATACATACATATATATATATATATATGTATATGTATATATATGTATATATGTATATATATGTATATATATACATAGTTTGCACAATAGGTTATAAAATATATTTGTATTTATATTTAAATATATATATATATATCAGTCTCTAAGGGTTAAAAGCTCTGTTTGTTTGTTTTTGACAGAACATGCAAGAATAATTTAAAATATAGATAGCATAGAAGATCTATATATTTCATTTCTTGCTAAATAAATGTAGAGTAAGATTTTAATTTTCACATGAATACCAATATTCTTTTAGCTAGGTTATCTAGGCTCTCAATATACAACATTACTTTTATTAGAACTGTCAGATTTAACAGTTAAATATATCAAAAAGAAAAGGTTCATTTCTCTGATTTTCTAGATCTGTGAGTGCTCCTATATCTCTTTTTATTTTTACAAACATATAACAAAAGACTTTGTAAACTAACAAGTTTATCTACAACAATTTCTTTTCTGCATCTTTCATTTCTTTACTAAAATTGCAGGGATACAAAATAACAAATTTCATTATGAGATAGAATTAAATAAAATTAAGAGTAGCCTTATAGATTATAGAACTTAAATCAAATGCAATTTTCTTATAATGGATAGGTTTTGGATAAAACAAAACAAACATTACAACCTTTCATTCAAAAATACTTTGCTCATAGAATTTTTTTTTAATACAATAGTCAACTTTTACAATGGGCGAAATAACCCAACTGGTCTCTCATTCCTAATAATGAGGACTTAAATACAATAATACATTTCTTTATACAAAAATAAAAACAACATAAAGCTCCTCATTTACATTTCTATAGCTAAAATATAATATTGCTTTTCCTATTCTTTCTTTTTTTCTGCAACTAAACTGAAACCAGCAACTCCTAGCTTTCCTTCCCAAGCAACCTGCATTTAAAAATTTAGGGTTGTGACCATGGGGTGCTCACCTCCTAGCCTAGGCTTACTAGAATCCACCCCCAAGCTTGGAGAACTAAGTCCTAGATGGGTTACACTCAAGCAAACACAAACAGACAAGGAGAATACAAAACACAACAAACACATTCCTTTCCCAAGCTGAAACTTCATCACATAATGTGATGTTTTACTAGGGTGGAAGTGGACCAAGTACCCTACAGGAGATTCTGCCAGATAGTAACTCATAGCCAACTCATGGCATCCAAGAAAACACAACCAAAACTCATCTTAACCCCCATATCCTTATGACCCCCAAAAGGCAAACATGCCATACTAGCTCCCCTTATGACCCCTGAATGCATAAACAGAACTATGCAGCAAAGGTCACATGGACAAACCCTTGAGATCACTCTCATGATGAGAGCCTCTCACTCTAATGCTATCAAACTCCTTCCACCCCCAAGACCATTTTTCCCTCCCAATGGTAAGATAGTCTTGGATACTCCCAAACACAACAAAATGCATAAACAGAAATAGAAAAAAAAGATCACATAAAGCTTTCACAAATACAATGCAAGGAAGCAACTACAATACTTTCATTCAAGCATGCTACAAATAGATTTTCAAATAAACACATAAGAAAACTCCAACCTTGTATCTGCCAAGGGTATTCTAGGGAAAGCTTGGAGAAGAGCAGCCCAATCCACAAGACTTTTCTGCAACACTTAGCCAATTTTTTTCCTATTCTCAAACTAGTTTTCCTTCAAAAATTGTCCAAAATCTCCAAAGATGGAGAGTGGGTGATTGGCTCACTAAGCTTCAATCTCTAGCCCAAGAAGGCTTCTCTCACTCCTTCCAACCTCTTGGATAGAGTGAGGGACTCCCATTGGTTGATCTTCCTTAGGTCTTACACACTCCCTAACCAAGGCACCTCAAGAAGAGGAATGAAATGGGGAAGAGGAATTACTCCTATCAAGAAGGTTATCTAACCAAGGATGGCATGCCTATAGATGGAATTCGTCCGTCTTGGGAAAACCACTTTTTTGGGTGGTTAAACAAGCCCTAGGGGAAAGACACATGGCCAAATTTGGCCTTCACCCATAGGTACCCCATGAGGCCTAATAAAAATGCTCTAAAACTGAATCTAGGAGTTGATTTAACCCTTAGAAAGTCCACCTAAAGTTAACGTACGGGTCAACTTTGAGTTCACCCTCCTTGTGGCTCACTATCCTAGGTTTCTTGGTACCTTCAAGGATAATTAGGAGATATAACAATTAAACAAAAATAAAACTCTCCAAAAAGTCACATGATAATTGCCAACACAACATACAACATATGTGTCAAGTGACACTACAAAATAATTCCACATCACAAATACACACATGGCAATTGTCCCTTGAATGATTTAAACAAATTTAATGAATAAAATTTACACACATGCAAACAATTATGTTTACGAATAAAATACGATACATACGGGGTGTTGTCTCTCCAAATAGACAACCCCTGGTTTTACGAATGTACATAGGCCTAGGCTTGATTCTCTATAATATTTCCATGGTCACATCAATAATTTCCTGTGCATCTCAATTTAAACATTATTACTTTCCAATATCCTCATATAATATCGAACATGAAATCAAGAATACAATTCAATCACTCTGCATAGAATTGACATTATACAATACAATTTGCCACATATCAAAGCAATTCACATAAGCAATTCATCATAATCCTCATAATTTAATCCATTTATAAGATATGCAAACATATTTCCATTATCATAATAAATTCATGTAAATCAAATAATGACATACATCGTCTCAATGTTACCCTATTCTAGGATCATATAAAATTCTATATCCACAAAGCATAGAAATGAAGCATCAATATATATCAATGTTATCAAATTTGTGGGATCATATAAAGTTTTATATCCATAATGCATAAAAATAAAGCATCCATAATAGTTCCAACATGAAAATCATTGAAAAGCTAGGATGGGTCGGGGTAGGGCCTCACACCCTCCCCCTCTAGGCATGAACGTCCCCCTGGAGTTTATCAAAAAGATGAGGGTACTGTGATCTCATACGTGTTGCATCCTCCCATGAAGCTATAAACTCATCATAGCAATCCCACTGGACCCTAACCTGGTCCAGCTCTCGACTGGGAAGGGCCAACGTCCGGCGATCCAAAATGTGAATGGGCTTCAAAGCTAGCTGCTTGTCCGACTCCACCTACAAGGCATCCCAATCTAAAATATGAGACTCATCATAGATATACTTCCTCAAAACTGATACATGAAACACATCGTGGATGCGTGACAGGCTAGGTGGCAAAGCTAGGTGATAAGCAACTGGTCCTATCCTCTCAAGGATCTCAAAAGGTCTGACAAAGCAAGGTGCAAGGTTAGAACCCTTTCCATAATAGATTGGACTCTTATGTGGTCACACTCTTAGAAAAACTTTGTCCCCAACCATTTAACTCCAGTCTATCCTCTTTGTATCTGCATATTTCTTCTACCTATCTTGTGCCTCTCTAAGGTGTTGTCTAGTCAAAATTACCTACTCCTCCATATCATGAACCATCTTAGGGCCTATGGCCACTCTATCCTCAATACAGTCCCAACTCAAAGGTGTCCTGCAAGATCTGTCATACAAAGCCTAAAAAGGTGGCATCTGCAAAGAAGTGTGATACCCATTATTATAGGCAAACTCTACCAAATGAAGGTACTCCTCCCATCTAGTCTGATGATCCATGACATACATGTGGAGCATATCCTCTAACACCTGGTTAACCTACTCTGTCTATCCATCTATTTTCGGATGATAGGCTATGCTAAAATTGAGCTTGGTGCCCATAGCTGCTTGTAATGCCTTCCAAAAGGAAGAAGTGAAGAGGGAATCCCTGTCAGAAATAATCTTGTGAGGAAAACCATGAAGCCTAACAATATCTCACAAGAACACCTGTGCCACTACTAGTGTTGTGAAGGTAGTCTGGACTGGTGAGAAGTGGGCCACTTTGGTCAACTTGTCAACTATCACCAAGATAGCATCATGGCAACGAGATGACATGGGAAGACCAATGATGAAATCCATGGATATAGTATCCCACTTCCACTCTGGTATAGCATGAGACTGAAGTAACCCACCAGGATGGCGGTGCTCCGCCTTGACTCTCTGACACTCAAGGCATCGAGCTACTAACTCTGCGATAAGTTGTCGCATACCTAGCTAATGATATAACTGCCTCAAATCTGCATGCATCTTCTTAACCCCAGGATGTGCTGCATAAGGAGCTTTATGAGCCTCCATGATAATGAACTCTCGCAATCCCCTAAGAGAAGGTACATAGATGTGCCCTCTATGGTTTAATATGCCATCGGACTCTAAAGAGTAATCCACATAATCCCCTCCAAGATCTCCTGAGATTGGATCCTCTGACAAACCTCTAGATACCATCCATCCTCTGGCAACCGCTGCAATATATGGTCTCTCAAATCTATGCTCATAGATATGGTGTATACCTCATGTCATCTCCTACTCAAGGCATCTGTGACTATGTTCTCCTTCCCTTTTATGTAGTGGACATCAAAATCATACTCGCAAAGGATCTCCATCCATCTCCTCTGACGGGCATTAAGATTAGGCTAGGTGAAGATGTACTACAAACTCTGATGGTCTGAATGAAGCTCAAAGTGATGACCCAAAAGGAAGTGTCTCCACCTCACAAGTGCATGTACTACTGCTGCAAGCTCTAGGTCATGTGTAGGGTAGTTAAGCTCGTGAGTCTTAAGTTTCCTAGAATCGTATGCTATAACTCTACCCTTCTACATAAGGACTGCTCCTAATCCATCTAAGGAAGCATCTGTGCATACCATGAAATCGGCCATGGGGTCTGGCACAATAAGAATGGCTACACTAGTGAGTGGCCTTTTTAGATCCTGAAAAGCCCTCTCACACTTCTCTGTCCACTCAAATTTCTTTCTCTTTCATAGGAGGGATGTGATGGGGTGAGCAACTCTAGAAAATCCCTCCACAAAGCGTTTGTAGTACCCTACTAGACCCATGAAGCTCCTGACCTCGGTCACACTGGTTGGCACTGGCCAATCCATAATAGCTCTGATCTTTGATGGGTTGACTAAGATCCCATCACCGGATATAACATGCCCAAGGTACTTGACCTCTGATCTAAAGAAAGCACACTTAGACAAACTACCGAACAACTAGTTGTCCCTCAAACACTGCAAAACCTACCTCAAATGCTGCTTCTCATTCTTAGAATATATCAATATGTCATCGAGGAACACAATCACAAATCAGTCAAGGAAAGTACGGAATACCCCATTCATGAGACTCATGAATACAGTTGGAGCATTCATAAGACCAAATGGGACCACAGTGAACTCATAGTGGCCATATCCGGTACGAAATGCGGTCTTGTGGATATCACTTTCCACAATCCTCAACTAGTGATACCCTGACTTCAGATCTATTTTGGAAAACACAATAGCACCCTGAAGCTGATCAAACAAGTCATCGATCCTAGGCAAGGGATAGTGATTCTTGATGGTTTCTTTGTTCAGTTGCCTATAATCCATGCATAACCGAAGGGACCCATCCTTCTTCTTCATGAAGATGACTAGTGTGCCCCAAGGGGAGATGCTAGGATGAATGTGACCCTTCTCTAAGAGTTCCTCTAGTTGCATCTTGAGCTCATTAAGCTCGTGTAGTCATCCTATAAGGTACTCTCAAAACTGGCTTGGCTCGTAGTACTAGATCTATGTGGAAGTCAATCTCTCTACTAGGTGGCATACCTGGTAGCTCAGTAAGAAACACATCTGCAAACGCCCCAAGGATGGGATGATCATCTATGGCAGGCTCCTTCTCATTTTCTTCCTCTCTATTACTGATGGTGATAGCAAACAACTGGCATCCCTTTCGCATGCTCCTCTTAAGCTACATAGCAGAAATCATACGAAGAGACACGGGTCTCTAAATCCCAGTGATTACTATGGGAGCACCGTGATCATCCTCACACTCAATCTTTTTCAGGCAACAATCCATCTTGGCTCTATGGGCATAAAGCCAATCCATGCCAATTACGACGCCATAAGATCTGAGTGGTGTAACTCTAAGGTCTACTATGTTGATGGTATTACCAATCTGGAGCAGACATTCCCTAACCTCTGAATCCACTGACACTCTAGCCCTTGAAGCTAACTCCACTTCCTGGCTGACACCTTGCCTAACTGTCACTAGCTCGCAACGCTCCACAACCAATGGAGATATAAAGGAGTCAGTCAATCCTGAGTCAAATAATATAGAAATACTGAGACCTCTAATCATACCTGCAGCCTCAATGACTATGGCATGGTGCTCTACTTGGTGATTGTCAACCGCTGCGAAGACTCTATGGGACTTGCCCATATATCCAACTGTAGGCTCTGATGTTGTCATCCTTTGACTACCTACCATCTGACCCTATGGGCACTCTCTCGCCATGTGCCCCATGGCTCCACATGTGAAACAAGCACCGTGTGCTTGAAACTATGTGCCCTGAGGCCTAGAGAAAGGCTGCCCACCTGTCCTGCTAGAACCACTGTACCCACCCCTAGAGGACTGTTGAGTCCATGTCGGAGGTGTGTATGTACCCTATACTCTCTAGTCGCACCTAGGACCCTGTGACTACCACTACTTGGGCCTGGAGCCCTGCTGTCCCTGAGGGGGCCTCTGTCTCTGACTCTGTTGTGACTACTACGGAGGAGGGGATTTATAGGACCCCGATGCATTTCTATGGTTTCCTTTCCAATGGGGTTTCTGAAAGCTGAAAGACTGGGGTGTCAGGTTTCTATTCTGAAACTGATCCCTCATGTCCTGTGGCCTAATCTGAATCTCCTCGGCTATCAGGGCCTTCTCCACAACAACCTGAAGGCTTCCTTGAGAAGCCATCCTCTCACCGGTCCTACTATCTCAGTGTTCAGTCCCCTAAAAAAATGGTTGACGAGTAGCTTCTCGTCCTTCAGGTAATCTACATAAGGTAGGAGCTCAATAAACTTGCTCTCATACTAGGTCACTGAGAGACCCTTCTGCTGGAGGTCATGGAACTCATCGATCCTATGCTGCCTAAAGTGCTCTAACAAGTACCTCTCCTTGAACCTCTCTGTGAAGATTTCCCATGTGAGGGTGTCTACAGTTAGACCACACTTGAATTCCTCTTGTTTCCACCATGTGGAGGTCGTCGATCTCAAAAGGTGGACTGCAACTCGTGCCTTCAGATTGCTTTCGTAAGAACGCAATGTGAAGCACCAATCCAGGCTCAAAAGCCAAGCCTCAGCTTCTACCCCGTTGGTAGATCCCCCAAAAGATGGTGGCTGAAGGCACAAAACCTCTCTGATCAGATCTCCTAGTTCCCGATGTGCTCTCTCAAAGTACATAGGTGCTGCTACTGGAGGTGGTCCGCGTAGGTGAATGGACTTAGGCTCATGCTTAGCCTTGCCCTCTATGGTATTAGGAGGTGGACTCCTACTTCGTTCCCTATCTACTGACCTATGGCTCCCTAATTTTCAATTATCTGCATGATGGTCAACTACTGGAAGCCTATCCTGCACTATCCCAATCAGGTTCTGAAGTGCTAGTAAGATGTCTCGGTTTGGGTCAACTGGTAGTTTGGGAGGGGCCTCTGGGTTCCCTTCTGAAACTGGTTCCTCCCTATCAACATCCTCATGTGCCATACGTGTACGCTTATGACCCCTTCCGCGCTTGCGAGCTTGTCACGTAGTCGTAGGCATCCTTATGAGAAAATAAAATAAATAAATAATTTTCGTTGAAAAAATTAATTAATTAAATAATTAAAGTGAAACGTAATGGAGAAAGGTTCCTAGTGTTGGAAACCTTGCTCTGATACCAAAATGTCGTGCCCAAACTTTTGGGCTAAAAGCGAAACAAAAAAAAAAAATTGAAACACTTAAATTCTCTAAATAATCTACATTAAAAGTGTAATCAAATAAGTCTTGTCTTAACTAGGATGAAAATAGAATTGTTTTCTAAGGTTGGTTTAATTAACCAACTCAAATAAGTGACATTAATTAATGGAGATTAATTAATTCCCAAGAGGGTTGTCACAATTTAGTGAGTTAATTTAATTATCTTAATTAAGTTGCCGCTAATTAAAATCGAGGGCTAATTAGATATCTCAATGCATTTAAATCATTCCCGACCAAATAATGATAAAGCTATTTAAAATTAATTAATAATTTTCGTTTACAAATTTCCCCCAAATTAATTTCCACTTGACGTCCATATTTAATTAAATACAAAAATTAGCTAAGAAATGTCCTTATTAAAATTCCTTGATAAATTTACGTCAATAATGTGATAAGCTAACTATATAAAATTTAATAAAATAAATTTAAATAGGTCTTCTACTTAACCTCAAATATGTATAAATTAATTGTATATATACCTATATGTAGAAAATATAGCATATATATAAATTATATACATATATACAATTTGGGTAAACAAGTTTATATTTTAACCTATTCATACATGTATATTTCTTTAAATAAAAAGAATCAACTATACCCATTAAATATTATCATGCAACTATTAAATAACCTTAAATTTTAAGTTATAATTTAAAAACTTAATTCAAATCCCCCCTCATATTTTACATGCAAACCCTAAGTTTAAAAATTATAATAAAAACTAAAATTCAAATCCTTCTTTTATGTTTCTATGCTAACCCTAACCGGAATATGGGCTAGGGTTGCATTATTAAAACACTCCTATTATTAAAATGCTAACCCTAATCCAAAATTGGGTTCGGGTTGCATATTCTTTCTCTTTTCCTATTTACTTATACCCTAACCCAAATTTGGGTTAGGGTTTCACACACACACACACACACACACACACACATATATATTGTGAGTGTGTGTTTGTGTGTTTTGTGCAGGGCCGAACTAGGGCAAGGCGGCGGCCATGGAAAGGCAAAGGTCAAAGGAAGGTTAGGCTTCATGGTGTGCACTCTCCCCCTGATCGCCATCATGTTTACACACAGTGGCGGGCGACGCCGACCATTGTGTGCACCCATAGTGGTGGTTGGTGTCGTCCACTGTGTGTACACACAGTGGCGGCCAGTGTCATCCACTATGTGTAAGCACAGTGGCGGCAGTGGGCTGTCCACTCTGTTTACACAAAGTGGCAAAACCTCCTGTGCTGACCACTATATGTAAACATAGTGGCTCGGCCCGTGAGCCATCCACTATGTTAACACACAGTGGTTCGGCTTGATACTGCCCCCCCCCCCCCAACTTTTGTTTATTTCTTTTGCGGGAGGAGTTTATATATATATATATATATATATATATATATATATATATATATATATATATATATATATATATATATATATTTGTGTGTGTGTGTGTGTATACACATAGTTTGAACAATAGGTTATAAAATATATTTGTATATATATTTAAATTTATATATATATTTATATATATATATTTATATATATATATATATATATATATTTATATATATATATATATTTATATATATATATATATATATATTTATATATATATATCAGTCTCTAAGGGTTAAAAGCTCTTCTTCTTTTTTTAACAGAACATGCAAGAATAATTTAAAATATAGATAGCATAGAAGATCTATATATTTCATTTCTTGCTAAATAAATGTAGAGTAAGATTTTAATTTTCACATGAATACCAATATTCTTTTACCTAGGTTATCTAGGCTCTAAATATACAGCATTAATTTTATTAGAACTGTCAGATTTAGCAGTTAAATATATCAAAAAGAAAAGGTTCATTTCTCTGATTTTCTAGATCTGTGAATGCTCCTATATCTCTTTTTATTTTTACAAACATATAACAAAAGATTTTGTAAACTAACAGGTTTATCTACAGCAATTTCTTTTCTGCATCATTCATTTTTTTACTAAAATTGCAGGGATACAAAATAACAAATTTCATTATGAGATGGAATTAAATAAAATTAAGAGTAGTCTTATAGATTACAGAACTTAAATCAAATGCATTTTTCTTATAATGGATAGGTTTCAAATAAAATAAAACAAACATTACAACCTTTCATTCAAAAATACTTTTCTCATAGAATTTTTTTTTAATACAATAGTCAACTTTTACAATGGGTGAAATAACCCAACTGGTCTCTCATTCCTAATAATGAGGACTTAAATACAATAATACATTTCTTTATACAAAAATAAAAACAACATAAAGCTCCTCATTTACATTTCTACAGCTAAAATATAATATTGCTTTTCCTATTCTTTCTTTTTTTCTGCAACTAAACTAAAACCAGCAACTCCTAGCTTTCCTTCCCAAGCAACCTGCATTTAAAAATTTAGGGATGTGACCATGGGGTACTCACCTCCTAGCCTAGGCTTACTATAATCCACCCCCAAGCTTGGAGAACTAAGTCCTAGACGGGTTACACTCAAGCAAACACAAACAGATAAGGAGAATACAAAACACAACAAACACATTCCTTTCCCAAGCTGAAACTTCATCACATAATGTGATGTTTTACTAGGGTGGAAGTGGACCAAGTACCCTACATGAGATTATGCCAGATAGTAACTCATAGCCAACTCATGGCATCCAAGAAAACACAACCAAAACTCATCTTAACCCCCATATCCTTATGACCCCCAAAAGGCAAACATGCCATACTAGCTCCCCTTATGACCCCCGAATGCATAAATAGAACTATGCAACAAAGGTCACATGGACAAACCCTTGAGATCACTCTCATGATGAGAGCCTCTCACTCTAATGATGTCAAACTCCTTCCACCCCCAAGACCATTTTGCCCTCCCAATGGTAAGATAGTCTTGGATACTCCCAAACACAACAAAATGCATAAACAGAAATAGAAAGAAAAGATCACATAAAGCTTTCACAAATACAATGCAAGGAAGCAACTACAATACTTTCGTTCAAGCATGCTACAAACAAATTTTCAAATAAACACGTAAGAAAACTCCAACCTTGTATCTGCCAAGGGTATTCTAGGGAAAGCTTGGAGAAGAGCAGCCCAATCCACAAGACTTTTCTGCAACACTTAGCCAATTTTTTTCCTATTCTCAAACTAGTTTTCCTTCAAAAATTGTTCAAAATCTCCAAAGATGGAGAGTGGGTGATTGGCTCACTAAGCTTCAATCTCTAGCCCAAGAAGGCTTCTCTCACTCCTTCCAACCTCTTGGATAGAGTGAGGGACTCCCATTGGTTGATCTTCCTTAGGTCTTACACACTCCCTAACCAAGGCACCTCAAGAAGAGGAATGAAATGGGGAAGAGGAATTACTCCTATCAAGAAGGTTATCTAACCAAGGATGGCATGCCTATAGATGGAATTCGTCCGTCTTGGGAAAACCACTTTTTTGGGTGGTTAAACAAGCCCTAGGGGAAAGACACATGGCCAAATTTGGCCTTCACCCATAGGTACCCCATGAGGCCTAATAAAAATGCTCTAAAACTAACTCTAGGAGTTGATTTAACCCTTAGAAAGTCCACCTAAAGTTAACGTACGGGTCAACTTTGAGTTCACCCTCCCTGTGGCTCACTATCCTAGGTTTCTTGGTACCTTCAAGGATAATTAGGAGATATAACAATTAGACAAAAATAAAACTCTCCAAAAAGTCACATGATAATTGCCAACACAACATAAAACATATGTGTCAAGTGACACTACAAAATAATTCCATATCACAAATACACACATGGAAATTGTCCCTTGAATGATTTAAACAAATTTAATGAATAAAATTTACACACATGCAAACAATTATGTTTACAAATAAAATATGATACATACAGGGTATTGTCTCTCCAAATAGACAACCCCTGGTTTTACGAACGTACATAGGCCTAGGCTTGATTCTCTATATTATTCCCATGGTCACATGGATAATTTCCTGCGCATCTCAATTTAAACATTAGTACTTTTCAATATCCTCATATAATATCGAACATGAAATCAAGAATACAATTCAATCACTCTGCATAGAATTGACATTATACAATACAATTTGCCACATATCAAAGCAATTCATCATAATCCTCATAATTTAATCCATTTATAAGATATGCAAACATATTGCCATTATCATAATAAAGTCCTGCAAATCAAATAATGACATACATCATCTCAATGTTACCCTATTCTAGGATCATATAAAATTCTATATCCACAAAGCATAGAAATGAAGCATCAATATATATCAATGTTATCAAATTCATGGGATCATATAGAGTTCTATATGCATAATGCATAAAAATAAAGCATCCATAATAGTTCCAACATGAAAATCACTGAAAAGCTAGGATGGGTCGGGGTAGGGCCTCACACCCTCCCTACAGTAACTTAAAATCATAACAAATCAGCTCTGCAAAGAGTATATGTTCAATAGACACTTTGTTTAACTTTAATGTATAACTTAGTCAGACCCAAGAAAAATAATTTTATTTAATAGGACATGTTAGCATAAATTAACTAAAAAAGGGTTATAGATCCTGTTTCAACCAAAGCAAATGAGCTAATTAATATTCCTTGTTAGATAAGTGCATAATCAATAAGCCTTTAATATTTAATTCACTATTTATACACCTAAAAATTATGAAATGGGTGAGTTTCAAACTTGACAAAGTGCAACTAATAGGAAACTAATTATAATCAATTTGTTTGTTAATGTTGTACAACATATCCTAAGCATAGATGCTTATTGTATTATTAACTTTGTACAAAATGACCTTGATTTTAGGGAATAGGGGATTGCTCATTTTCAATCTATTTTTTTATGTTGTGCAACAAATCCTTAGCACAAATGCTTACTATATATTAAATTCAGTACAAACTATCATTGATTTTAGGTAGATGAAGCTAATTCACTATTAACTATGCCTTTTTTCATATGTGCATCAATAAAAAGTATTGTCCTTCATTCTCATCTCTTTCAAACATTAGTGAGATTAATAAGTAATAGATTGTGTCTTTTTAGGTTGTGCAAATGGAACCAAAGTTTACTACAAATGCAATTCATTCCATCAATGCTAGATATATTATTTTATCTAAGCCACTTCTTCAAGTCTTATCTTCAAGAAATTAATCACCGATGAAAATCAAGCTAAGTGGTACAAAATTGTGTTGTCCAATAGAAACCACGTCAAATTAGCTATACTCCTAGGAAAACTCAATGACCTCTTCTTCTTAAACACACTAAAGATAGGATCTATAGTGCCATTAACAAATTACCTTTGTCGAAAAACTAGATGGCGTGGTTGTGAAGTAGGGTACCTTCAGTTGCAACATAAACACTCAATAGATCATTACAAGCATGGTTAGAAAATTGAAATCAAATGAAAGATAAACCATGCCAAAGTGACCTATCACCTCCTAAGAGATGTGAGTATGGATTTTCTCTCAGATCTGGATAAGCAATCCCAGTGACTTGACTACACCTAGACAAAGGATTTAAAATGATATGATATACAAGCTAGATGAGATTGATTATGCTAGATTGATCCAAGAGGATAATTAAGTTAATTATATGCATGATTAATCTATGATGATGATGCAATTAAGCTAGAATAGAAATTGATTGTGCTATATGATTCAACAATTATGCTAGAATATGATCAAATTAAACTAGATCTAAGATGCAATTGCCAATGATAACAATGCTTAAATGATATGCTAGAATGGATATGTCTATAGTAAAAATTCTTAAAATGATATGAGATGGGATCCTTTGTGCTCCAAAATGGGGGATATTTATAGGAATTCCAAGGCCAGGGATGAGGTGGCAGGAATCAACGGTCAAGATTGAATCTGAAGATATCAAGGGTCAAATTGGAGAAGGTTGGAGAAGAGGTTGGAGGGAGGGACACTTGTCATCTCTATGGCGACAAGTTTCAAGGAATCTTTCTCATAAGAGGGAAAGTGTCCAAGGGAGGAGACATGTGGCATAAGTGCCATGTGTCTCAAGGGGAGAATATCCACATCATAGGAGGTTAGGATATGCAAGATAGGATAGGGTTAGTTAAACCCAGGATTAGGTGGAATGGGTTAGGTTAGGGGATGGTTTTTCTTAGGTGGTTAGAAGTTAGGAGGCATGTGGGTAATTTGAATTTAAAAATTCAAATAATAGGAAAAGGATAATTAACTTTCAACAACTCATAAATTGATTTATTTTAAATAATTAGGGGTTTTTAGAAGAAATGAATTAAATGGGGGGAGGATTAATTAATCAAAGGGGACAATTGAAATGAACCTATTAAATAAATCCTTATCTTTATTAATAAGCAGATGAATGGGAGAATTTAATCAAATTGCTAATGAATTCAATTAAATTGGGAAGGGAGATTAATTAAATAATTCCTTATTTAATTAATTATCTTCAGACCATTTTTAGGTGTATACATTTTGCCCCTCTTTGAAGTGAGGTGTGATGATGTGTTGATTCAAAGAATAATCTCAATTTGATGATGTTAATGTGATATTGGTTCGATAGGATGCCTAGCCATTGATTGCTAAATTGTGATATGATGATGCCCCCTCAGGAGATCAATTGAGATAATTGACCTTTGGATTTTTTAGATCTTTGCGAAATTGATTTCCAGATAGATTATTGGATGACTCCTGCAACTGTAAATGATGAAAGTGTGAGTTCTCCAATCACTTTGATGTGGTTCTTGATGTGATGATTGATAGAGTTTGATTAAATTGATAATATTTATTAGATTGGTGAGATTGAGATCAATTCTAGTTTCACGAATGGAACCTCCTATATAAGACAAAGATGATCAAAGCATCTAGTTTCAGGAATGATATATCCTGTATAAGACTTGATCAAAACATCTGGTTCCAGGAAGGATTCATCTTGTATAAGACATGATAGAATGGATCAAATGAGATGGATTGATAGAATTGATAAGATTGATTGGATAAATAACTGACATTTTGTTGATATCTTGTTGCAGGAAGATTTACATGTACTAATATTGGTGCATTCAGGGTAATAGCATAAGATTCACTTTGGGTCGACAAAATCTGGAAAGAGATGAGTCATCATTCTGATTTTGTATACACCTATGATGATACATTGATGATTCATGCCATAACTTTGGCCTTGGATAAGAGGAGCTTGTGGGATCTTATGCAAGAATGAAATGCAAGCTAAATGCAAATGCGAATGAAATGCAATGTTGTGACCGGACCAATCACTGGGTTATTTCTTTTTGTAATCATTGAGATTTTTAAAATGTGGGAAGTGAGTGCAAACATCGATGGTATAATTGAACCACGATGACCTGAGCACTACTTTCATGGATTTTGATATTGCAAGTTAGCACAAGCATCAAGGTATAATTGAATCAAGATGACCTGAGTGTTGCTTGCATAAAACAAGCAATATTAACCATTTCTATATGCAAATCCAAAATATCTTCAATGATACTCTGATGATCATATCCTGAGACAAATTTACACATATTAATGATTAATGTATAGACAGTTAACAAGAAAATATTATGTTCCTTCCTTGTTCCTCTAGTCAGAGACATCCTAGAGTCACTCAAAAATCATGATAGCAAAAATCAAGATAGATAAGTTGAAACATTATGTTAAAATCATTAGTCAAAAGATATCATCCATTGATATGTGTGTGACATGCTTAGACTGACATGTGATAGTTTGATGGTTGATAATTTGATCTTGTGTTCAATGTTGGATGTGTCTCAGTTTGCGCTTGACAAGAGTTGTCTAAATGTTGTTCTACCTATTTGATTAAGCTCGAAATGATAGAAAATTTTGCCCCCAGCTAGGTGCAGGATTTTGCCCCAAGCCTAGAAACAAATTTACTATGATATATCCAATGATCCAAACCATGGTGAGAAATCACCCACAATGCCTGTGTATGTACAAAGGCTTATTTGTGGATATAAATAGCACTGACGGAAAATGAAATGCAAGCAGAAGGATGCATGAACTAATAGATGGAAGAGACAGCTTATAGATAGTGCATGTTGCTAGGTTTTCACCATCTATTTTTATTGCACTTTTTTTCATTTTTGATTTTTTTTTTTGTTGTTGTTTTTGTATTTTCTGCTTTTTCACTTTTTTGGATTTTATTCTTTTGCACTTTTTTGGATTTTTCTACTTTTCCACTGTTTTTGGATTTTCTATTTTTTTCACTTTTTTTGGATTTTCTGCTTTTTCACTATTTTTTATTTTTCTGCTTTTTCACTGTTTTTGGATTTTTTGCTTTTTCACTGTTCTTTGGATTTTTCTACTTTTTCACTTTTTTGGATTTTTCTGCTTTTTCAGACATAAAAATTCTTTAGATGCATGTTATTGATGGGTTCCTCGAGCTGATCCTCATCCTATGTTGATAGCTGATATGTTCCTGACCCAAATACTGTTATGACCACAAATGAACCTAACCAGTTTGGTTCAAAATTCCCTTTCTTTTCTCGATCTGACTGGTTGCATGGATTTTCCTTTACTACTAGTTCTCCAACTTGAAAGGCTCTTGGTTTGACCTTGTGATTATAACTTTGGCACATTCTTTGCTAATACACCTTCAAATGATCAAAGGCATTTTGTCATCATTCATGGATCAATTCTACCTCTTGCAGTCTAGATATTCTTTATTCTTCATCTAGGATAAGACCTTTTAATGATACTCGTAGAGAAGGTATCTCTACTTCTATTGGTAATATTGCTTCTAATCCATAGACAAGAGAAAATGGTGTGGCTCTTGTTGGTGTGTGGATACTGGTATGGCAGGCCCATAGAGCAAGGTTTAATTGAATATGCCAATCTCTCCCAGCATCATTTACTATCTTTTTCAAGATTTTTAAAATTGTTTTGTTTGATGCTTCTGCTTGTCCATTCCCTTGTGGATAGTAGGGTGTGGAGAATATGTGTTGTATCTTAAATTTCTCACAAAGCTCTTGTACATCCTGGTTCTTGAACGGTTTCCCATTATCTATGATAATGGTCATTGGTATGCCATAACGACATATGATGTAGTTCAAGATAAATGCATCAATTTTTTTCCTGTGATATTTGTGAGAGGTACCACCTCAATCCATTCTGTAAAATATTTTGTAGTTAAAAGGATGAATTTGTGACCATTGGATGAAGGAGGGTTCATCTTTCCTATTAGATCAAGCCCCCTTTGGTAGAATGGCCAAGATGTTGCTAAAGCATGAAGCTCTTGTGTTGGTGCATAAATTAAATTTCCACGGATCTGACATTGTTTGCATGTTTTATCTATTTGAAAAGAATCTCATTCCATAGTTGACCAATAATAGCCCAAGCATATGATTTTTTTTGAAAGGGTAAGACCACTTGAATGAGTGCCATAAATGTCATTATGGACTTCATTTAAGGCCTTCTCAGATTCTTTTTGCTTGAGACATCTTAAGAGAGTACCATCTAGACCTCATTTGTAAAGGGTATCCGCGACAAGAGTATAATGGGAAGATTGGTTTAATGAAATTTCTCTTTTGGTTCTTTAACAAGTCTGGAGGGAGGGTGTTATCATTCAGGTATGTATAAATTTGGCCATAGTGGGAGGAATCATGCCCAATAAGGTGATAGAAAATTTGGGAATCAAGACAATCATGTGCAGGGTAAAACAACTCTTCCACCAGGAATTCATAACACTCTTGATTTTCCTGTGTCTGAAAGAGAGAAGCAAGTGTTGCCATGGCATCTACTTCTTTATTATCATTTCTTGAAATTTTCTCAAAAGTTATTTTGACAAAGTATTTCTTGACATCATCAACCATCTTCTTATAAGGAATTAGCCTTTCCTCCTTTGTTTGATAATCATCATTGATTTGATTGATGACAAGCTAAGAGTCTCCAAAGACCTGTAGCTGTGTAATGTTCTATTCTATGGCCATCTTGATTCCTATGACCAAAGCTTCATATTCTACTATATTGTCGGTGCATGGAAAACTCAATTCATATGCCTTTGGAATTATATGACCTTGTGGTGTGATTAATAGAATGCTTGCTCCCAATCCATGTTATGTTCCATTATTTATGCCTACCTCTGGACTGATATTTGGGTGATGTGTTATAATATATGGATCTACCCTATAATATTTGCATATGACGAGGAAAATTGATTTGCCATCTATTGAAGGGTTCCAAATATTGCTAAAATTTATGTTCTGATAGAGAAGTTGTTGGATATAGATTAGTTGTGCCAATGTTAACTACCTCTATCAATTCTATCGGGATAGATGATCTCTCTTGATAGTATTCAGGTAAGGTATCAAATCTCCCATCTTTTGGCGCCTCGAGGTGGTTTTCACCGTTAGATGTGTCCTTTCTTTTTACTTTTTCTCGGTCTAATGTTTCCAATAAATGGTTTTCAGCAACAGACCTTATATTGTTTTCTTTATTTTCACTTTTGTGACTAGGGGATTTGGCACCCACTTGATTGCAAGATGCGCTAGTGAAATCCCTGGTGAAAGTTGTTGTGGGTTCTATTGCATTAAGATATAAGGATATAGCATGGTCATTAGGAAAGGTATCAATTTCAATATGTCTTTCATTTTCCCAATCAATAAGTTTAGGATAGATTAGAGGTAAGGGGTCCTCAATTTGAGATGCTTCAAAGGTATTAAGGGTCATGATAGAGATGTCAAAGTTTTTGATATGTATTTAAATGTCTAGAATGATACTCTCGTCAGAATGACCTCTTGCAAGTAGATCCTGATCATCCTCGATTAAGTCCAAGTCAACTGAACATGATCCTAATTCAAGTGGGCTAGTTCCTAACGTTTGTCCTGCATACGCATGAACTATATCGACATCTACTTCTTCTTCCCTTTTAATTACAAGTTACTCTTGTCTATTATCCTGTTCATCTTTTTGTTGCTTAGAAGATGTGTCCTCTTGTAGAGTAACTCATCCATACCCAAGGCCTGCTTTATCTATAGCCTACTGAGTATGAGTTTGTATAAGTTTTGAGATACCTTCTTTTCTTTTTCCTACAGGACCCATTCTAGTGTATCCCATTTTTTGAAGAATGTTAAATCCTTTTTCATATTCTGACATTATTGATCTTTTGTTGGACCTCTTCATCCTTGTATAGCCATTGTAGCAAATCTTTGTCTTTTGTTTCCTCTGATAAGGTCCCAGCACTAACAAATGCTCCATCAAATATTGGAAGATGTTTCACAATTGGTTGTTGTTGAGAGTTTGATGGTTTTCCATAGGATTTAGGAGAAAGTGGTAGCTGTGACAATGAATATTCTTTGTTCCCTTGATCTCTTAGCTGCATTTGTTTTTCCATACTTGACAAAATTGAGGCAAATGACTTTTCTTTGGATTGTGTGATTGAAGATGATGTCTCTCTATTATGTGGAACAATAACCTCTTGAACCGGTTTCAGATTACTACAGCACTATAATAGATTTGAGTCTGTTGAGATCATGATTTTCTACCCATTGTATGGAAACTTTAGGCACTGATGACATGTTGATGGAATAGCCTGTATGTCATGTATCCATGGTCCTCCCAAGAGTATGTTTTATGATAAATCCAAGTCTGGTACTTGGCATGTTGTGTCTTTCTGCAAAGGTCCCACTCTAATGGGTAATATCACAATTCTTTTAGAGGAATGCTCTTCTTCATCATATGATTTGAATGTGATCTTTTTCTGGGGATCAACTGCATCTTCAAAATAACCTAGATCACAGACAAGACTCAATGAGAAAATGTTTAAGCCAGCTATCCCATCTATTAGGACACATTTAATGAGCGTTCTATGAATGAGGACTTCAATTTGCAAGGGAGCATTATGGGGATGTTACAAGGAATCAATACTTAGATGTGAAGGAGATGGGCTTTGAATAGGATCTTCTGAAATAGGTTTGATGGCCATTATAGATATCCCTTGGGGAACTTCATCCTTGGGTATATTGTTTGGTGAGGATGCTATGGAAGGTTCTTGCAAGTTTTCAAGAGGTGTAGGAATAGATGCCTTTGGAGAGTCAATTTGCTTATTGGGGGATGAGCCATTGCTAGACATAGGTGCGCGATTTTGATCTTACTCGGCAAAATCCCTTAGCGATCTTTTTAAGAGTTGCATAAAAGAGCCACCTTTCTTTGGAGATGCATTTGAATTCTTGTGAGGTTTTGACATAGTTGGATTTTTATTTTGGACTTGTTTGATTTCTCTGATAGGTTGACATGTTATGTCTTCTTCTTGTATTTTGCTTTGGTATTCCATGTTTCTATGATCTTCAGCTATTTCTAATGTTTCTATTTATGTTTCTTTGATCTTTCATCTTTGTGCTCTAGTTAAAATGGCCATACACGTTGAATATTGTGCAAGGATCCAATTGTCTAGAAGGTGTTTCAATAAGTGACCAACTGTCAATGTAGGTATGATAGAGTGATATGACATGAAAAGATAATTCAAGTATTTGTAGATTTGTAAGTTTTTCGATCTTAGTTTGGAGTGCAATGATGATGTTTTTAATAAAACCAAGTCCAATAGGAATGATATATCCTACGATGTGGGATAAGGTTATCCTGATCAAATGTTGTAGTTTCATAATAGAGGATGATAGATCCAGATGAGAAACTATGTTTTGAGTGATCAGTTTATCAAAGAAGGCGTGATGTTGCACTTTGAGATGTTAGATCTTAAACTCGTTGGAGATGAATACATAAGAACCTTAGTGTGTCTATCTTTGAATCTATTTTAATAAGAGATAACCTGACTGAGTGACCCGAGAAGATGACCTAGTCTCTATGTTTGACTGTCTAAGAAATAGGTTGTTCTTGTTTTCTAATTTTAGTGAAGTTTACTAGAAATGTTAACAAAATGACCAGAAACGCTGCTAAACTTATCAAGAACGCTGCTATACTAACTAGAAATGCTACTATATGGACTAGAAACGTTGACAAACTAACCAGAAATGCTAACAAACTGACCAAAAGCATTGACAAATTGACCAAAAATGTTGACAAACTGACCAAGAATGCTGCTATACTGACCAAAAATGGTGACAAACTGACTCGGAACGCTGACAAAATTACCAAAAACACTAATATAATAACCGAAAATGGTGCTATACTAACCAGAAATGCTAACAAATTGATCAGGGTCATTTAGGAATAGACCAAAAATGCTATTTTGTAGTGCAATGACTCTAAAGTTCAAAACATTGATGTTTAGACTCAGCAAATTGGGTGTTTGAACTTAGGAGATTGTTGTTTTGACCTCTTTTTTTATTTTTAGACTCAGATAACTGATATTTAGACCTAGCAAGTGCAAACTAGGAGATCTAGTGTTGAAACATGAGCAATTTGACACTCAACCCAAAAGAGTTGTTGTTTAGACCAAGAGAGCTGACATTTAGACCAGAAGAGTTGACATTTAGACCAAGAGAGTTGACGTTTAGACCAGAAGAGCTAACATTTAGACCAAGAGAGATGACATTTAGACCAAGAACTCTATTGTTTAAACTAAGAGAGTAAGAGAGTTGTTGTTTCGACCATGAAATTTGTTGTTTAGATAAAGACAGTTGCTGCTTAGACCAGAAACTCTATTGTTTAAACCAATAGAGTTGTTTAGACCAGAAGAGCTACTATTTAGACTAGAAGAGCTATTATTTAGACAAAGAGAGTTGTTGTTTAGAAAGAAGCTCTATTGTCTAGACCAAGAACTCTAAAGTTTAAACTAGTGATGTTAGAAATTAGACAATGGTTAATTTGACCCCAAGAGTTAATGTGTAGAATGAGAAATTTGATGTTTATACCTAGCAAGCTCAACCTTGGAGAGTTAATGTTGAAATATGAGAAAGCTAACATTCATACCAAGAGAGCTAACATTTGGACCATGAAAGCTATTGTTTAGACCATGAGAGCTACCGTTTGGACTGAAAGAGCGACTGTTTGGATAGTGAGACATACCATTTGGACCATGAGAGTGACTATTTGGATTGAAAGAGCAACTACTTAGACCGAAAGAGCGATTGTTTGGACTGTGAGAGTTACTGTTTGCCTGTGAGAGATACTATTTGGATCGTGAGAGCAACTGTTTGGACCATGAGAGTTACTATTTAGATCATGAGAGCTACTATTTGGATTGTGAGAGTGACTTTTTGGACTGTGAGAGATACTGTTTGGACCATGAGAGAAACTATTTGGACCATGAGAGCGACTATTTCGACTGAAAGAGCTAATCTTCTATGAACCTTGTAGATTTGACAATTTGAAGTCTGAGTTTGCAATTTTTGTTGTATTTCAATGGATGATATCTTGACCTGACTTACAAACATAGAATTCAGATTGTATTTTTGTCCTAAAGGACACATAAACTATATGTTCAAGAAGCTTTAAAGAAAGCCCAAGTTTTCACAGGTTTTGAACAAATGAAAACACATCATTCAGTCTATCCTAAGGAGATTGGCTTCATTATTAGTTCTTAGCCCACACTTGGTACCTTGTTAGCTCACATAGCCTTGTCACCCCCTAAAGGGCACCCATGTTTTTGCCTTTGTGAGAGCTAGTGGAGTCTTGTTATGAGCCTAGCAGTAAGGTCTCAAAATGGGAGTTCGCACATATGCTTGAGAGGGACATATGGTGAGTGTCTTGAGGAGAGATTCTTCTCCCTCCATGCACTAAGAATTTAATAATGTTCAGAGGTAAATCGGGTACCTTCTAATTTTAATTGGAACTAGTAACGGATTCGTTCGGCGCATCGGGGTATAAACTCAATTAAGAGGTCTCCCAACCTTGAAAACCAAGGTTTGACATACTCGAAGGTACAAAGGAGAGCTATTTCCAAGCACTGTCATTGACTTGAATTTTATCAAATCACATTTATTTTATAGTGGGTTGGAGTACTTGGCGTTAGTCATTCCCACTTGGGTTGTTCCCCTCTCACTAGCCTTAATGGCTTTGGCCTTATAGGCTCCTCGAGAGGGTGGGCTTGCTAAAGATATGCACTATTGAAAGAAAAATATAAGTCTATCTTTGTGATCACCTAAGAAAGGTGAGAGCATACTCACCTATCATCAAAATACATAAGACATGTTTGTTCATTTCCATTGTAATTAGTCTATGTGCCTAATTTATCAAAAATAAGTGCAAAATCTCATGGCTGCAAACAAAGTTAGTAGTTTATATTTCATTCTTTGACAGTGAAATGGTTTATAAATCTATTTTTTCACAGCAAAATGGTTTATGACTCTGGTCTTTCATAGTGAAATAAGTACCTACAAAACCAATAATCTACAAATTAGATTCAGAATAATGACAATCCAGAAGCAGAAACAAGAAATGCAAAATACAACATTAGAAAAAACAATGAAAAACTAAAAATACTATCAAATTGACCCAGAACACCATCATATGTGCCAAGAACACTATCAAATTAACCTAAAATGCTATTTTGAACACCAAAAATGTTGTTGAATTAACCAGAAATGTTACAAAAATTGACCAAGAACGCGACCAAACTGACCGAGAACGTTGTCAAAATAACCAGAAATGATACAAGACATACCAAAAATGCTAAGGTATAGACTAAAAATGCTAAAACAGAGAAAACCATAAAAATAGAGTTGAGAAATCTCCCATAAATGCCATTTGAGGTGTCAGAACGCTACAATGGAGACCAAGAACATGAATCGAGAGCCCGAAAGAGCTAATCAACCTGCCAATGAGATTTATTGCAAGCAAACTTGTTAAAGATCAAAGGGGCTGATGCCCCATGGTGGGTGCTAAAATGTCATGGTTGTGAAGTAGGGTACCTGCAGCTACAACACAAACCCTCAATAGGTCATTACAAGCATGGTTAGCAAATTGAAATCAACTGAAAGATAAACCATGACAAAGTGACCTATTGCCTCCTAAGAGATGCGAGTGTGGATTTTCTCTTAGATGTGGATAAGCAATCCCAATGACTTGACTACACCTAGACAGAGGATTTAAAATGATATGATATGCAAGCTAGATGAGATTGATTATGCTAGATTGATCCAAGAGGCTAATTAAGCTAATGATATGCATGATTAAGCTATGATGATGATGCAATTAAGCTAGAATAGAAATTGATTATGCTATATGATTCAACAATTATCCTATAATATGATCAAATTAAACTAGATCTAAGATGTAATTACCAATGATAACAATACTTAAATGATATGCTAGAATGGATATTCCTATAGTAACAATGCCTAAAATTATATGAGATGGGACCCTTTATGCTCCAAAATGGGGGATATTTATAGGAATTCCAAGGCCAGGGGTGAGATGGCACAAATCAATGATTAAGATTGAATCTGAAGATATCAAGGGTCAAATTGGAGGAGGTTGGAGAAGAGGTTGGAGGGGGGGACACTTGTCATCTCTATGGTGACAAGTGTCAAGGAATCTTTCTCATAATAGAGCAAGTGTCCAAGGGAGGAGACATGTGGCATAAGTTTCATGTGTCTCAAGGGGAGAATATCCACACCATAGGAGGTTAGGATAAGGAGGTTAGGATGTGCAAGATAGAATAGGGTTAGTTAAACCCAAGATTAGGTGGAATGGGTTAGGTTAGGGGATGGTTAGCTTAGGTGGTTAGAAGTTAGGAGGCATGTGGGTAATTTGAATTTAAAAATTCAAATAATAGGAAAAGGCTAATTAACTTTCAACAACTCATAAATTGATTTGTTTTAATTAATTAGGGGATTTAGAAGAAATGAATTAAATGGGGGGGGATTAAATAATTTGGATTAATTAATCAAAGGGGACTATTGAAATGAACCTATTAAATAAATCCTTAGATTTATTAATAAGTAGATGAATGGGAGAATTTAATCAAATTGCTAATGAATTCAATTAAATTGGGAAGGGAGATTAATTCAATAATTCCTTATTTAATTAATTATCTTCAGACCATTTTTAGGTGTATACACTAGATATTCAAGATATGTTGTGACACTCCCAATTTTTATTTTCTTACTTATCCATATATGTTTTCAAAATTTTAAAAATTTATGGAAAATCTTATCTTCCTTCTATTACAGGAGCATAATAATCTTCAATCTAGATTTCATCTATACAAACTATCAACTACTTGTAAATCCCAACTATCTATTTAAAGTCCAAGAATAATAAATGTAGGCACAAAAAACAACTGGATTGTCTAGTTAAAGTCCAAAGTTTGGTATACACTTACCTTCTACACAACTTGATGTCCCTAGAAGCATCACTCCTATAAAATATTTAAACCTTTATTGAAATATATAGACAATAAAAAGGTGTGTAACAACTAAAAAATAGATGCATTAGTTTAATAACCAAATAAATAATGGACGTGTTCAAATTCAACATGTAATAGATAGTCAACTTGAAGGTACAAAAATATGAGTAACTTGGTTCAATGACATTACAAAGTTACACTATGATAGAGTGGAGGTAGGATCATTGTATACTATTTATAAAGGCTTGATTAGAAAAGAAAATATTAAATACAAGTTAAATTGTCATATGGAAATCACTTTGGACCAAAACTTAGTAGTAAAGCATTGTGAGGATGGCATGTCTATTGTTAGTAATCACTTCCACTTCACACAAATTGATGAAATTGAAAATATTAGCAACAATCATTTAATTGACATTATTGGACTTGTAGTTAGTCTTGGAGAGATATCAACAATAAGATGAAGATATGGAAGTGAAGGTCTACAAAGGGGTCTAAAGTTATATGGCATGGGCTATCTTCCACCATTGACATAAATTTGTGGGGCTCAATTTTCCAAAAAAAGGGTGAAAAATGAAAAAGTTTGAAGGCTTCTTAGAGAGTTGTTGTACTTTCTATTAAGAATGGTCATGTAGATAAGTTAAAAGGAAAGGTCATCAATACTACTGCACCAACAATATTGTGTATAGATCATGTCATACCCAAAGCACAACTCTTGAGGTCTAAGGAGAAAATAAATTAACTAATTTAGCTCCATCCTCATAAACTCTTGCACAAATTGGTGGATCATCTAGTAGGCTAAAAATTGCATCTATTTTAAAATGTTTCACAACAATGACATAGACTTTAGAAAACATGGTGAAAGAAACCCTCAAATTTATTAAGTCAGATACTTTCCGCTATCTAGTTTAGTTGGTCCATTAGAAATAAATGACCTAAAGAATGTACAAAAAAAGTGTCCATAATGATGATAACATGTGGTTTTTCTTTAGATGCCAAGTTCATATGATAGACTGCAACTATAAGCACCTGTTAAATTTAAAGATTTAAAATCACACAAGTAGCATTTGGGCCATGGCTTTTGATAAGGTTGCAAGTGATCTACTACAAATGTCTACTAAAGAACTCTACATGCTCCAATATGATATCCATGTTGAAACACTTCCTCATGCTGTCATCAATATTTTGATTTTCAACAATTTAATCTTTACTCTATTAACAAAAAATTATATGTACAACTTTGAATGAAGAGTCAAATCAACCATTACAAAAGCTACAAGAGTAGACTTCCAATCTATGTGCAAGTCCTTACTTTCTGAAATGTCTTCCTCCAAATAAAGCTATTGTAAAACATCCATTTCACTTGTACATATCCACCTTTGTACATATCTTAAGCAAGAATGATGATGATTTTTAGCTCTCCTATAATCAATTGAAGTGCCTAAGATAGTTCTACAACAAATGAAATAAGTCAACATATAAAATGCATTTTGAAGATTTCTCAGACTGCATGACTTCTGTAGACGTATAAATCTAATCATTTGATTAAATAAATATTTAATGTTTATTTAATCCATTAAATCAAATTCCTCTATTTATTAAATTATATTTAATTAATCCCCCCAAATTCTTCTATTGAATAAATAAATTATTCAATTTATTTGATTGACCACATTCTAACCTTAAATTAAATAAATTATTTTATATTTAATTAAATACCCATTTCCTATTTAATTAAATTTACATTTAATTAAAATATTTATCTTATTTAAATAAATTAAATTTATTTAAAAATCCTTCCAAATGCAAGTTGTCATCCACCTTTTTGAAATAAATCATTTTATTTAAAAATAAAATCTAAAAATATCCTCCCACTTGCATTCTCCTAACAAATCCTTTTACATGACTAATTATCTTCTAGATTCTTCTAAACCATCCTAATTAGCCTAATCCCCCCCTTAAAAATTTTCACATTCCTTAATAGAAGTTCACTTCTCAAAAGCCTCTAAAGTCTTCAATAACTATTAAAGGCTTTATGTCTTCAAATGGTTAACCTCCAAAGTCTTCTAAACCATTAAAGGCTCTTACATAACCATTAATGGTTAAATCAAGCTCAACCTTGGGTTAGAGACTTTCTCTCTAACTTAACCATCCTTTTAACCCAGGGGTCTCTTCAAGCATTCATTTCTTTGACCATGGTTATCCATTAACCCTTGCACAAGAGTTTATCCTTTTGGACAAAAGGATTATCCAAGAACTCAACCCTAACTCAACCCTGATCTTACCCCCTAGGGTGACCACCATGTCTTCTCAGACATTTAATGCCTCTTCTCTCTCCTCTCAAGCTATCTCATGTTGACAATTGTCACCATTTCATTGGTGAAAATTGTAAACTTGGATTGAAGATCATTCAATACTAGCCTTGTTAAGATTACTCAATCTTAACCATCCAATTGTCTATTTCTTCTATAAATAGGCCTAATTTCTCTCATTATTCATATATCCAAGTTTCATGCATCCAGATTATAGTCTAGTTTCATCACGCATTTGCCTGTCTTTGATAATTAGCATTTTAATCATTTAGGAGCATATTAACATGGTAATTTAATCATGAATCATGTTAGCATAGCTTGTTAGTTTCTTTATCATATCATCATCTTCATCATAGCATAATATCATATCTTTAAAATATTTGTTAATCCATGTAGATCTAAAATGCGTTGCATATAGATCATTTTCATGACATATCACTCGTTCTTGGAGTTGTCATTCTAAAGGTCAATTGGTGAATGATCCAAGAGAAACTATTTGTTAATCCTATGAGGATCCGGTTAATACTGAGAGGGGGGGTGAATCAGTATTAACACCAACTAAAACTTAAAAACAAACTAATATTAGATCTGAAACCTTTTAACAAATCTCCCAACTTCTTTAATCGGATCTAGCAACCTCTTGATCAGATTTGCTTAACACATTAATCTAATCATTTACCACAAATACTTTCACCACTTAATAAATCATATCATTTTGATCATATATCAACTCATCAATCTTATCAAAATATTTTCTCTAAAAACTTCTTATCAGTACTAGTAACCTCTGTTAATCTTCTACTAAAATAACATAACTGGTGTCTAAGAAATACTCCATGAAATGAAATATAAACAACATCAACACATGAAAAGAATTCCACACATGAACACCATAAGTTTTGATGTGGAAACCCAAATAGGGAAAAACCATGGTGGGAGTTGGTACCCACAATAATTTGTACTCTTTTTAAGTACGCCTTGTCAGGAGCTTACAATATGCCCAGTCAGGAGAAGACCCTATTAGGAGTCACCCAGTTAAGGGATTTGCCTAGCAGCCTAGTTAGGATCTTGATGACTTGTTAGGATCAACCTCATGAGAGGATTTACCACTCTTTCTGAGAGCTTCCTTGTTAGGGGACTTAAATGTTTCAGGCCTGTTAGGACCTACCCAGTTAAGGGATTTAGCTATTACAACTATTAGGGAACAATAGTAAGAAAATGATATGTTACTTCCACTTCTCTGCTTGCTTGATTAGATCCAGTTATGCACAACACTATGCAAATCTCAGGCAGATCTTACACTTCACTTATACATCTCAACACATTCTCTAAGACCACTGACACAATGAACATCAACTATGTCAACCTAAATAGCCATTTCAACTAGGTCAGCCTTAAACCCTAAATTGCATCAAGAATTCAATACAAATCATAAGAGATCAATATACAGATCATTACATAAAATTACAATAAAATATTAACCGTTGGTTGATCATAACTCATTACAAAAATCCAATCTACACCAAAGTCAAACCCTTAGCTCACTCTGCTAAGCACTTTGCACATTCCCAAGAAATTCCTCCATAATTCACACCAAAAACACAATGCAACTCATTCATGTGGGTTGTGTCATGTTACCACCTTCATCTGGATTCACCGTTGATCACCATCATAGCCAAAATCATTACCGGTTTAATCATTTCTTCACCGATCCTTAAACCCTACTAAAACCTTAGAAAAAAATTATCAGAAATTTGAAACACGACTTTCGTTAATCATCTCAAGATGCATTTTTGATCATATACTCATTTACATGATACAAGTTCACACTTCAAACCACAAATCACCAAACATTACCGATCACTCAATTCAATCAAAATATCTTCGCTTTACCGATTAAAGTCCTAATTCACAGACTTTAGTTCTCTCCCAGTAAACCTTGTCTTCAATAAACCAAATCACCTAGATGACAAACCAAAACATCAGGAACATCAAAAATCATCATCTAACATCAGTTGCCAACAATGACAACACAAATAACTGATCATGTCATCTAACCACAAAATTTAAGTCTTCTATCCTCTACCGGTTCATTCATCCACATTCAACTACATCACCTGCATCATCTCATATGCATTAGTTATGCAAAATGCCAACACTATTGACTAAAAGAATCCTTGGAGATAGAGAATAATACAATGGTTTGGAAAGATTGTTATTTGAACTTATTTTCTTTGTTATATCTTTTCATATAATGTTTTTTTGGTGTGCTTGTTTGTCTTGTTCTTAACTGACCACTAACACCATTTTAGGCATACATTTTTTTGTGCCCACCGTGGGGCAAACCCAATTTTTAGCAAACAATTCCCGCATGTTTCACACAGCCCAAATACGCAGAGGAATTAGAGAATTTTATTTCTCTGTTGGCACATTTGATACATTGTCTCGAGCATCTGTCACTATGGCACTTCTAACATTTCTTCTAGCACTTTTCACATTTCTTTTGGCATTCCTAACACTTTAGATAGCGGATTTGGCCCTTGTTTTAGTACTTCTAATAGTTTCTATAGTGCTCCTGATAATTCTTTTAGCGCATTTGTTATCTGTTTTGGCACATTTGTAATAGAGAGAAGGGAATTTTTGTAATGGGTCAAAATTTTAGGCTTTTGAAGCCCACCATTAAGATTGATTTTACTAACTTGTTGCTTGCAAGTTCTAACATTTGTTTGCAAGATCAAAAAAGAGTTAGATTAGTTTTTTGTACTTTACTTTCTTTCAAATTTGGTATCAAAGAACTCATTTTCCCTTTCTTGCAAAGGCTTAAAAAGAACATCATATTCCTTTTGGTGCTTAAAAAGAATCACACTCTCTTTTGGTGCCTAAAAAGAACTTAATTTTTATTTCTTACAAGGGTAAAAAGAACAACAAATCAAACTTTTATTTTTGCAAGAATAGTTCACACTTCTTTTGGGAATTTAGAAAAGAACAAGACAAACTTTCAATTTTGCAAAAGGGTAAAAAGAACAAGCCACGTTATATTTGCAAGGATAAAACAAATAAGCCACATTGATATTTTGTTACACAAGTTCATTTTGTTGACCAAGTTTGCTTTCAAAGTCAAAACAATTTCTATGTTGGATTAAAAAGAATGCCATGTTTGTTGGAGAAACATCTCCAAATAGCAATTAGATCACCATTTCCATAAAGGGTTAAACAAAACAACTTGTATTTCATGAATTGAAGGGGATAGGTATATGCTCTCCCCCTAACTGGATGATCAAAAAGACAAACTTGCTATTTACTTGATTTATTTCAATCTATGTAATAGGATAAAAGAGGGGAATGACCTAAGTTGGGAGCATCTAACACCAAGTAGTCCAACCCACTATAATCAAATGTGGATGTGATGAAAATCATGTTCAATGGTTTTTCTCAGTGATTAGTCTTCCCGCAGTATCCTTGAGATACATAAAGCCTTTGTTCTAAAGGTTGGCAATCATCCCAAGGGAGTTTATCACTGAAGACCAAATGGAAGCCTTACGAAGAGCCTTAGAACTAGAAACCTCACCCAGTTAGTATCCAAACATCCTTAATATCATAGTGTAAGGATGGGGAAGAATTTGCCCCCAAGACACTCACCATATATCTCCCAAGAAAATGATCCAACTGAGGAGAAATCTTCTTTGGTTCAAATTCTAGACAAAGGAAAGAAAAACAAATGGGTGCACCTTAGGGTGTGAAAGGATTGTTTGAGCTAAATGAGTATCGAAATGTGGGATATGATATTATTGATGACCCTTGAGATTAGAGAGTCTTCTTGGTGTGTCTTATTGCTCAAAATCGATGAAAACAAAGGGGATTTGAAAACATCCTCAAAGAAAATACACTTCATGTTTAGATTAGGATCCGTGAGATTTTGCCAAGATCAAGGGCACAATGAAAAGTATAAAAGAGAGACAAAAGAATGACAAGAACAAACTGTATTCTCATCAATATGCAAATGATCAACTGGATTAACCAATACAATGAATATGGGCCTACTTATATAGGCAAGGCCATATGGATGTACGAGCACACAATCATGACATGTGGCTCAATGAGAAACAAGGGTAGGTAAGAAATACTAGGGGTAGGTAGGAGAAATAATATAATATTCCATAAGAGGTGGATGATTTACTGAATGTGGAGTGTAACAGCAAGATAAGACCACAAAAGGTGAAATTTATACTACAAGATATATCTCTATGTGCACACTTCCCTAAGTATCTCATATCCAAACTACGAACAGATGCATTATCCTAAGTTAACTTAACTAAAGTGTAATAATATCCATGATGAATATTTATTTACACCAACACCCCCCCTTAAGTGCAACTTAGGGGAATGAAGACTCAAGTCAACAACGCAAGATGGGTCCTAGCTACTAGGCCATGATAGGTACCCATGTACAATATGCAAATGCAAGCAAAACGATGCAAAGAAATCTCTCACAAATGAAGAAAGGGAGAAAACCCAGCAGGAAAAAACTCCCCCCCAAAAGAGAGATGAATGTACAAAAGACTCTCAAAGAAGAAGGACCAAACCTCAAAGAGGAAAAAGTCCCCCCATAAGAGAGGAAGGAGAAGTCAGCTGACCCCCCCTAATGAGACATCCCGCACTCGCAAGAGAGCTCGCAACTGCTGGAACTTACTCTCGATGAAAGGTTTGGTAAAGATGTCGGCAACCTGCTCCATTGTAGGACAATACTACAAATCAATGACCTGCTCCTAAATTAGCTCTTGGATGTAGTGCATATGGATCTCGATGTGTTTGGTCCGCCGATGTTGGACCAGGTTCTTCAAGATTGCAAGAGCACTCTGATTGTTGCAATATAGAACTGTCGGTCATGGAGTGGTGAACCCCAACTTTGTGAGAATCTGCTAAAGCCAAATGGTCTCAGTTGCTATGTTAACAGCTCCTCAATACTCATCCTAAGTCAAAGAGAGAGCAATATCATGCTACTTCTTGCTTTGCCATTAAATGGGGCCCGAACCAAGGTGGAAACTATAACCTAAAGTAGACTTACAATCATCAAGATCGCCAACCCAATCGAAGTCTATGTAACCAACCAAGAGAAGCCATGTGCCTGCTACATAGTGAATCCCATAGTGATGTGTACCCTGGATGTAATGAAGAATGCATTTGGTGGATTTCCAATGAAGCTCATGTGGTTCCTGCATGAAGCGGGAAACCATGCCAACTGCAAATGAAATATCGAGGCATGTATGAGTCAAGTAGATGAGACTACCCACAAGCTAACGATACAATGTGGCATCAACTGGTGCAGAGAAAAATACTAAGCCTCAAGCTTGACTCCTAAAAGAAAGGGAGTCGATGCAGGCTTACAATCAGCCATATGAAAGTGTGCAAGAAGAACAAGAGCATATTTGGGCTGCGATAGTGTAATCCTAGAAGGTGACTGTGAAATCCCTATCCTGAGAAAGTAGTGCAAAAGACCCAAGTCAGTCATAGAAAATCTGTCATGCAAAGCAGATTTGACCCTGCTAATGATGGACGTGGTGCTCCCTGTAATGATCAAATCATCAACATAGAGCACAAGTATCAAGTGAGAGTCATCCTATCACAAAATGTAGACATTTGGATTGGAATGATACCTGGTGAACCCTGCTAAGAGAAGAAAGGAATCCATCTTAGCATACCAAGCCCTGGGGGGTTGCTTGAGGCCCTAGAGAGATTCCCTTAGTCTGCAAACCAAAAAAGTATCATGGATGAAACCCTATGGCTGCTCCATATAAATATCCTCATCAAGATCACCATGAATTAAATCACTCTTCACATCCATCTGATGTGCAGCCCAACCATGAGCTGCAGCAATATCAAGTGTCAAGAAAATAGAGTTCATCTTGGATACGGGCACAAAGGTCTCAGTATAGTCAACACCTAGAACTTGAGAGAAACCTTTCACAACAATTTGAGCCTTATACTTATCCACACTACCATCCACTGCAAACTTGGTTCAATAGATCCACTTACATCAAACCATCTTTCTACCCTTAGGGAGATGGACTAAATACCATGTGTCATTCCTCATCAAGGAACTATACTCTTCCTCCATAGCTTGGTCCACTCAAGAACCCTTGATGCTTCCCGAAAGGTCTATGGATCAGAAGTGGTAGCAATGAATGCATGTGGAAGATCCTGATGTTGTGATCAAGTCCTTTATGTATCTAAAGGATCCCCAAGTAAATGTGAGGTACCTTAGATGGCTCCTATGAAGAAAACAACTCCTTTGTAGAACACATGTGATAAGAGGCACAAGAGTCAAGTATCCACTATTGTGAAGAACCTATTGTAGCCATAAATGTTTGCCTTTTTCCCTTAGACTGTGAGGAAGAGGAAGGAGATGAATCCTTCTTTATGTACGTAGATGGCAAGTTGATGTTGTTTTTCTTAAGAATATTTGTCAACTCATCAACTTTCTTGGTGTGGAATTGATGTTCATCATGACCATACTTCTTACAATATGCACAAGTTGGTTTATCCTTCTTAGGTGGAGTCCCCTTCTTGGAAGAGGATGAAAAATCGCCTTGTGATGGAGAGGATGATTGTCCTTTTTCCTGTTGTGGCTTTGACTTATATTGCTTCTTCTTCTTCTTGGAATCTTTGCCTTGACTCCCTTGACTCCCTTGATTAGCCACCAAAGCCTTGGACTTTGAAGACTTGAGAAGCCCCATGTTCAACAACTTAGATTGTTCCAATATCAACATTTATGTGAAAGCATCAAATGAAGGCATAATGTAGGAACTCCCCACTATCAAACAATGAGTTTGGACGCTAGACACAAATACTCCATATTCTGGTGCAAGCTTGTCCAACAAGTTGAATATCAACTAAGCATCCTTTTTGTCAATTCCACAATCCTTAAGCTTTTCTCTTAGCTCATTTTCTTTGGTGACATAATCTTGGATTGTATCAAAACTCTTGGGATCCAAGTTGGTGAGGTCATTGTCAATCGTGTAGCCCCTAATTTCATCAACTTGCCCATACAATTTTTGGTACATATCCCAAGCCTCTTTGATTGTAGTACACTTCTCAATGTGAAAAATGAGGTCATCTGATACATACTTACATAAAGTTAAAAGAGCCATGAAATTCTTAGTGAGCCATTCTAACTGAGCATTAGGATCAGCCTTAGGATTAGGTGGTGCTGCTATTGTTCCATCTATGTAATGTGTGAGACCTTTTTCCATTAATTTGCTCCATACTTTAATTTTCCATGATGCATAATTATCTAGAGTTAAAGGTGGAAATTTACGAGGACTCATTACAACAAAAATGAAAGAGCACAAGGAAAGAGATGCACAATCACACAAGACACCCCCCGAAATTCACTCAATCAAAGAACCCCCCCAAAAATGATGATTTGGCACTTTATACTTAGTGTGTGTACAATGGGCCACTTGCGAAAAATGGAAAAGTGGACTTCTAATTTCAACTTTACAACTCCCTCAATAAGGCCAAAGGAGACTCAAACTAATAATGCAAGAGATCTAAACTAAGATCCAAGCAAATTACAAGTACCAAGTAGGCCAAAAAAGGACCAATATCTGAAAGTACAATATCCACTCAAAACATCTAAAAATTAATCATAGATTATGAAAGTAGACAAAAAAATATACACTTTCAAAAAAATGACACCTAAAAAGGAGATCGTATGAGCTCAAATGAAGCCTTTGAAGTTGCAAAATTAGGGATTGGATAGGTACAGCTGAGAGAATCCAAATATTCTAAAAAACAATTGTGCACCAAAATCAAAAAATCACCACACCACTGTGAAGAGTACAAAAAATTAGCCCAAATCAAAATGCACCCAAAAAGGAGCAAAATTGAGCAAGTTATGAGCCTCCAAAGTTGACTCAAAAATCCAAACTGCTCAATGGAGAGGGGTCTAAAAATAATTTCCAAAAAATGTTGACTGGGCACTGACTCAGTGTTGACTGAGTGCTGATTGGGCAAAAAAAGATGACTATGTAGAAAAAAGGTAGGTGGTGTTGACTGGGCACCTGCGGGTGACGTGGCAGGTGACTGGACCGAGCTGCTGACATGTCAGGCAGAGGTGGCAGGGGGTGGGCCTAGTTGTCTGTATGGCACGTGAAGGTAGGTTGGCACTGATGTGGTAGCAGTCAGTGGGCCGGTGGGAGGCATCGATGGTGGGGCTAGGTCGACGGTTGTGGAGCCGATGGCTGCTATCTACCGGAAGGCGAGTAGAGCTGCTACGAGGGCCAGCTGTTGGAGGGTCGGGGCTCGTCAATGCTGCAAGCAGGTGAGCGGCCGACAGCAAAGTGGTGTCAGTGGGGTGAGCAGCCGATGATAGAGAGGGGCTCGAGAAAAATGTCATCAAGGCTATTCGAATGGCGTGCTTGCTCAGCAGTAGACCTGTACTACGACGAGTCACGGACACTTGTGCACTACAGAAAAGTACAGCGAGACAAGGGGGTCTATAGACCCCCAAACAGAATATTTTTTTCTTTTTTAAAAAAAAATAAAACCCTCATTTTTCCAAAAAAATCAATTTTTTTTTTTTCCAAAATTTTTTCAAAAATGGAAAAAAAAATTTCAGAAAAAAAAATAATTTTTTTTGAGATCCGAAAATTCTATACCATACCACCCGAATTGGGCAAAAAATTCCTCCAACACCCAAAATTTGATTTTCGCCAAAATAGGTCGAGTTTACATTTGATTTATATGGAAACAGCCTCCCGAACGCAATGGTGAGGTTGAAAACGCTCTAAGATGCCTCCAAAAAGCGTTGTCCCTCAAATCTGAAAAATAGAAGCCTTCCAAGATGTCTCCAAAAACCAATCAATTGAAGCCCCAATGGCTCTGCTACCATGTGAGATTTTGCCAAGATCAAGGGCACAATGAAAAGTATAAAAGAGAGATAAAAGAATGACAAGAACAAACTGTATTCTCATCAATATGCAAATGATCAACTAGATTAACCAATACAATGAATATGGGCCTGCTTATATAGGCAACGCCATATGGATGTACAAGCACACAATCATGACATGTGACTCAATGAGAAACAAGGGTAGGTAAGAAATACTAGGGGTAGGTAGTAGAAATAATATAATATTCCACAAGAGGTGGATGATCCACCAAATGTGGAGTGTAATAGCAAGATAAGACCACAAAAGGTGGAATTTCTCCTACAAGCTATATCCCTATGTGTACACTTCCCTAAGTGTCTCATAGCCAAACTATGAAGAGATGCATTATCCTAAGTTAACTTAAGTAAAGTGTAATAATATCCATGATGAATATTTATTTACACCAATAGGATCAAAGCTACTATTTGTGTTCATGAGTATTTTATGTGTTCTTGTCAGGTATCAAACAAACATCTTGCAAAAAAACAAAAAAAAACCAACAAAGTCAAAAATCACTTCAAAACTTGTGAAAATTAGAAAACCCCATAGAATAGCGCATTTGACTATTTTTGTGGTGTATTGGATATTTCCTTTGGCACATTAGATTTATTTGTTCGTGCATTCGATCCAAACAATGGTGCATTTGAATAATTAAGTAGCACATTCAACACAAATTGCGGTGCATTTGATCAAAACTCTAGTGCATATACATTAGCGCATTTGAGATAGAGGGTGTTTCTAAGTAGAATCTCAAACTTGATTTTGATACCCTTTTGGGGCTTCTCTTAGATTCAGTTATCATAGAACTGTAAAAAGAAATCAAAAAGATATCAACCAAGGGTTCTAAGTTTCACACTTTTCAACAAAAAAATCAACATCAAATACTAAGTGGAGTTAATCGAGTTGGTCAAAACAAATCTAGTTTCCAAAATCGGGATATCTCTTCCTTCATCGAGAAAATTTATCACATCTTTTTTGACATACTTAGTCATATCAAGAGGGGTATGTCTAACCCCCTATTCAACTTAGTGGACTTGAATATCAAAATAAAGTATTTATCAACCAATCCAAAAGTGAAACTTTGTTCATTTGTATGACCACCCCTCAACTCTTAAAGAGGAAGAATCTTCATCAGAAAACTAATTTGAAGAGAAAGAAACATAGCCAAGAGAAGATATTGAAGAAAAGGAAATTTCTCTACATAAACCATAAACTCCTTCTAAAGCATCATACTTTCTTGCACTGTTTCCATAAATATTTATTGTTACAAGTTTTGATATCAATTGTTAGAATGAACCGAAAGAAAACTGAGAGGGGGGGTGAATCAATTCTCCACAAGTTAAACAATTTATGCAAATTATAAACCTTATGTCAGAGCAGAATGAAAACAACACAGTGAAAGATAAATCATGAAAGTGCACAGCACACAACACCAATATTTTTGACATGGAAAACCGAGTTAAGGGAGAAACCATGCTGGGAAACCCTACCCACAATCAGATAATACTTCTACAGCAGTATGTGAAAATATTACAATGGGGATTGCACTTGCAATCAGGCCAACCGCCTAAAGAACACTCCTCAACACAAAAGGGAAGTCTCACTGACTTACATAAACATCAGACTACAATATGAAGGAAATGAATTATGGAAATAGAATCTACTACTGCTTGATTATAGTTTTGGTTAAGCACATATGTCTACCCTGCAACACCAAACTCTCCTCAAACCTTCATTGAATAATATATCCTTGTTTGCACATAAACCTCTCTTTGATAATGCAAACATAACCTTGATCATACCAAACTACATGAATATATCACCTATATATATAGATCATCAACCTTTTATCAATGTCGGATAAACCCTCAACCTATAACTCATAATTACATAAATTACATCGCACGATACCACCAGAGCAATATTATGATTTACATTACATAGCATGGACCTAATTGAAATTCCCAAACAATTATATCCACCGAAAATCATGCCAAGGTCAATTGAAACACGTTGCACCAACCGGTAGAAACCCTCGGTGTCAATAACATATAATATCCTACCGGACCCAAATAGGATCACCAAATCTTCATGCCAGCCAATGCAAAGCCACCAAAAAATTGGGACACAATCAAAAACACCTTTAGCACGTTAGGAACAATTTCTAGAAGTTGGATCAAAACCACTTAATAATTTCATCAAATATTACCAACTGATATCGTCAACTGGGACCAAGATTATCAACTAGTAGTCAAGAACATAATCAATAGCTTTTGAAGCACCAAACCATGAACCAACTGAATATGACATACCTATAATAATCATGAATATCCAACCAAAACCGAATCTAACAATCTGATCATATCGGATCAAAATCTCTGATAACCTCAGCCAAAACCATGTCCAACCATAGCAGCAACCAAGCAAGACAGTGTTGACATCAATGACAACACATAATCAATTCCTGCATATTGCCGCCATTCACACGGTAAAGGAATTGAGTTTGATGAAGAGTCCTTAGAAAAACATGCCTTCACACAAAGGTGAACATTATCACAACACCTAAATTTTAGTGGCAAGATCAACTTAGCTTATCTACCTGAAGAGAAAATCACCTATTGAATCACATGCCCATTTGCACAAGATCCCAAAGTTTGAGACAAAAGGAGAGAAACAAAACCAAACATGTCAAACAAGGAAAACCTTTGGAGTAGGTTTCGAGAGATGAATGTAGAAGATATAAATGATGAACAAATTCAAGAAGCCCAACAATACCCCAAGTTCCAAAAATTCATGGAAAGGCTTCTAGAAAATGATAGAGACAAGTATCTATTAATGCTAAATAGTCATGGAGCCAAAATATTCATTGATTTTGATCAAGATTAACCCAGGGCAACGCATAATAGAGCACAAGTAGAACCAAACAAGAACAATAATAACAACCCTTTGAACGCATTGACTCAATAAATTCAAAATCTCCAACAACAAATGCTAGATATGCAAAGAGGAACAAGGAGGTATAACGTGAAAGACATTTTTACCTATCCATTTGATAGGAACATAATCATGTCTCCTTTTCCACCAAATAGTGACATTCCAAAGTATGACAAATACAATGGCAAAATTGACCCACAAGATCATGTGAGGGAATTTTGCACTATGATCTTGGAGCTTGCACACAACAAAACTTACTTGATGAGGTTATTTTCACGAAGTTTAGGAGGACCAAGAATGGAATGGTTCACAAAACTCCCACCAAGAATCAAAACATTCAATGAGTTCATAGACAAATTTGTATCTCAATACTCGTATAATATCCAACATGAAGTCACCATGCTCAATTTATGCAATACAAGACAAAAGAGTGGTGAACCTTTTCTCACTTGCTTACAAAGGTGGAAAATATTGTTTTCAAGATATTCTCGAGAGATACCAGAAATAGAAAAGATGGACATCTTCATCAATATCTTAACTGAGGAAATGTGTTATCAACTCCAATTAAAATGTCCACCATCTTTTTCAAAGATGATTGAAAAAGGTCTCAAAATCAAGGAGGCTCTTATCGAAAAGGGAGTATTAAAACTTCACAAAGAAGGAGTTGGACCTTCCAACAACTACAACAATTCTAATACCAATGCTGACAAATCCAAATTCTAGATGAGAAACAAGAACATAGTCAATTATGGTGTAGTCGACATTCATAATGTAAAATAAATACAACCACTGTTCAACTTATTGGGAACTACAATAGTCAACAATCTAGACAACAACAAACCAAAACCATCCCCTGCACCATATCAAAGGAAATTCACACCTCGGTGAATCACTTGAGTCATCATTTTGAGAACTTTTGGCAAGCAAACTGATAACATTACCAAATACCAAAGACTACGAACCACAAGTAAAGACATCATGGTGGAACGATACACATCATTGTGAATACCATTGAAGTAAAGGGCATAGAATGAACGATTGTCAATGATTAAATAATTTGGTCCAAGATTTACTAGACAAAGGTGATATAACAATGGATGGACATAAAACCAATGATGATCATGAAGCATTCAAGAATCCACTTCCTAATTATGACAAAGGCACATCATCATCCTCAAACAACAAGGGAGCTCATATAAATCATGTATACAACAACGTCATAAATCACATCTCAGTATATAACAATCAAATCAATATCATTAAGATCAAAGACAAGCAAGAGCAAGTCTCGGTAAATATTTCTACACGACCCCAATCCAAGTATATGTTTCAAAAGGAAATGCTTCCAATGTGTCCACTCCTCCAAAAGAGAAATATATCTTGGTAGATCAATTGAAAAAACCACGAGCCCACATATCAATATTACAGCTTCTTCAAATCTCACCAACACACAAGGATAATCTAGAGAAAGCCCTTGTTGACACTATGGTTCCAAATAACCTGGATATTGATCGAATCCAAGCCATGGTTGGGCATTTAACCATGCCTCATAATCTATCATTTTCTAAACATGATAATGTCTATTTAAGTCATCTATATAATACCTCGCTCCATATTGAATTCCTAGTCTATAAACATCAAGTGAAATGGGTACTAATAGATGGAGGAGACAGTCTAAATATTTGTACTCTAAAAGTTATCCGTGCATTGGGATTCTTAGAAATAACCATTGATCCTAAGAAAAATATAACAATAAAAGCATATGATGATGAAAAAAGATCATCAAAAGGGCTCGTGGTATTACCTATTCAAGTAGGACCAGTTTAGAGGGAGACTCTCTATCAATTCTTGGACATAGACTTATCTTACAACATACTCTTGGGTCATCCTTGGATCCATGAAATCCAAGTAGTATCATCTACATACCACTAGTGCCTAAAATTCCCATATGATGGACAAAAAATTTCCATCTTAGCAAACACTAATCCTTTTTCAGTATTGCAGTAATCTCAAAACAACTCAGAATGTTCTTGTACCACACAACAGGGAAGCTCTCGATTCCACATCATCAAACAATGAAGACCAACTCAAATCTCTATCCATATATTTTGAGAAAAATATGAAGTTAAAAGACAAAGGTATGGGAGAATACTCTTTTGAACCATCCTTATGTCTATAAAAATTGCCAATTTTGTTAATCCTATGAGGATCGGGTTAATACTGAGAGGGGGTGAATCAGTATTAACACCAAATAAAACTAAAAACTCAAAAACAAACTTCTATCAGATCTAAAACCATTTAACAAATATCCCAACTTCTTTAATCAAATCTAGCAACCTCTTGATCATATTTGCTTGACACATTAAATCATTTACCACAAATACTTTCACCACTAAAGTAATCATATCATTTGGATCATATATCAACTCATTAATCTTATCAAATACTTACTCTAACAACTTCTTATCAGTACCGGTAACCTTTGTTAAACTTCTGATAAAATAACATAACCTGTCTTAACCGATAATCATAAATAATGCATGAAATGAAATATAAACAACATCAACACATGAAAATCATTCCACGCATGAACACCATAAGTTTTGACATGGAAACCCAAATAGGGAAAAACCACAATGGGAGTTGGTACCCACAATAATTTGTACTCTTTTGAAGTATGCCCTGTTAGGAGCTTACAATATGCCTGGTTAGGAGCAGACCTTATTAGGAGTCACCCAGTTAAGGGATTTGCCTGGCATCCTGGTTAGGAGCTTGATGACCTGTTAGGATCAACCTTGTGACAAGATTTACCACTCTTTTTGAGAGCTGCCCTGTTAGGGGACTTAAATGTTTCAGGCCTATTACAACCTACCTGGTTAAGGGATTTAACCTGTTGCAATTGTTAGGGAACAACAGTAAGAAAAATGATCTGTTACTTACACTTCTCTGCTTGCTTAATCAGATCCAATTATGCACAACACTCTGCAACTCTCAGGAAGATCTTACACTTCACTCTGACGACTCAACTCATTCTCTAAGACCACTGACACAATGAACATCAACTGTGTCAACTTAAATAGCCATCTCAACTAGGTCGGCCTTAATCCCTAACTTACATCATGAATTTAATACAGATCATAAGAGATCAATATACATATCATTACATCAAATTACAATGAAATATCAATCGTTGGTTTATCGTAACTCATCATGGAAATCCGATCTGCACCAAAGTCAAACCCTTAGCTCACTCTACTAAGCACTTTGCACATTCTCGAGAAATTCCTCCATCATACATGCTAAAAACATAATGCAAATCATTCATGCAGGTTGTTTCATGTTACCACCTTCATGTAGAATCATTGTCGATCATTGTCATAGCCAAAATCATTACCGGTTTAATGATTTCTTCGCTGATCCTTCAACCCTACTAAGACCTTAGCAAACTTCATCAGAAATTTGAAACATGCCTTCCGATAATCATCACAAGATGTGGTTGAGGTCATAAACTCCTTTAAATGATACAAGTTCATATTTCAAACCACAAATCACCAAACATCACCAATCACCCAATTCAATCAAAATATCTTTGCTTTACCGGTTAAAGTCCTAATTCGCATACTTTAGTTCTTTGTCAGTAAATCCTATCTTTGGTAAACCAAATCACCTAGATGACAAACCAAAACATTAGGAACATCAAAAATCATCATTTAACATTAGTTCACATCAGTTGCCAACAATGACAACACAAATAACTGATCATGTCATCTAACCACAAAATCTCAGTCTTCTATCCTCTACTGGTTCAATCATCCACATTCAACTACATCACCTGCATCATCTCATATGCATTAGTTATGCCAAATGCAGACATTCTCCCCCTTTGGCATTGATGGAAACACCAATCAGATATACAAATAGAGTAACATCTTCCTTGCACATCATCTATCGGTACTCCTCCTTTTGTCATCTCCCTCTTAACCAATGCTTCACTCAATCTGACAATCTGATCTTCAACTTCTCCATAGCTGATTTCTCTTCTTCTCTCATATCTAATTTCTCTTCTTCTCCCATATCTAATTTCTCTTCTTCTCCCCCTTTGACTAGAATGCCAAAGGTACAAATGCATCACTTGTCTTCAATTCTGCTACTGCCTCTTCCATCATCTCTGCTAATCAAATCAAAAAATTATATCAGTATTAAATCAGAACTATACATCAGACGTGCTCCACCAAAGGAGTAACCTGCACCTTCATCAATCCTTAGTGAAATATAAACATGAAATCCAAAGGATTGATGCATCTCCAACATTCTAGTTCTTTTGGTGTAGGGGTCTAACCCCTAGTTTACCTCTGAGAAACTCAAAGGTAGCCTTCGGTAAGGGCTTAGTAAAGATATCGGCTAATTGATCTTTACTCTTCACATATTCCATCTTCCCCTATTTTTCTTGAGCTCTTTCCCTTAGGAAATGATACTTCAATTTAGTGTGCTTGGTTTCAGCATGAAGTACAAGATTCTTATAAATGTTGATTGCACTTGTATTATCACAATAGATAGTTACTAGTTCAGACATATCTATCTTGAATCCTTCTAGCACGTCTCATCCATATGGCTTGCATACTATTAATGGATGCAGCAACATACTCTGCTTCAGCAGAAGATTGAGAAACCAATGTTTATTTCTTGCTCGTCGAAGCCACTAATCTTCCACCAAGTAGAAAAGATCCATTAGTGGTGCTTTTCCGATCATCCACATTACCTGCCCAATCAGCATCAGTAAAGACATCCAAATTAAAATTTCCTTTGCAAGGATACCATAAACCATAGTCTATTGTGCCTTTGAGATACTAGAAAATTCTCTTCACAGCCACCATGTGACTCTCCTTAGGCTCTTTTTTAAATATAGCAACTAATCCAACAGCATGAGCAATGTCTGGTCTGTTATGAACAACATAGTGTAGCTTGCTAATCATAGTCATGTACTCTTTTTCACTAACATCGGGGGAATCATCTTGCTTTGTCAACTTGTAGCCTATTACCATCGTTGTTCCTACTGGTTTGTAGTCTTCCATGCCAAAAGTATTCAACACCTCTTTGATATACTTGCTTTGAAAAATAAAGATACCACCATCCAGTTGTTGGACTTGTAAGCCAATAAAGAACTTAATTTCAGCAGTTAGAGACATTTTGAATTCCTTTTTCATCTCATCAGCAAAATTCATACTCATCATCATTTCCACCAAAAATTATGTCATCTACAAACACTTCAACTATCAGCATCTTGTCTCCATCAGTTTTTAGATAAATATTGTTGTCCTCATTGGTACGTTGGAATCCAATCTTGATCAAATGTGCATGTAATCTCTCATACCATGATCTCAGTGTCTGCTTTAGAGAATATAAATATGTGTGCAATTTACACACCATATCCTTATCATCAATCAAGGAAAAACCATCTGATTGTTCAATGTGAACTTCCTCTTCTATAATCCCATTCAAAAAGGCTGATTTCACATCCATTTGATAGACTTTGAATCCCTTATATGAAGCAAATGCTAGTAGCATCCTTACTCCTAATCTAGAAACTAGTGCAAATATTTTTCCATAGTCCTCACCTTCTTCCTTTGCATATCCTTTGCAGACTAACCTTGCCTTGTTTCTTACAACTTTTCCTTCTTCATTCAATTTATTCCTAAAAACCCATTTTGTTCCAATTACATTCTTATCCTTCGATCTAGGAACAAGCGACCATGTCTGATTCTTCTCAATTTGGTCTAATTCTTCATTCATTGCATTAACCCAATCATAATCTTTTACTAGTGCTTCCTTTACTATCTTGGGTTCTATTGTATATATTAAGCATGAGTTCTCTCAGATCTTCCTCCTAGTTTGCACACTTGCATTCTTATCACCAATTATTTAATCTTGTGAATGGTTTAATCTGACATATCTAGCTAATACCTGTGTTGGTTTTGCATCTTCTGCATCAAGTTCTTCATTTTCTTCATCGATGTCATCACTTACTAGTTGAGCACCTAATTTTGCATTTGTTGGTTCTTCATTGTTTTGTGCTTCTGGTTTAATAATAGCAAGTTTCCCGACATTATCATTCTTTTCAGATTTAGATCTACTAGTAACTTCATAATTTCCAGATAGATCATCTACCTTTTGATGGTATGATGAAAGAATAAGTATCTGGTAGATTACTAAGAGGGGGGTGAATCAGTAAATAGAAAAACTGATACAAACTTTCCCAATCTCAATCTCAATCACACAAAGTAAACTTAACAAATGAAATACCATTGTAAATACTCATAAAAAAACCTAGTTTACTGTTACAACAACTTAACAATAAACAACATTAAACTTGTAAACATCCAAATGCTTTATCATATGTCAACATACTCCATTTCTCAATGCTTCCTATTATCATGCCTTATCAGAATAGTTAGGTAGTTAATCAAATCAACCATAAGATCATAACCACAAAAGAATTCACCACATGACACAAGTATTTTTGACATAGAAACCCAAATAGGTAAAAACCACGGTGAGATGGGACTCACAAGATAATATCTGAACTCTTCTGAAGTTCATCCTATTAGGAGCCAAGCCTGTTAAAGCTTTTACAAAAGTCCTACTAAGAACTAATCCTATTAGGAATCACCCAGTTAAGGGATTGACTAGAAATGCCTTGTTAGAAGCAAATACCCTGTAATGAGTAACCTCAATAGAGGATTTGAAAATCCAATCTAATGGATCACCTTGTTAGAGGATTTAATAAGTAACCAAGCTTGTTAGAGCTTACCTAGTTAGGGGATTTCAATTTTGCTATAATTGTTAGAAAACAATAAGAGTTTGCTTGATCTATCTGAATAGCACTACACTTGCTTGATCAAATCCTTTTAAGCTCCTATCTGCCTTTACTCAAATTGCAGACTCATTATCTGATTTGGCAACTACACACTCAACTGATTTTTGCCAACTCTAGCCAAAACAACTTTATCGACCTTAAATACAAATCAATTAGGTTGGTAACACAACAAGAACCTAATTCTCTCATCAAGATTACAAACAAGTCGATACAAGTATGACCATTGGATTTCATAGCAATCTCTACACATCAATTAAGAAAACCTCAACCGCTCCTTGATTACCGCTACATCAAGCTCAGTAACTCATCACACACTTTGCATTAGATGCAATACATTTTTCTCATTCCCTAGACAAACAAGTGTGCCAAAACATTTTGAACGTGTCTTCATACAATGACCATATGTGTCACCATCATTACCGCTCAACATCAAATCATAAACCAACATAACCAATTCAACAACCTTAATCAGTTAGGGTTTAACAAAAATAACTAGTAGGGTTTACCGGTTACATTACATAGATAGGGTTTAACCTTTTACACCGATTACCTATTCAACTCACAAACTTGCATACTGGTTTACAATGTCCTTCACAAAGCTCTTCCTACTAGTTACAAGATAGTATCAACAATATCAACAATATCATTACCAGATAATTGACATCAATGACAACATAACATATCATTAATGCAATCTTCATGCAAATGCCAACAATCTCCCCCTTTGGCATTGATGGAAATATAAATATCAACACCATTGATTACTATTGTGATTGTGAATAGGAATCATGGTTTACATTACCAATTATTCATATGCTCTCTTTGTCTTCAATCTGTCGCTGGTTTTCCTTCCCATAATCACATAATTCTTCTCCCCCTTTGATAGCAATGCCAAATTGAAAGTAAAACATGTAATGTCAAATTTCACTATGCATCAACAATATACTGCAACTTGATGCTCCCCCTATGGAATACATCCACTACTACACCAATCCTTGTAAACTTATGTAAGTAGTTCAAGGACTGATGCAATCAACATCATGCTCAACTAACCTCATGAAGGGGTACAACCCCTAGTTGACTTCTAAGATACTCAAATGTAGTCTTAGGTAGAGGTTTGGTAAAAATATCTGCAAGCTGCTCCTTGGTAGAAACATGCTCTAAGATAACATCTTCACTCTGCACCTTTTTCCTCAAGAAATGATACTTCAATTCAATGTGCTTGGTTCGTGCGTGCAAAACAAGATTCTTGGAAATAATTATGGCACTTGTATTATCACATAAAATCTTTATAGGTTCTGAAATATTCATCTTAAAACCTTCCAAAATGTGCCTCATCCAAATAGCCTATGTGCAATTCACATAAGCTGCAACATACTCAGCTTCAGTAGTAGATTGTGAAGTACAACTTTGCTTTTTACTACTCCATGAAACAAGCCTTCCTCCAAGAAAAAATGCTCCATCGGTTGTGCTTTTTTGATCATCAACATTTCCTATCCAATCAGCATCTGTGTATACCTTCAAATCAAAGTTTCCTCCATATGGATACCATAATCCATAGTCAATAGTACCTTTCAGGTATCTAAAAAATCTCTTGGTTGCTATCAGATATGTTTCCTTAGGATTCTTCTGGAATCTAGCAACTGTGCCAACTGCATGGGCTATGTTTGGTCTATTGTGAACAACATAGTGCAATTTGCCAATCATTGACCTATATTCCTTCTCATCAACAGACTTTGATTCATCTTCCTTAGACAACTTGCAACCTGTAACCATTTGTGCCCCAACTGGTTTATAGTCACTCATGCCAAATGTCTTCAAAACCTCTTTCACATACTTAGACTATGTAATGAAAATGTCATTCTTCATTTGATGTATGTGCAAGCCTATGAAAAAATTTATTTCCCCTACTAAAGACATTTCAAACTCATTTTTTATTTCATCTGCAAAACCATTACTCATGACATCATTAGCTCCAAATATGCTATCATCAACAAATACTTCATTGACCAGTATTTCATCTCCTTTAGACTTGCGATATATGTTACTATCATCACTAGTTCTCAGAAAGTCTATCTTCATTAGATGTGTATGAAGCCTTTCATACCATGCTCTGGGTGTCTGCTTTAATCCATATAAAGCCTTATGCAATTTGCATACCATGTCTTTCTCATCAGTCAAAGAATAACCATCTGGCTACTCTATGTATACTTCTTCTTGCAATATCCCATTCAAAAATGTAGACTTAACATCCATCTGATATACCTTGAACTTCTTATGGGTTGCAAATGCAAGTAAAGTTCTAACACCTTCCAATCTTGCTATTGGTGCAAAAGTTTCACCATAATCTTCTCTTTCTTCTTGTGCATAACCCTTGCAAACTAATCTTTCCCTATTGTGAAGTACAACACCATCTTCATTCAACTTGTTCTTGTATACCCATTTAGTACCTATGACATTCTTATTTATCAGTCGGGATATTAGGGTCCAAGTGTTGTTCTTCTCAATTTTATCCAATTCCTCTTCCATAGCTTTAACCCAATGATCATCACCAAATGCCTTGTTAGCAATTCTTGGTTCAATGGTGGAGATCATGCAAGAATTCTCTCTGATTCTTCTTCTAGTTAGTACTCCAACATCCCTATCTCCAATAATTTGTTCAGGATTGTGATTCAGTCTCACATATCTAGGAATAACATGATCATTATCTTTAGGTTCAGCTTCTTTGTTATCATCATCTTCTTCTGATTTATTTGTTCTCGTTGAACAAGTGCATCAGAATTTGCTTTTCCGATTTCAGATTTCACAGTTTCTGGTTCCAAAAACAAAATGCAAGGATCTTCATCCTTTTTCTCTGAATTGGTTCCTTCTGAGACTTCAGCAAATTCATCCACTCGAGCATCAGCACTCTCAACAATTCTTTGTGTCTGGTTGTTAAAACATTTGTAAGCCTTACTCTTGGTGGAATAGCCAAGAAATATACCTTCATCACTTTTAGCCTCAAATTTGCTAATGTAATCACCTCTCTTAATAAAACATTTGCTTCCAAATATCTTAAAATAGCTAACATCAGGTGATCTTCCATACCAATATTCATAAGGAGTCTTTTCCTTACCTCTCTTTATCAGAACCCGATTCATAGTGTAGACAGTTGTGCTAATAGCTTCTCTCCAAAAGGTTTTTGCTACACCTCCTTGTATCAACATTGTCCTAGCAGCTTCAACAACTGACCGGTTGTTTCTTTCTATGATACCATTCTGTTGTGGTGTCCTTGGTGCAGAAAGTTATCGTTTGATACCATTCTCTTCACAATACCTAGTGAATTCCTCAGAAGTAAATTCACCACCTTGATTTGTCCTCTGACATTTTATCTTCTTACTACTCTCTTTCTCAGCTAAGGCCCTGAAGGCCTTGAACTTACCAAAATATTCAGTCTTATCTTTCAAGAATGTGACCCACATCATCCTTGAGAAATCATCAATGAGAATCATGAAATATCTATCGCCTTGAATGTTTTTTGTTCTTATTGGTCCACAAAGATCTGTATGAACCAAATCTAACAAGTGCTCTGCTGAAAAGGATTTGCTTTTGAAAGTTGAAAAAGTCATCTTTCCTAACTAACATTCTTTGCAAAGAGCATTAACCAGTTTGTCTAACTGAGGCAAACCTCTCACTGTCTTGGACTTACTCACTTTAATAATGTTATCAAAGTTTATATGACAAAAGTTCCTATGCCAAAGCCAGCTATCATCTATTTTTGCAATAAAATAGTTGATAACTTTAGAATTAAGGTGAAACAGGTTACCTTTAGTTTGTTTCCCAGTTGCAATCAATTAACTTTTGTTGTCAAAGATGTTGCACATACCATTTTTAAACTCCAATGGGTATCCTTTGTCATTGAGTTGTGCCACACTCAAAAGATTGTGCTTTAGTCCTTCAACCCAGTAGACATCATCTGCACTACTCTTCCCATTAAGAGAAATAACTCCTTTACCTTTAACCATGCAAGGTGAGTCATTGCCAAATCTAACAACACCACCATCAAATTCCTTCAAGGAAAGAAATTTGCTCCAATCACCAGTCATATGATGTGAACAACCACTATCAATGATCCAATCATTAGAGTTATCCATCCTAGATACTAATACCTTTTGGTCTGATATCTCTTCCTTAATAGCTACAAACACAATATCTTCACTAGCATGACCATCAAATTCTTCATCAGTGATACCACTATCAATATCAATAAGATAATATCTCTTGCCTTTACCCTTATACTTCCTGAATTCATCTCTCTTGTGTTCATTTTCACCATTAGGACAATTACACTTTATGTGACCAATCTTGTTGCATACAAAATATTTTAAAGGTAATTTACCTCTATATTTACCAGTATCTCTAGGAAACTATTTTTCCAACAATGGTTCAAGCTCCACTAGGTTGTCTTCATCATCAGCATCTTTGCTGGATCTAGATTCATAACCATGACTAGTATCTTTACTTTTTCTCATAGATAGGTTAGAAATAGAAGCTCTAAATGAAGACTCAGATTTCTATACACTACCATCATAACCATTTAATTCAAAAGTAGTAATCTTGCCAATGATTGAGTCAAGAGTTACCTTAGTTTTCTCAATGGACTTCAGCTTCTGAATAGTTGCAACTCAGATAGCATAGACCAGTAGCAGGGTTCTCAGTACCTTACTGATCAGTGTGGCATCTTCCACTTTCCCTCCTAGACTTTTAATTTCATCGACTATCTCTTTCATCCTTTTACCATACTGCTGGATATTCTCACCTTCGGTCAACCTCATGTCATCAAACTTTCCTCTTAGACTCTCCTCTTTAGCAATCTTAACATGTTCATCACCGCTATAAATCTCTTCAAGTTTTTTTCCATACCTCATATGCAGTTTCAACACCATGAACATCTACATATTGAGCATCAGAGAAGGAATTCATAATAGCCTCCAATGCTTGATGATTTTCTTGTTGTTCTTTCTTCTGATCATCAGTCAGAATCCCAATAGGTGCAATATATTTAGTATCTACATGATCCCAATACTAACTTCTCAAACTCTTGATGTAAATTTTCATTATCTTGCTTCATATCCTATAGTTTTCTCTGTTGATCGTTGGACCTTCCTTCTTCATCATGATCTAGCAGATCTTTTCCTTAGGTTGTTAGGCTTAGACCTTAGAGGACCTGAGATGCTCTGATACCAATTGATGGTATGATGAAATAATAACTATCTGGTAGATTACTGAGAGGGGGGGGTGAATCTGTAAATAGAAAAATTGATATACACTTTCCCAATCTCAATCTCAATCACACAAAGTAAACTTAACAAATGAAATACCAATGTAAATACTCATAAGAAAACCTTGTTTACTATTACAGCAACTTAACAGTAAACAACATTAAACTTGTAAACATCCAAATGCTTTATCATATGTCAACATACTCCATTTCTCAATGCTTTTGGTTATCATGCCTTATCATAATAGTTAAGTAGTTAATCAAATCAACCATAAGATCATAACCACAAAAGCATTAACCACATGACACAAGTATTTTTGATGTGGAAACCCAAATAGGTAAAAACCACGGTGAGATGGGACTCACAAGATAATATCTGACATCTTCTGAAGTTCACCCTATTAGGAGCCAAGCCTGTTAAAGCTTTTACAAAAGTCCTGTTAAGAACTGATCCTATTAGGAATCACCTGGCTAAGGGATTTACTACAAATGCCTTGTTAGAAGCAAATACCCTATAAGGAGTAACCTCGTTAGAGGATTTGAGAATCCCATCTAATGGATCGCCTTGTTAAAGGATTTAATAAGTAACCAAGCTTGTTAGAGCTTACCCGGTTAGGGGATTTCAATTTTGTTGTAATTGTTAGAAAACAATAGGAGTTCGCTTGATCTTTTTGAATAGGACTACACTTGCTTGATCAAATCCTTTTAAGCTCTTATCTACCTTTACTCAAACTGCAGACTCGTTATCCGGTTTGGCAACCACACACTCAACTGATTTCTGCCAACTCTTGCCAAAACAACTTCATTGAAATACAAATCAATTAGGTTGGTAACACAACAAAAACCTAATTCTCTCATCAAGATTACAAACAAGTCAGTACAAGTATGACCGCTGGATTTCATAGCAATTTCTACACATCAATTAAGAAAACCTCAACCGCTCCTTGATTACCATTGCATCGAGCTCAGTAACTCATCACGTGCTTTGCATTAGATGCAATACATTTTTCTCATTCCCTAGACAAACAAATGTGCCAAAAATTTTGAACTTGTCTTCATACAATGACCATATGTGTCACCATCATTACCACTCAACATCAGATCATAAACCAACATAACCAATTCAACAACCTTAATCGGTTAGGGTTTAACAAAAACAACTAGTAGGGTTTACCAGTTACATTACATAGATAGGGTTTAACCTTTTACACCGGTTATTGGTTCAACTCATAAACTTACATACCTATTTACTATGTCCTTCACAAAGCTCTTCCTACCGGTTACAAGACAGTATCAACAATATCAGCAATATCATTACCAGATAATTGACATCAATGACAACATAACATATCATTAATACAATCTTCATGCAAATGCCAACACCTTCACATTAGCACTTCCAACAATTTTCTTAGTTCTCTTATTGTATCATTTGTATGCCTTACTCTTAGTAGAGTAACCAAGAAATATTCCTTCATCAGATTTTGTATCAAACTTCTTAGTGTAGTTATCTCTCTTAACAAAACATTGACTACTAAAAATTTTGAAATAACTTACACAAGGAATTTTTCCATACCATAGCTCATAGGGTGTCTTATTGTTGCCTCTCTTTACCAGTACCCGATGTAAAGTATACACAACACTATTGACCGCTTCTCTCCAAAACATATTCGATACATCACCCTGTAATTACATAGTTCTTGCAGCTTCAACTAATGTTCTATTCATCCTTTCTGCTATGCCATGTTGTTGTGGTGTCCTTGGAGCAGACATCTGTCTCTTTATACCCTATTCATCATAATACTTAACAAATTCATCAGATGTAAATTCACCTCCCCGGTCTGCTCTTAAACATTTCAAATTCTTACCGATCTCATTTTCAACTTGAGCTTTAAATGATTTGAACTTACTAAAAGCTTTAGATTTCTCCTTTAAGAATGTAACCCACATCATCTTAGAATAGTCATCGGTAAAAAGTATGAAATATCTATCACCAAAATAACTTTTTGTTCTCATAGGGCCAGAGAGATCGGTATGTACCAAATTCAAAATATTCTCAGATGTACACTTCTTGCTCTTAAAATAAATAGAAGTCATCTTACCAATTTGACAATCTCTACAAATCACATTATCCGGTTTAACAATTTGTGGCAATCCTCTTACAACACTTGACTTGCTTACCTTCACCAAGTTATCAAAATTCATATGACAACATCTCTTGTGCCACAACTAGCTATCTTCCATTCTTGCAACTAGACAATTATTAACATTACTAATCAAATGAAATAAGTTACCTCTAGTTTGTTTCTCAGTAGCAATCAATTCACCATTACCTCCAAGAATTCTGCAAACTCCACTTTTAAACTCAAGAAAATAACCTTTATCATTGAGTTGACCAACACTTAAAAGATTATGCTTTAGACCATCAACCCAAAACACATCATCAGCATTACTCTTCCTATTTAGAGAGATAGAACCTTTACCTTTCACCATGCAAGGAGAATTATTTCCAAATCTAACAACACCTTTGTCAAATTCATTAAGAGTTAATAACTTACTTTTGTCTTTGGTCATTTGGTGTGAGAAGCCACTATCTATAATCCACTCATCACTATTCTCCATATGAGATACTAGTGCCTTTTCATCTGACAGTTCCTCCTTTACAGCTACAAACATAATTTCTTCATTGTCATCTTCATCTTCAGACTCCTCATCAGTCACACCTTCATCCACTGCAACATAACAATGTTTCCTTCCTTTTCCTTTGAATTTCTTGAACCTTTCTTTCTTATCAGTGTTAGGGTAGTTAGCAGCAATATGACCAATTTTACTACAAGAGAAACACTTCAAAGGTAGCTTTCCTTTATACTTACCAGTGCCTCTTGGAAATATTTTTGCTAACAATGCCTCAAGTTCCATCACTTGATCTTCATTGTCTTCATTTTCTTGATTACTTCCATGACTTGTCCTACACTCATGATTTTGACATATCTCTTTTCCTTTTCTAGCAGATGAACCAGTAACAGAAGCTTTAAAGGCAGATTCAGTAGATTTTGTCACACTATTATCAAAACTATTTAACTCAAAAGTTGTAAGTTTACCAATCAATGAATCAGCAATTACCTTGTCCTTTATAATAGATCTAAGTTCTTGGATTGTGGATACTCTTATAGCATACTTAGATTGAAGAGTTATAAGCATCTTACTTACTATTGCATCATCTTCTATTTTACCTCCAGCACTCTTTATGCCACCAACAACTTCTTTTATTCTATGACCATATTGTGCAATATTTTCACCTTTCAAGCATTTTCATGTCGTCAAACTTTCCTCTCAAGCTTTCGGCTTTGGCTCTTTGTACATGATCATCTCCCCCATAGATTGTATCTATCTTTTCTCATACTTCTTGTGAAGTTTCCATTCCTTGAACATCAATATATTCTGAATCAAATAAGGTACTTACAATAGCGTCTAAGGCTTGCATGTTCTCTTGCTTCTCTTTGAGTTCATCTGGTGTTAAGGGAGTAGTAGTAGGAGCAACATATTTGTTTTCCACATGTTTCCAATATCATGCACCAAGACCTTTAATGTAGATCTTCATTCTATCTTTCCAAATCTTATAGTTAACTTGTTGAAATTAGTACCCTCTTTCTTCATCATCTTGACATCCTCAGAATATTTCCCTCAAGCGATTAGGCTTTCTGCACACAGAGGACCAAAGCTCTGATACCAATTGTTAATCCTATGAGGATCTGGTTAATACTGAGAGGGGGGATGAATCAATATTAACACCAACTAAAACTAAAAACTCAAAAACAAACTTATATCAAATATGAAACCATTTAATAGATATCCCAACTTCTTTAATCAAATCTAGCAACCTCTTGATCAGATTTTCTTAACACATTAGATCATTTATCACAAATATTTTTACCACTTAAGCAATCATATCATTTTGATCATTTATCAACTCATCAATCTTATCAAATACTTTATCTAACAACTTCTTCTTAGTACCGATAACCTTTGTCAAACTTCCGATAAAATAGCATAGCCTGTCTTAACCGGTAATCAGAAATAATGCATGAAATGAAATATAAACAGCATCAACACATGAAAAGCATTCCACACATGAACACCATAAGTTTTGACGTGGAAACCCAAATAGGGAAAATCACGGTGGGAGTTGGTACCCACAATAATTTGTACTCTTTTTAAGTACATGTTGTTAGGAGCTTAGCCTTGTTATGAGCTTACAATACGCCCGGTTAGGAGCAGACCCTGTTAGGAGTCACCCGGTTAAGGGATATGCCTAGTAGCCCAGTTAGGAGCTTCATGACCTATTAGGATCAACCTTGTGAGAGGATTTACCACTCTTTTTGAGAGTTTCCCTATTAGGGGACTTAAATGTTTCAGGCCTGTAAGGACCTACCCGGTTAAGGGATTTAACATGCTACAACTGTTAAGGAACAACAGTAAGAAAAATGATCTGTTACTTTCACTTCTCTACTTGCTTGATTAGATCCAATTATGCACAACACTTCGCAACTCTAAGGCAGATCTTACACTTCACTTGGATGGCTCAACTCATTCTCTAAGACCACCGACATAATGAACATCAACTATGTCAACCTAAATAGCCATCTCAACTAGGTCGGCCTTAAACCCTAAATTACACTATGAATTTAATACAGATCATAAGAGATCAATATATAGATCATTACATCAAATTACAATGCAATATCAACTATTGGTTGATAGTAACTCATCATGCACATTCAATCTACACCAAAGTCAAACCCTTAGCTCACTCTGCCAAGCACTTTGCACATTCCCAAGAAATTCCTCCATTATATGTGCCAAAAAACAATGCAAATCATTCATGCGGGTTGTGTCATGTTACCACTTTCATGTAGACTCGTCGTCGATCACCATGTTGGTTCCCAAAAATGTATAGGTTTAAACTGCCACTGGGGAGAGACCAACCTAATTCCTCCAAATATCTATGGAGAGACACCTCGAAGTACCAATATCCATCAAGCTTGGACCAACATTAACAAGGACATAAAATCCTTCTACACTTCGGGCTCTACAAGACCCGGGAGGGTGATCCCTTCATTAAATCTCTTGCTCTCTGCAATGATACTCATTTACTGAAAACAAAGCAAATTATCTCATGAAAGGACTCAACAGAAAAGGTGAATGCTTAAAGATGGTGAATCCTTCAGTGATCCTCAACCTTAAGCTGGAGTATGAGAAGGGTGGGATAGCTTTCAGAAGAAACATAAAACTTAACAAATGATATTCTGATGTTTAGGAGATTCATTCTGAGAAGTCATAAAGAAGATTAACTAGAAACAGAAAACCTAATGACATTTTCTAGAAAACACCAGTGCCTTGTTCATTTGGGTTACAAAGTCTTTGAAAAATGTTACTAAAATATGATAAAAACTCATCTAATAACTAGTCTAGCCTTGAGCAATACTACCTTACAATATTGTTCTGATTCAATCCTTTACTTGAACTACTTATCAAATCTTTTTACAAGTCTTATCTCTCTATAATCTCATTCAAGCATTTTAATTAACCCCTTGGATTAAAGCATTGAATAGAAAATTACATATATCATAACAATGCAACAAACAAACGAAACTGTTGATCCCATTTGCTTAAAAGAAGGTAAAATTGCACACATGAGAGTAAAGATTAAGAAATATATTTGCATTAATATCATAAGCTATCTTCTATCAGATAAGAGTCAACAATTTTGAGTACAGAATAACCCACTTGAAAAGGAAACTCACAATTGCTTTATTCTCTTTTGCTTTGTGAAATGACATTATAGTCCCTTCTATTTTCCATGACCCTCTAGAACTACATGGAGCCTACCCCTGCAGAATAGACCTATTTTTATAGAGATCCTTCTGAGAAAATTTGGAACCCTCACTAATGGTCTTGATTCCACTTTTATAAAAAAAGGGAGCAACAAGCTTTTGGCTAGAAGACACATGTTAACCTCATATTCATTCTTAACAATTAGCCCTAAAAGGTCATATGCAATTTTGTTAAAAAAATGTTTACATGTCCATGTGCCTGCACCTCGTGAATCGTTGTTCTTAATTGAAAATTGGTACGGGAAAACCCATTTGAACCATGTCATTATCGCCTTGACACCTTCGGATGGAATGTGAGATGTTGAGTTTTTGTCCTATTGAGCATTTCCCTTCTAGGAAAGGAAACAGGGTCCTGGCAAGAACAAAAGTTGCCTCTAAACTAGAGGAGGAGTTTCAACCATCATGCCCAGGATCACAGGCAGTGGGGGGGGAGTTAGGGGGGAAACATAATATTCTATGGAGGGGTTATAGCTTCCATGCAGCTACATGGATGGATTTTTGCCACTCCCTACCCAGAAATGTTCTTTTTTCATTCCTCTACAGGCTCTCTCTCAGAACCCCCTGCCATCCAGTGACATAATAAACATAGAGGTTGTGCCATGTGTGGCCTTTCTTCATAAGAAAAGTCTTTCATGCCCCTTCTAAAAATCCTCCCCACTTTAATGTCCCCTCTGGAAATAGACATACTCACACATGAGAGAAAAATCCATCCAGTATCACAGAGTATATTGCAACTCCATTTACAAGCTTGCTCAAACATCATTCCCTTTGCATAAGGAAGAATTGCAATCAGAAAATGAAAAGGCTTCATTCTTCCCCTACCAACTTGATCACCACCTTGTTGTATTTATAGTTAAACCATACTTCATCAAGTAGTTCTTGTTTGTGGAATATCATCACTCTGGTGCTCTTAATTCAATATGCCAAATATGGACACTAGAATTTATGCATATCACATCCACTGTATTCTTTTGTCAAGGTTCATCTGATGCAAGTGATTTTATCCTGATTTTATTCTTCCATGGGTGTACATATTTCTTCTTTAGGATCTTTGTCAACAAGCAAATCTTTGAATCCATCAAAGAACTCATGATCCATCACACTTGAACCCGAAGCTTATCCTAATCCTTTCACATCTCTGAGATATCATCATTGACTGTCAAATCATTCCTGAGTCGACAAGTCTATATCCTATTCATTCTACTTCTTCCTCGCGTACTACAATCAGTGCCTTTGAAATCCCTCCTAATTTCACATTTGAGACTCAACCGCAAATCTTACCTAGCCTGACAAATCTAACAGTTTTTTTTTGCTAATGCAGCATTTGACCTTCCATCTGTATCCAAGGACCCACCAAATCCCAACTAAATAGTACCATATCATCTTTCAATCAGACTCTATCATTGGCCCCACCATAGGTCTTCCTGGTCAACCTGGGACACGTGGAATCATCTCATGATGTCACAGTCTGTAACCTCCTTGCAACTTCCATCGTGGGGATATGGGGGTCGTCAGATCTGTTCAAACTTTACTGCTTTGCACAAAGCCTGTTAATTCCTCCAGAATTAAAAATCGAGCACCTTTTACCTCAGGATAAAACATCTTCGTTCATTTTGAACACATGAAAATTGATAAGACTATTAGTAAACCGACCTTTACCTCTTGAGAACTAGTAACATAATGCTTCAAACGGTTATACTGCCAACCTTGTTAGTTTCTATTGAAAACACATGGCATCATCTCGCAATGCCACGGTCTTTATCATCCTTGCATCTTTGATCACAGGGAAGTGCAAACCATTAGATTCATTCTATCTTTAGCTACCAGCTGAAATACTTAGGACTTTTGGACTTTAGGGAAATTATGGGCACAAATATTTAAAAGGAAAATAGGTTATAGGGAAAAAATTTATGCGAATGACTTAGGAAAAATCATATTTCATAAACCAGTTTTCCACCACTTAATACTTAGGGAATGAAATGGGCCCGCCCATGGTAAACAACCCTTGGCTTTAAGTGGGAAAAAGCAACAACAGAATATATCATTGCTAGGGTTTTCTTCATGAAACATAAGGAATCTTGATAAACCCTAGACCTTGGATCATTTATAGAGGATACAAATAAAACCAAAAAATCAATTTTTGAGCTCAAAATTGAAAATTTCATGCAATCAATTTGCAGAGCTATCAGTGGCTCTAGTTGGGGACGCTCATTTCACAAGAATGAGACGAGAAACTAGAATCTTTGGGTGAAGCAGACCAACTACAGGGGCAAACCAAAAAGAAATTACCTGGATGGGGTATCTTCAACAGAAAGGAAACTAGACTACCAAAGAAAACCTAACTAATGCTCATGGAAAACAACTACTTTAAGAAAAGTAGAACCTCAAAAATTGTCCATGAATAGGCAATTCAAGAGGGATTTATTCACAACTCCATTGGGCATAGAGACAAAAAAACTTACTCTACCCCAAATTGTTTGTGGCATGTAGGTTCAAACCACATATGATGGCCTAATGCCATCTGTCAATATCAACCAATATTTCCTCTGTCAAAAATATAGTTATGATCACGTTGCATCTTGAACAATCTAGAGATATCATAACTATATAATTATTCTTCCCTTGGCATGTTATAAAAAACCTTTATCTGAGTACAATGTCCATTCATTTGAACCTTGTCATCTAGCTTTTTATGAAATAAACAAAACCCAAACTCACTATCCGAAATGGAGTTGTGTTGATAACAACATTCAACAGGTTTCATGTCTACCTCATCAAGCTGAAAAGAGAAGTTAAAAACTTCATAATCTGTTATGCAACTATCATCATGAAAATTACTTTCTTCATGTGTTTGCACCCCTATAACATGCTTATCATTAAAACATTTTTACAAACACGGTGCAAACTCATTACAAAGGTCAAAAGGAAATCTCTCATATGTTGGCTCATCCAATATGGTAATTGTTTTATAAACATCCATACCTGAATGGTCAATACCTAAAAACAATTCTAATTCATTTCCATTTTTTATTGTTGTAGCCAGTATGTCTTGATCAACTTTGTGTACATTCAGAGCATTGCATGATGAAAAAACATCATCATTTACCCTTTCAATAATGATATCTTCATGTAACATAAAACACTCCCATTTTGGCTTTAAAATGTCATGTGGAGTAACAAGACAACAATCTCCTTCATCTATTTTAGAACCCTGGTCAATATCAACGAACTCCACACTCTCACATTCAATGTCAGCATTCATAACATCAAAGAAGAAATCATCCTCACATTTACTATTCATAAATGTTTCCAGATTAATTTTGTAGAAATCCCCCAAAAGATCAGGACAACCAATTTTAGCATAATCTTGTTTATCTTCTTCAAACTCCCACTCTTCAAATGAAGTAAACTCCTCGCATAAAGCTAGTTCATTATAAGGTTGATCCCTAAACTATTTTAATATGGTTTCCTCATTATTTGAACATACCACACAACTATCTATCTCACAAATCTTATCAACTAAAGTTGATGGCATCTCATCATTTGAATTTCCATTATCATATACAACTACTTCCAGAGAGACTGAATTCATATCATCAAAATCCTACATACTTGCATCCATATCAGACATAACACTTTCCAATTCTTTATACTCACTGTTGGATCTATCTGAAACACAACATTGTAGATGAACCTCTTGTTGATTCTCATTCCCAGAACAACCACTGTTGTTGTTATTTAGTAAAGTAATCGACACCATATCCATTTCTACATCCAATATGTCAAATAATTTCTCCTTAACCTCTTCTTCATCAATATAAGAAATAACCACTATCTGGGACAAGTTATCTTCACTCAGATTTTTATGCAAATCAAAATCAATAATAGGGCTAATGTGATCAATAAGGATGTAAAGGCCCTGATATAGATCTTTATCTTCTAATTGATGCCTTTCTTTAACCTCTAATATTGTGGCACAACGTACCCTTGCAGATAGGTAACCCTTAGGGATTCCATATCTCCAGTTGTTCTCAATATTCATTGCTATCCTATAAGCTTGATGCAAGGTTTTAGGATCCTTATCTCTCAGTAAATAACTTTCTTCCTCTACAAATGCAGCCAAATAAACAACTAAGCACACTGCATCATTTGGTCTATAACTGCTAGGAATGTCATCTAATGCCCTAGCAAACCTAAAATTAAAAGAAGGTACTTACTCATCTTCTTCCTTCTGGATACCCATGAATGTTTTCATAACTAGGCTTGGATTAATTCTTTCACCAAACTATTCCATGAATGCTACCTTCAACTCATCCCATGATGAGATAGAACATACTGGCATGTAAGAAAACCAGTCTCTGGCATTTTCCTTTAAAGACTAAACAAACAACTTCATGAAAACATCTTCCTAATTTATCTCAAAATCCTCCATTAACTCAAAAAACTCTTGCAAATGTTCGCGTGTTGATTCTGACTTTTTCCCACTAAATCCTGGTAATTATTTCCTAACCCTTACAGGAACAGGATTTGGGAAACCTTGGATACCATTAAAGTTCAATGGCTTATATCTTCCCATCAAGAAATATTTATGGTAATTCGGCAAAGGTCGCACATTTATATTTGACATTTCATAGGGAAGCACAGGCACATGATACATATTTTTATTCATTTCCCTATTTCTTCCCTTTTGCCATAAATCTTAAACTATCACATTGCATAGCTCAAAACATACTCCATCTAATCTCATTTAGAAAATGGAAATTGAATCATAGGAGTATGTAAAATAATCACTACCATTCCCTTCCTTAGTTCTTCCTTCACTTTTTAGGGAACATTTTTTCACACACAATTTTCATGAAAATACACTTGACTCATGAAAATCTAAATACCTGGAAATGTTGAAGTTATTGTTGTTTTCTTTAACCTGGGACTTGCAAAATCACCTTCAATCCTTAAAATCTTTAACGCTAATCTTTTGACAGAGTCGCCACATCCTTGTAGAGGATAAATACTCAAATAACTGGAATTCCTTCATAGGTCATATTTGTTTCAACATAACACTGCAACACTTTCTTGTCATCAAATGGCATTATATAGATTTTATCCTCAACTTGTCATAGTAATTCATCATAAGAGCTCAAATCTGCTTCATCTTTTCTACAAATTTATTGGTTCTTCTTCAAGTAAACACACACTGGTGCATAGATCTCAGATTCTCAAAGTTGCCACTCACAACATGTGAGAGGTAATATAAATAATCTTGAAAAATGGACAGATCTGGACCAAACTCTTTATAGAACATGAACTACAGCAAATTCTCCAGCGATATTTAAGAGAATTGACTCAAACCCACAAAGAACGGGTTAATAAACTTTTCACTCTATGGGAAAAAAATTTAGTCCTGCAACACGGTAGGAACACTCGACCATCAAATCACAAAAGGCCCAGACAACTTTATGTGACATTCCCCAACAGAGTCGCTATTTTTTGTTGGTTCCCAAAAATGGACGGGTTTACACTGCCACTGGGTAGAGACCAAGCTGATTCCTCCAAATATCTATGGAGAGCACCTCCAACTACAATATCTATCACACTTGGACCAACATTAACAAGGACATAAAATACTTCTACACTTCAGGCTCTGCAGAACCTAGGAGGGTGATCCCTTCAGTAAATCTCCTACTCTCTGCAATGATACTCGGGAATTTACTGAAAACAAAGCAGATTATCTCATGAAAGGACTCAATAGAAAGGGAGAATGCTCAAGGATGGTGAATCCTTCAGTGATCCTCAACCTTAAGCTAGAGTATGAGAAGGGTGGGATAACTTTCAGAAGAAACATAAAACTTAACAAATGATATTCTAATATTTAGGAGATTTGTTCTGAGAAGTCATAAAGAAGATTAACCAGAAATTGAAAACCTAATGACATTGGCAAGAAAACATCAGTGCCTTATTCATTTGAGTTACGGAGTCTTTGAAAAATGTTACTTAAATCTCATAAAAACTCGTCTAATAGTTGGTCTAGCCTTGAACAATACTGCCTCACAATATTGTTTTGCTTACAATCCTTTACCTGAACTACTTATCAAATCCTATTACAAGTCTTATCTCTCTTTAATCTCATTCAAGCATTTTAATTAACCCCTTGGATTAAATCATTGAATGTAAAATTACATACATCATGACAATGCAACAAACAAACGAAACCCTTGATCCCATTTCCTTAAAAGAAGGTAAAATCACACATAGGGGAGTAAAGATTAAGAAATATATTTGCATTAATATCATAATCTTTCTTCTATCAGATAACAGTCAACAATTTCGAGTACAAAATCTGTCGACTTGAATTTCATCCTCAGAATGTTACTTGCAATAAGTTAGTTTCACAAAATACAAATGGAAATACTACAGGAAATCCAAATTCAACCAATGAAACTGCATGAAGTACTAATGAAATAAAATACTAATATATTACCTTCATGGCATATGTCTCATTGTTTCCTAACTCCACTATTCCGGGTTGCAGATGGTGTGCTCTCAGACAATGCACTAATGGCTTCCAAGATGGCATATGAAGAATGGACTGATAACTTGTACTTCACTAATATTATGATATGCAATGCTACATGATTATTCTAAAATGATTATGCTAAATGATATTTTCTATATTGCTATTTTCTATTTGCTTTTTGCTTCAAAAACTCACTAATGCATATAATTGATTTGAAGACTAACTCTCTCAAACTTTCCATCTTCTAGTGCCTCAAGGAGGTTTTCACCATCGGATACATCCTTTGTTTTCTCTTTTGATTGATCTAATGTTTCCATGAAATGGTTTTCAACAATAGGTCTCTTTCCTTGTTTTATTTCACTTTTGCGACTGGAAATTTTGGCATTTTCCTGACTATGAGAAACATCACTTGATTCTGCAATGGAAGATATCTTAGGATAGATGGGTTCAACAATGTTAAGGTACATAGCTAAGTCATGATCATTAGAAAAGACATTCAGTTTGGGGTTGTCTAAATTATCCCAATAGATTAGTTTAGAATGAAGAAGGGGTAAATCATCATCATTAGGTGTTTCAATGTTCATGACATAATGATCATAACTTGGTGTAGAATAGGTACTATCATAGATTAAATATTTTTTAGAATTATCTTTCTCAAGCATCTCCAAATTATTCTTAACCAAATCAATATTAGCATTTTGTAGTTCACACTCAAGTGGTTCTTCAACTGATGTTTGTCCCTTAAATGAATGGATTTTATCCACACACACATCTTTAATACCGCAAATTCCTTCTTCATTGACCTCATTTGCATTTTGGAGTTGACATACTTGTGTACATGATAAAGAGGATTCTTTTGATAGATTTTGTCTCCTTTCAAACTCAACTTCTTCTGGACTAATAGTCAGTCCAACTTGACTATCTCTTAATTCTTCTATGGTTCTTCCATATCTAGATACAGCTTGTTCCTCTTTTGATGAAAATTTTGCATTTCTAGATGCTTGATCTATCTTTATTTGTGCTTCTTGTGGCATTACTTATTTGTCTTTGTCATTTCCTTTCCTTTTTGCATATGCCTCTTTTCTCTGAATTCTGAGTTTTTCTTGCCTTCTTTCTAACTTCATCATTTGTTCTGCAATAGACAAGTCTTCTTTTGTGATAGTTGCTTGATCTTCATTGTGTTCCTTACTTGATGTAGTGGATAAGGCATCTAGACCCCATTCATATTCATTCGAATCTGTCTCTAAATCTTGATCTAAGATTACTCCACTATACCATACTAGAATGTCATATGGTGCAAAAAGTTCTCTAATTTCTGTTATCTCTATTTTTACTGCTTCTGGAATATCTTATTCAGATTTTGCATTTGTTTGACAAGATTTTTCTTCACCTTGGATGGTAATCTCCTCCTCTTTTTTTTCATATTCTATTTTTTGTATGATTTCATATCCTTTGCCATATTGTTTTATGGGAATATTGACTTATGTTGTTGTTGCTATAGTTTTATCTTCATCCTTGTATAACCAACCAAGAATATCTTTGTCTTCATTTTCCTTTGCAAGAGTTCCAGCACTAACAAATGTTCCTTTAAACATATGTCTTGATCTTTCTGATGTCTTTGATTGAATATCTATAGGCTTTCCATATGACTTAGGGGAAAGTGGAAAATTATGCAAAGAATACTTTCCCATTCCTTCATCATTTAACTTGAGCTTTTCTTCAAAAGTTTCCCATAGCTTTGCTTGAATTTCTTTAGTAGGATATATTGATTCTGTGTTATGTGGAACTCTTGTATCTTGTGCGGGTTTCAAATTATTACAATATTGACTGGAATCTGCAATTATAGTGATCTCTTTTCCTTCATGAGGAAATTTTACACATTGATGATATGTAGAAGGAATTGCTTGCATTTTGTGAATCCATGGCCTTCCTAGAAGAATGTTGTAAGAGAAGTTCAAATCTAAAATCTAACACAAGGTATCTTTTTCCATAGGTCCTATCCTTATTAGTAGCACAATAGTTCCTTTAGAAGAACGTTCTGCTTCATCATAAGCCTTGATGGTTATTTTCTTTTTCGGGTCTACAGCATTCTCCGAATATCCCAAAGCTTTTATCAAACTTAATGCACAAATGTTTAAGCCAGCTCCTCCATCTATGAGCACACATTTGACACAAGTTTTATTAATGGAGACTCCAACATATAAGGGAGCATTGTGAGGATGTTGTAAGGATGCTTCATCATTTTCAGAAAATGATAAACAATGAGGAGCTATAAGGTGTCCTACCATATTTTGGAACTGATCTACATCCAAATCTTTTGAAACTATTGTTTCCACTAAAGCTTTCTCCAAAATTTCTTTATGCATAGGTGAAACCTTGAGAAGTTCCAGAATTGATATTTGAGCGGGTATTCTTTGTAATTTCTTTATTAAATTGTATTGTTGTGATGTGGATGTTGAGTCTTTTGCTATACCTGGAAAGGTAACCTTTGCTTTGCTTCTCATGATAACATCGATTGGCTCTAAAGATGCATTTTCATTAACAATGATCATATTTATCACATCATCATATGTATAAGTGTAATTCACTTTGGCCTTTCCTTTGTCATCTTTTAATTGGGACGATTCACCTTTGTCATAATTTGGAAGTGGAGTTTTGAAAGCCAAGTGTGATTCATTTGTCTTATGGCTATCCATTGTGATGGTTTCATTATCGATTAGATCTTGGATAAGGTGTTTCAATCTCTGACAATCATTTGTTAGGTGTCCTTTATTTTGATGGTAACTGCAAAAATGATTGTCATTCCACCAATTTGGCTTAACTGGTGGTTCATAACTTCTTGCTTCTGGTAAAACAATCAATTTGTTGGCAAGTAGATTTTTTAGACCTGATTCCAAAGATTCTCCAATGTTTGTAAATTTCCTCTGAGGATTGGAGAAAAAGGGATTGGCTTTATTGTTTTCTGGATTGTTATTACTTGGGATTTGGCTTGATAGATTAAAAAATGGTTGTTGTTGTTTTGTAGTACTATTATCATCATTCCCTTCATTGCTGACATTCATATTCTTTTTTGACCAGAACTTGGGTTTGTCAATGTTGTTGTTGTTGTTGTTGTATATATTATTGTAAAGTTTTAGCTCTCCTTTCTTTACCATTGCGTTCTCTATTTTCAGACCATTCTCGATCATTTTGGCAAAATAGGGAGGACATTGCATCCTTAGTCGATAACTCATTTTACTGATAAAATTATCAATGATTATGTCCATTTTTTCTTGATTAGGTACATCTCGAGGATACCTATTAAACATGTGTTGCAAGAAGATCATAAATGATTTAACATTGCAGAGATCCAGCATTGTTATTTCATTCCTTATATTGTAGCAGTATTGTGAAATAAACCTATTCACAAGTTCTTCAAAAGATTTGATTCTGGATGGTAATCTTGAAAACCACTCCATTGATTGTCCATTTAGACTCCTAGGAAAAAGACGCATAAGGTAAGTTTCATCATTTGCAAATTCCATGCTCATAGTACAAAATGATAACTCAATGATGAACCAATAGTACCAAACCGGTACTGAGAGGGGGGGGTGAATCAGTACAAATAAAAATACAGTCCAAAATCAGTTGGATAGCAAATACTTAAAAAGACTACAAGCAGTGATATTAGTTGAAACAGAGTGCAACCAATAAGACCCAGAACTGCTAAAACAACCATAAACCGGTCACTCACTAAGCTTTCCTCTTAGCTCAATACTACAATACCATTACACCCTCATGCATGAACAGGTAAACTATTATCTGATCTTCACAATAGTTGGTTCAGCATGTTTTATAGAGAGGCATAAAACACAGAACCATCATGTGCTCAATAGGTAATAACAAAGCATCACACATGACACACATATTTTTCATGTGGAAACCCAACTGGGAAAAACCACGGTGGGGATGAATACCCACAAGCTGATTTTTGAACTCTTTAGAAGTCTGCTCTATTAGGAGCCTTGTCTGATTAAGGACATTACAATAGGTTCTGCTAGGAACTGATCATGTTAGGGATCACCCGGTTAAGGGTTAAACCCAGTTAGGGTTACCTTGTTAGAGGATTTCAAGAACTCAATAGCTAAAGGATCTCCAGAGCTCTATAGCTTCCCAAAACTCATTAACTTCGAGTTACCCAGTTAAGGGATTTGAATCAAGTCAGTTAAAGCTACCCTATTAAGGGATTTGTATCAAGCCAGTTAAGGCTACCCCGTTAAGGGATTTCACAACTGTTGAAGTGGTTAGAGATTAACAAGAATTATAATGATCTGGTAACAACACTCAATGCTAATGCAAATCCGTTTTGGCTCCTCTTGACCTTCTGCACATTCACTTTGCAGGTATCTCTTCTCTCCTTTAGTCTGGCAAGAATCACATATCACTTCCTTAGGATACACACACACAACTTTTTCCAACAACCTTAGAAAGAAACACAACATCGACCTTATAGGAAACATATAGGTCGGTAGCAAAAACCCTAAACCCTAAACCTGTTAGGTTAAGCAATTCAAGTGGTTCGATCCTGACGATTGAATCATACTACATTAAATGCAACAATCTTGAATCGATCTCAAGACATTCTCCATCATCCAATATCCACTGATTTCATGGCGGCTGATAACCCATCACGCGTTATCACCGTTTGACAGACTTCGCTCATTCCTAAGGTAGATAGGAGTAGTCTTCTTCATGAAGGATCCTTCACATGCACAGAGCTTGCATGGAAACATGATTTGTTCTCCATTATACTGCTGACTCATCACACAAAGAGCACCAATTGAGTCACATAGGCTTGAGGTACTCCAACCAAAAATCCTAAAGTGGAAGCTACCTACCAACTAGTAGTCATACAATGCTTCCATGTGCTAGTTCCCATAACTGCATGCCGATTCACCTTGAGCAAATATACCGCTTCACTTTGGCATATATATACCAGTTCACACATATGTCGATTCTCTCTACTCACATATCACATATTGACATCAATGACAACATACAATATCATTATGTCCTTATACTGGTTCTCATAATGTCAACAATCTCCCCCTTTTGCATTGATGGCAATATACAAAGATATCTCTCCACTTCACATCTTCTCCCTCATTTGCCACAGATATCTTTTCCACTTCACTCCTTCTCCCCCTTTGACAGCAATGCCAAAGTGGAGGCATAAGCATCCATGTTCCATTATGCTGCTCCCCCTGAGGAGTAGCATCCTTTTACACATCAATCAACAAAAGTTTGACTTTACAACACCTGACCGATGTGGAAAAAATACTTTTAGTTCACCTCCTGAAGGGGCAGTACCCCCAATTCACCTCTTAAGTGCACAAATGTAGTCTTTGGAAGAGGCTTGGTGAATATGTCTGCTAACTGCTCCTTACTGGAAACATGTTCCAGTGCAATCTCTTTACTCTGAACCTTTTCCTGCAAGAAATGATACTTAAGCTCAAAATGCTTGGTTTTAGAATGTAAGACCGGATTCTTTGAAATATTTATAGCACTTGTGTTATCAGAGAATATACTTACCAGTTCAGATACAGGGATTTTGAAGCCTTCCAGTACATGCTTCATCCAAATTGTCTGAGTGCAATTCATGAAAGCTACAACATACTCCACTTCTACTATAGACTGAGAGATACAACTCTACTTTTTACTCATCCATGAGACCAGTCTACCACCAAGAAAGAATGCACCACCAGTTGTTCTTTTCTGGTCATCCATATTACCTGCCCAATCAGCATCTGTGAACACTTTCAAATTGAAATCATTGTTGTATGGGTACCACAATCCATAGTCAACTGTTCCCTTCAGATACCTAAGAATCCGCTTGACTGCAACCAAGTGGGATTCTCTTGGACTTTTCTGGAACCTTGCAGTAATCCCAACTACATGTGCAATATCAGGTCTTCTATGCACTACAGAATGCAACTTACCAATCATTGATCGGTATTCCTTCTCATCAACTAGTGCAGAATCATCCTCTTTTGTCAATTTGCAACCGATCACCAATGGTGTACCAACCGGTTTGCTGTCTTCCATGCCAAAAGTCTTCAACACCTCTTTGACATATTTGGACAGAGTGATGAAGATTCCATCTTTCATCTGCTAGATCTATAGTCCAATGAAGAACTTAATCTCCCCTATGAGTGACATCTCAAACTCTTTCTTCATCTCATCAGCAAACTCATTACTCATCTTGTCATCTCCACCAAAGATGATGTCATCAACAAAAACCTCACAAATTAGGATCTGATCTCCTTTAGACTTCAAGTAGATATTGCTATCTTCACTTGTTCTCTCAAATCCAATCTTCACAAGATGGGAATGTAGGCACTCATACCATGCCCTAGGTGCTTGTTTTAGACCATATAATGCTTTATGTAGCCTACATACCATGTCACTGTCTTCAAATAGGGCAAACCCATCTAGTTGCTCAATATACACCTCCTCTTCAAGTACACCATTTAGGAATGTAGATTTTACATCCATTTGATATACTTTGAACCTTTTAAAGGCTGCATATGCAAGAAGCATACGAACTCCTTCCAATCTAGCTATAGGAGCAAAGGTTTCTCCATAGTCTTCTCCTTCTTCTTGAGCATATCCTTTGCACACCAATCTGGCTTTATTCCTAATCACTGTGCCATCCTCATTCAGCTTGTTTCTGAACACCCATTTCGTGCCAATGACATTTTTATGCTCTGGTCTGGGTACCAAGGACCATGTACCATTTTTCTCTATTTGGTCAAGTTCCTCTTCCATTGCCTTGATCTAGCCTTCATCTTTATGAGCCTCTTTGAATGACTTAGGCTCAAATTTAGAGATCATACATGAGTTTTCTCTGACCTTTCTTCTTGTAAGGATTCCTGCATCCTTATCTCCTATGATCTGTTTAGGATCATGATTCAGCTTGACATATTGAGGAATGGTCTTGACAGGTTCTTCTTGCTTTTCCTCTTCTTCCTCATTTTCATTAGTATTAGCATTCACCAGTTTAGGAACACTATTACTGGTACTCAATTGACTGACAACTGGTTCCCAGAAGGTTGCAACCAGTTCATTTATAGCTTGCTCACTACCTATTTCCTCAGTTTTCTCAAAGGATTCATCAATTCTTACATTGATACTTTCCATAGTTCTTTGAGTCCTATTGTTGTAGCACTTGAAAGCTTTACTCTTGGTGGAATATCCTAGGAATATTCCCTCATCACATTTAGCTTCAAATTTTCTCTGCTGTTCACTCCTCTTGATGTAACATTTACTACCAAATACCCTAAAGTAGCTGACCATAGGTGTCTTACCGGTCCAATACTCATAAGGAGTTTTATCCTTACCTTTCTTGATGAGTACCCAGTTCATTGTGTAGATTGCAGTGCTCACCGCTTCTCTCCAAAAAGTGTGAGCTACCTTTCCCTGAATCAACATGGTTCTAGCTACTTCAACCACAGTCTGGTTATTCCTCTTTGCTAGGCCATTCTATTGTGGAGTCCGAGGGGCAGACAGTTGCCTCTTGATACCAAATTCTTCACAATACTTGTTCAATTCACCAGAAGTGAATTCCCCTCCTTGATCAGGTCTGAGACACTTGATCTTTTTGTCACTTTCCTTCTCCACTAATGCTTTGAAAGCTTTGAATTTCACAAAGGCTTCAGACTTGTCTTTCAAGAATGTGACCCACATCATTCTTGAGTAGTCATCAGTGAGAATCATGAAGTACCTATCACCCTGCACACTTCTAGTTTTCATAGGACCAAATAAATCAGTATGCACAAGATCAAGCAAGTTGTCAATAGTGAAATATTTACCTTTAAAGGTTGAGGAAGACATTCTCCCCAATTAGCACTCTCTACATAAGGTATTATCCGATTTGCTTAGCACCGGCAACCCTCTAACTGCCTTGATCTTACTAGCCTTCACAATGTTATCAAATTTTACATGGCAGGGTCTCCTATGCCATATCCAGCTATCATCAAGCTTAGCCATAAGACATGTACTTATATTTGCATTCAGGTGAAATAGGTTACCTTTGGTCTGCATGCCGGTGGCCACAAATTCACCATCTTTTCCTTTGATTCTGCAAACTCCATTCTTGAATTCTAGAGTGAGGCCACTGTCATTTAGCTAGGCAACACTTAGAAGGTTGTGTCTGAGACCATCAACCCAGTACACATTAGCAACATTGCTCTTTCCATTCAGAGAGATGGACCCTCTACCTTTGACCATGCAAGGTGCATCATTGCCAAAGCGAACCACATCACCATCATACTCCTCCAAAGATAGAAACTTGCTCTAGTCATCTATCATATGATGAGAACACCCACTGTCAATGATCCACTCATTGGAATTATCAAACCGTGAGACAAGGGCCTTCTTTTCTGCCACATCTTCCTTTACTGCAACAAACACAATCTCTTCATTCTCTTCATCTTCTGATTCCTCATCTGTAACACCTTCATCAACTGCTACAAAATAGTTTCTCCGGTTTCCTCCTTTGAATTTCCTGAACCTTTCTAGTTTGTCCTTGTTATCACCATTAGGACAGATTATAGCAATATGTCCTATCCGGTTGCAAGAAAATCATTTCAAAGGTAGCTTACCTTTGTATTTACTGGTTCCTTTAGGAAGCTTCCTGGCAAGGAGAGCTTCAAATGCCATCAGAATCTCCTCATCATTCATTTCTCTACCCTGACTAGGTTCACCACTAGTGCTAGCTTCTTTTCCTTTTCTGGATGGTAAAGCAGAGGCTTTAAATGCTGATTTAGTCTTTTGAACACTGCCATCAAAACTATTTAGCTCATAGGCCGTTAGCTTGGCTATGAAGGAGTCCAAGGATACTTTAGTCTTGTCTATTGATCTCAGCTCCTAAATAGTAGCACCCCTTATTGCATAAACTGACAACATGGATCTCAGGACTTTGCTTACCACAATGGAATCTTCAATTTTACCACCTGCACTCTTGATTTCTCCAACAATTATTTTGATTCTTATTCCATACTACTGAATGGTCTCACCTTCAACCATCCGCATATCTTCAAACTTCCCTCTCAGGCTTTCTTCCTTAGCCTGTTTTACATGTTCATCACCACCATAGATATTTTCAAGAGAATCCCATACCTCTTTCGGATTTACCTTATCATAAATATCAATAAACTCAATGTCAGATAGACTACTGATGAGGGCTTCCATGACTTGCCCATTTTCTCGTATCTCTCTCTTTTGGTCATCGGTGAGAGTACTGGTAGGAACAACATAGACATTCTCAACATAACTCCAGTGTTCAGCACCCATGCTTCTGATGAATATCTTCATCCTATCTTTCCATATTCCAAAATTTGTTTTGTTAAACTTTGGACCTTCCCTCTTCATCATTTGACCGGGATCTTTACCTCAACCAATTAAGCTTACAACACAGAGGACCTAGAGAGCTTTGATACCAAATGATAACTCAATGATGAACCAATAGTACCAAACTGGTACTGAGAAGTGGGGGGTGAATCAGTACAAATAAAAATACAGTCCAAAACTGGTTGGACAGCAAATACTTCAAATGACTACAAGCAATGATATTAGCTGAAGTAGAGTGCAACCAGTAAGACCCAGAACTACTAAAACAACCATAAACCGGTCACTCACTAAGCTTTCCTCTTAGCTCAATACTACAATACCATTACACCCTCATGCATGAATAGGTAAACTATTATCTGATCTTCACAATAGTTGGTTCAGCATGTTTTATAGATAGGCATAAAACACTGAACCATAATGTGCTCAAAAGGTAATAACAAAGCATCACAAGATAGAAGCATCACACATGACACACATATTTTTCACGTGGAAACCCAACTGGGAAAAACCATGGTGGGGATGAATACCCACAAGCTGCTTTTAGAACTCTTTAGAAGTCCGCTCTGTTAGGAGCCTTGTCCAGTTAAGGACATTACAATAGGTTCTGCTAGGAACTGATACTGTTAGGGATCACCCAGTTAAGGGATGGCTATAATACCCTATTAAGGGTTAAACCTGGTTAGGGTTACCTTGTTAGAGGATTTCAAGAACTCAATAGCTAAAGGGTCTCCAGAGCTCTATAGCTTCCCAAAACTCATTAACTTTGAGTTACCCAGTTAAGGGATTTGAATCAAGTCAGTTAAAGCTACCCTATTAAGGGATTTGTATCAAGCCAGTTAAGGCTACCCCGTTAAGGGATTTCACAACTGTTGAAGTGGTTAGAGATTAACAAGAATTATAATGATCTAGTAACAACACTCAATGCTAATGCAGATCCGTTTTGGCTCCTCTTGACCTTCTGCACATTCACTTTGCAGGTATCTCTTCTCTCCTTTAGTCTGGCAAGAATCACATATCACTTCCTTAGGATACACACACACAACTTTTGCCAACAACCTTAGAAAGAAACACAACATCGACCTTATAGGAAACATATAGGTCGGTAGCAAAAACCCTAAACCCTAAACCTGTTAGGTTAAGCAATTCAAGTGGTTCGATCCTGACGATAAAATCATACTGCATTAAATGCAACAATCTTGAATCAATCTCAAGACATTCTCCATCATCCAATATCCACCGATTTCATGGCGGCTGATAACCCATCACGCGTTATCACCATTTAATAGACTTCGCTCATTCCTGAGGTAGATAGGAGTAGTCTTCTTCATGCAGGAACCTTCATGCGCACAGAGCTTGCGCGGCAACATGATCTGTTCTCCATTATATTGCTGACTCATCACATAGAGAGCACTGATTGAGACACACAGGCTTGAGGTACTCCAACCGGAAATCCTAAAGTGGAAGCTACCTACCAACTGATAGTCATACAATGCTTCCATGTGCTAGTTCCCATAACTGCATGCCGGTTCACCTTGAGCAAATATACCGCTTCACTTTGGCATATATATACCAGTTCACACATATGTCGGTTCTCTCTACTCACATATCACATATTGACATCAATGACAACATACAATATCATTGTGTCCTTATACCGGTTCTCATAATGCCAACACAAAACTCCCTGATGTGATCTTGAGGATCAGATTTTCCATCGTATTTGTCATATTTAGGAATCTCGCAATGTTGCGGAAATGGTATCATATTCGGATTTTTTATCAAACGGATATGGGCATATATCTTCTAATGAATACTTCTTAGAGCTTGTCCCATTTTTCATGTCTTGTATCTATTGTTGTAGAGTTTGTATTTGTTGAGTAAGGTTTGATAATGGATTATCCACATAGTTTCTCCTTGTTTCTTCATGAGTTCTCTTATCACTATGCTCTTTTATTTTGTCATCCCTTTCTTTCCTTGTTTCTTCATTGCTTTCTTTGTTCACATATTCATTATTTGGCTCATCTGTGTTTTGGGTGTTACTTGCCTCTGCATCTTGTTTCAAGCTTTCTATGTTAAATTCTTGTGGTAGTTTAGCTCCAGATTTTGCCAACATCAAGAGATATTTTTCTTTTTGTTTTGCCAACAATTTTTCCATTAGCCTATCAAAATTAAAATCTTTCTCAAGGTCTCTAATGGTGCTATTGACTGCTTCTTCATCAACAATGGCAAATCCAAAAGTTTGGAATACAGGATTATCTTCTTCCTCCATTTGTTGTTCTTTTCTAAGTTGTTCGTGTTGGGTTCTAGTCCAAACTGGTATGTGATTATTTCAAAGTTGTTGAAAGTTCCAAAGGACAAAATCAATAGGTTATTATTGGTTTAGGAAGATATGCCTTGTTAATTTTACTGCTATTGTTTTTTCATTGGGATAAAGCATATCTTTGTTGAAAAGCACGTCTTTGCAAAATTTCATCATCAAATTTTGTACCGCAACCACGTAGGTAGTGACGAAAATGGTGTAGGAATGTCCTATGTTTCAATAAGATCTTGCGATTGATATACAAGAATCTTATCCTTTTCTGAGTAGCTTTATAACTAGGTTTTCTTTTCTTAAGGTGATACTTAAAAGTCATATAAGCATTTGGCAATTCACAAGTTTGTTTGATTCCAATGTTGGTGTGATTCTAGTTTTGATATAACCTAGGTTCAAAATAGGAAAGATATATCCAAGAATAGGAACCTAGTATAGGAAGGCGGGGCCTTCTAAAGGATTTAATTGCTTGAAATTAAATAAAGCATAAAAGAGTGGGTTTGGCTTTTTGGTCACCCAATTAAGGGGAGAGCATATGCCTACCACTTTCGAGACACGGAATTAAAATGTTGTTTTTAACCTTTTCAAAGCAATTGTTAGCTAAGTCCTATTTGGAGATGTTGCTCCAACAAGCATGGTGTTTATTTTAGCCCTCTTAAAAGTCTATGTGCAACTATTTTAGAGAAAATACTAAAAATGCAAGTTGCATGCTATCAATTCATCCTCTTAGTTAAACTAGATGAACAACATATGATATTTTACTTCCCAAAACAAGGCTTTTAATTAACTAGATCATGAAATGCATAAAATTTGCCTTAAATACCATCCTGCACATGCATGTTAGTAATCTGTAAAATCTGATTTCTTGGACATTCGGACTTGCAAGAAATTTTTGTTAGTTTGTAAACAGAAGCGCTAATCTAACACATGCGCTATCTTTTTGCTCAAAAGTGCTAACCTGCAAGTCAAAAGTGCTAACCTAGACTGCAAAAGCACTGCTCTGTGGATACAAAAGCGTGATTTCTTTGACAAATGTGCTAACCTAGGACACAAATGTGTGAACCTGTAATGAAAATGCGCAGACTTTAAAACAAAAGCGCTAACCTAAAATGCTCATGCGCTAACCTATGGTGCAAATGCACTAACCTAGGATGCAAATGCGCTAACCTACAGAATAAAAGTGTTGTCAGAATTCACACATGCATGAATCTGCATTACAAATGAGTTAATTTTACTATTTGTGATATTTTTAAAGGTATGTGCAAGATCTATGAGCCCCACGATGGGCGTCAAAATGTGTCGACTTGAATTTAATCCTCAAAATGTTACCTGCAATAAGTTAGTTTCACAAAATACAAATGGAAATACTACAGGAAATCCAAATTCAACCAATGAAACTGCATGAAGTACTAATGAAATAAAATACTAATATATTACCTTCATGACTTATGTCTCATTGTGTCCTAACTCCATTGTTCCTGGTTGCAGATGGTGTGCTCTCAGACAATGCACCGATGGCTTCCAAGATGGCATATGAAGAATGGACTATTAACTTGTACTTAACTGATATTATGATATGCAATGCTACATGATTATGCTAAAATGATTATGCTAAATGATATTTGCTATATTGCTATTTTCTATTTGCTATTTACTTCAAAAACTCACTGATGCATATAATTGATTTGAAGACTAACTCTCTCTCAACTGAAGCTCTTGATTTTATAGACCTTGAGAGGATTAGATGATGTGGCTTAGATCAACGGTCATGATCAGATCTATAGATTTGAATGGTTGTGAACAAAGGTGAAGGTTGAGAGAAAGGGGCTAAGGAGAAGACAAGTGTCACTCATCTCACCTTGACTGGGTTGCTGACTGAGAGAATCTAGGGATGGTTGGAGGAAATTTAGGCATGAGAGGACAAGTGGACTCAAGTCCTTCCTAAGATGTAGGGGTTGTTGGAGAGAATATAGGAAATGGTTAAGAAATATGTGTACGTACACAATTTTCATTAAGTTTGGAAGTTGAAGATAAATGATGAATTAATATTTAAGAAATATTAATTTCCTTAGCCACATGTTTTGATGAGTTGGCAAAGGGAAGATGAAGTGGAGATGGAAGGTGAGTTGGAAAATAGATTAAATAATTAAGAATTATTTAATATTCGAGACTATAGGATAGGAGAATAATTAAATATTAGATATTTAATTGCTTGGAGGAGATAATTAAATATTAGATATTTAATTAACTTGGTTAGAGGAATAATTAAATATTAGATATTTAATTAATTAGAGGAATAGGATAGATGAATTAATTAATAAAATATTTCAATTAAATTAATTAATAGAAAGACATGAAATGAATTAAATAAATTAATCTCTTCAAATTAACTATTTAATAGAAGAATAATTATTAAATAAATATTAAATATTTATTTAATTGCTCATAGCCAAGTTTTATGTGTATGCACAAAATAACCCACTTGAAAAGGAAACTCGCAACTGTGTTATTTTCTTTTGCTCTGCAAAATGACATTATAGCCCCTACTATTTTCCATGGCCCTCTAGAACTACATCGAATCTAACCCTGCAGAATAGACCTATTTTTACAGAGATCCTTCTCAAAAAATTTGGAACCCTCACTAATGGCCTTGATTCCCTTTTTATAGAATAAAGGGAGAAACAAGGCTCTGGCCAGAAGACACATGTTAACCTCAGATTCATTCTTAACAATTTTCCCTAAAAGGTCGTATGCAAATCTGTTACAAAAATGTTTACATGTCCATGTGTTGGCACCTATGAATCATTGTTCTTAACTGAAAATTGGTAGGGGAAAAACCATTTGAGTCATTTCGTTATGTCCCTGACACCTTCGGATGGAGTGTGAGATGTTGTGTTTTTGTCCTATTAAGCATTTCCCTTCTAGGAAAGGAAACGGGGTCTTGGCAAGAAGAAAAGTTACCTCCAAACTAGAGGAGTTTCAACCTTCATGCCCGGGATCACAGGCAGTGGGAGGGGGAGTTAGGGGGGAAACATAATATGTTGGGGAGGGGTCACAACTTCCATGCAGCTACATGGATGGATTGTTGCCACTCTCTACCCAGACATGTTCTTTTTTCATTCCTCTGTGGGCTCTCTCTCAAAACCCCCTACCATCCAGTGACAGAATAGACACAGAGGTTGTGCCATGCATGGCCTTTCTTCATAAGAAAAGGCTTTCACGCCCCCTCTGGTAAGTGGGACATCTACAATGAGCAAAGAGAAAATCAAGTGGAGCATCAAAGGGGCGCCTTCACTTCATCAAGCTCAATCCGAGGGAGAAGAGAAGTTTGTGAAGTTATACTTGGTTTTTGTGTTTTGAATACTTTTATGCTTATTGTTTGATCAACTAATAATTTTATCCCCTCACTCACTTTGCCTCTCTTCATTTTGGTACGCTTGGTGGGACCCACATCGCTAACCTAGCATTTTCTTGTAAGTTTTTGTCGCAGGTTTTGCTTCAGCACAAGAGCTCATACAAGATTCTATTAGCTACAATGCAAGTTTGTTTCTTCTCTCGTAATCAAAACCCACAAAATCCTATATACATCCTTGAGAGTCACTGTCATCTCTCTTATAAGAAGGTGTTGTGGTCACTTTGCCACCTCTCAGCTAGTGATGTTAATAGGGCCATGTTCATTTGATAATCAGGCATGAACAAGATGTGTGATAATTTGCAGGAATCATTGATCGCATGATCCACCTCTAAAAGGTCTCCCCTCATGGAAAAGGTCTTCGGCTATCGCTCGCGAGACATCAAAACATCTGCAAGATCCTGCATCAATCATATCAACACAATGTCAACTCTATCTATCAAATCAATCAAACATCATCACTCAATCAATTAGTTATCGTATCTACTCACATAAAATCACAATCAACCTATCAATGATGCAAGTCATGATATCAATTCAAGTGTGTCTATCACACACTCTTATAAAATCAGGAGGGTTCATCTTAGCCTATCATATCAGTGACGTGAGTCACGATAACAATTCAATTGTGTTTATCACACACTCTTATCAAATTAGGAGGGTTCATCTTAGCCTATCCTATCAGTGAAGCAAGTCATGCTATCATTTTGGAGTTTCAATCATAAACTCTTATCAAAACAAGAGGGTTCATCTTAGCCAATCCTATCAGTGACACAAGTCATGCTATCATTCTGGAGTTTCAATCATAAACTCTTATCAAATTAGGAGGGTTCATCTTAGCCTATCCTATCAGTGATGCAAGTCGCGATAATAACTCAAGCATGTCTATCACACACTCTTATCAAATCATGAGGGTTCATCTTAGCCTATCCTATCAGTGATGCAAGTCACACTATCATTCTGAAGTTTCAATCATAAACTCTTATCAAATTAGGAGGGTTCATCTTAGTCTATCATATCAGTGAGGCAATTCATGCTATCATTCTAGAGTTTTGATCATAAACTCTTATCAAATTAGGAGGGTTCATCTTAGCCTATCATATCAGTGATGTCATGTCATTCTATCAATTGGGAGTTTCAATCATAAACTCTTATCAAATTAGGAGGGTTCATCTTGATGAATACTAAGAGGGGGGTGAATTAGTATGCCAAAAATTCTTGTACTTAAACACTTTATTAGTCTAGCAGTAAACCGGTAAAATAGTTTAACAAACAAACCGGTTAACCACATGCAAACCAGATAGCAAATAAGACATTCATCCACATGAGCAATAACACCATAACACAAGATATTTGATGTGGAAACCCAAATGGGAAAAACCATGGTGAGATGAAACTCACAAGTAACTATCTATAGAATAGGAACTAGATCGGTAAGGTCAGATCGATTAAGGTCATACAATGTTCTTTACTAGAACAGATCCTATTATGAATCTCAATCTTTGTTAGGAGATAAGTCCGATTAAAGACTACCTTGCTAGAGGATTTTAGATCCACAGATGTGAACCACCTTGTTATAGGATTTTACAAAAGGCTTTTTGGGCCTACCCGGTTAAGGGCTACAGACTTGTTGAAGATGTGAGTAATCAACAAGTGAGTGATCTATCAAATAGCATAGATTTCTTGGTTAGATCCTTGATAGCTCATTCCTAATGCATTCCAGCATTACTTCAGTCTTCAATACTTTCACACTCTACAAAAACTTGTCAACCACCTTAAACCCTAGCAACAACTTCAACCACAACAACAACCTAAAACCCTAGAAATGATGTCCTTATAAAGGAATCTGATTTCATGTCAGTCCAATAAGATTACAATAAAATTTTTAGGTTCAATGTATCTAGAAACTTTTGGTAACACGACACAAAAAGCACCGTTAAAGTGTCGGCACCATCAAACAATCAATGGATGGTAACTCATCACAGAGTATTACCGGTTCATACAAATACCGGTTCAAGCGGAATACCGGTTGCCAGTTTGACAAAAATGAAGACTGGGAAATATGTGTTATGCCGCTTTGATCCTTCATACCGTTTGAGATCCTCGAACCGCTTGGGGTCAACTTACCACTTCATATCGGTAATCACTTTCTACAAAACACCAATAGTCTAAGGACTATAATGCATCATACCGGTTGGAACATCTACCGGTTGAGCTTTAACTGATACATACAAAAATGATCTTAATGCAAGTGTATGTCCATCAATGACAATCACAACATAATCATCAAACATGCCAACACATCTTAGCCTATACTATCAGTGATGACACATCATGCTATTAATTGGGAGTTTCAATCTTAAAACTCTTATCAATCAGGGATGTCAATCAACTCTATCGTATCAAACACTTCATCACATATCTATTAACACTTTGGGTTTCGATCATAAACTCTTGAAAATCAGACCTATCCTATCATTCAAAACAAAATGCACATTTCAACAAATCCTATCATGATCAAAATTCAAATTTTAACAATATCTGATCATTCAAGCTCTATCATTTATCAAAACACATCCTAAACATCATCCTAAACACCCACCTCGATTTTCCACAAATCAAAAATTTTAAAATAATCAACAAAATCAACACTGTTGCAAATACGCTCAAAGAAATAGTGAAGACGCTAAATCAAAAGCATCAATGGGAATTTCAAATGTGCTAAACCAACATTCAAAAGAGCCAGAACATTTTTTAAAAGTGCCAAAACATCTTTTAAATGCACTAATCAAAATTTTAAAAGTGCTAATTACCCTATCAAGTGTGTCACGATAACAATCAAAAGTGCCACGCAAAAGATCAAAAGTGCTAAAAAAACATCATCCTAGGGCACGCACCAAAAAAAATTTAAAAACATGCAAAACCCTAAAAATCTAACAAAAATGCTTCAAAATCACGAGAGGTAGAAAATTTTACTCATCGGAGTTCCATACATAAGTGGTCTCTCAAATCAATGAACTCTCTCACAGTGGTGACAATGGTAGGGTGGCACCATTTTGCTCTCCTCTCCTCTTCTCTCCACGTTCCCAATCTCCAAATGACAAGTGCACAAATGAGCTATAAAGTGAGCCCTCAAGGTTTATATAGTGGGTGGTATTGTAAGCATGGTGTGCCACCTAGATGGACATGTGGGGCATGTGTGTGTTATAATGGCTAGGTAATTTTGCAAACTATATCATTTTTTCATCAGAAGATCAATATCGAAAAATTCAACAAAAAAAATCAAAAAATCAAAAAATCTTAAAAATGTGAAAAAATTGCATCATTATCAAAATTTTCTCGATTCATCTCCCAAGGGGGATCATTATCATATCAAATCCAATTAACAACATCAATATCCGACAACCAATATCTGAGGCAAAAATTGATAATTTTGGCAACATCATCAAGCAATTGTTCTTTAAACTAACGTGCACACACATCACTTCGAAGAGGGGCGAAATGTAGACATATAAATCTGACCATCGGATTAAATAAATATTTAATGTTTATTTAATCCATTAAATCAAATTCCTCTATTAATTAAATCATATTTAATTAATCCCCCCATATTCTTCTACTTATTAAATAAATTATTCAATTTATTTGATTGACCACATTCTAACCTTAAACTAAATAAATCATTTTTATTTAATTAAATCCCCATTTCCTATTTAATTAAATTTACATTTAATTAAAATCTTTATCCTATTTAAATAAATCAAATTTATTTAAAAATCCTTCCAATGCAAGTTGTCATCCACCTTTTCGAAATAAATCATTTTATTTCAAAATTAAATCCAAAAATATTCTCCCACTTACATTCTCCTAACAAATCCATTTGCATGATTAATTATCTTCTATATTCTTCTAAACCATCCTAATTAGCCTAATCCCCCCTTAAGAATTTGCACATTCCTTAAGAGAAGGTCACTTATCAAAAGCCTCTAAAGTCTCTCTAAAGTCTTCAATACCCATTAAAGGCTTTATGTCTTCAAATGGTTAACCTCCAAATTCTTCTAAATCATTAAAGGCTCTTACATAACCATTAATGGTTAACTCAAGCCCAACCCTGGGTTAGAGACTCTCTCTCTAACTTAACCATCCTTTTAACCCAGGGGTCTCTTCAAGCATTCATTGTGTTTACTATGGTTATCCATTAACCCTTGCAGAAGAGTTTATCCTTTGGACAAAAGGATTATCCAAGAACTCAACCCTAACTCAACCATGATCTTACCCCCTAGGGTGACCACCATGTCTTCTCAAGCATTTAATGCCTCTTCTCTCTCCTCTCAACCCATCTCATGTTGATAATTGTCACCATTTCATTGGTGAAAATTTTAAACATGGATTGAAGATCATTCAATCCTAGCCCTTGTTAAGATTACTCAATCTCAACCATCTAATTTCCCATTTCTTCTATAAATAGGCCTCATTTCTCTCATTATTCATATATCCAAGTTTCATGAATCCAGATTATAGTCTACTTTCATTAAGCATTTACCTCTTTTTGATAATTAGCATTTTAATCATTTAGGAGCATATTAACATAGTATTTTTAATCATGAATCATGTTAGTATAGCTTGTTAGTTTCTTTATCATATCATCATCTTCATCATAGGATAATATCATATCTTAGAAATCTTTGTTAATCCATGTAGATCTAAAATGCATTGCATATAGATCATTTTCATCCCATATCACTCGATCTTGGAGTTGTCATTCTAAAGGTCAGTTGCTCAATGATCTAAGAGCAACCATTGACTGAAAGAAACCTTGGAGATAGAGAACAAATGAATGGTTTGGAAAGATTGTTATTTGAACTTGTTTTCTTTGTTATATATTTTCATATAATGTTTTATTGGTGTGCTTGTTTGTCTTGTTCTTAACTAACCACTAACACCATTTCAAGCATACAACTTCTACTTATCAATGTAATGAAGTTTATTACATATTGTTATACGAACAAATACTTGATTGCAATATATTTTAATTTTGATAAATTTGGATTTCTATTGGTTGTTTCTCTTCATTACATATTGTTATAGGAGCAGAAACTTAGTTTCAATATATTTTAGTTTTGAGAATTTTGGATTGTCATTACTTGTTTCCACTAAAAAAAAGTATAATGTGAAAAAGTTGTATATTGTAAAGAGGATAGGATGACCAATCCTAGGGGTGTCATAGTTAACAAACATCCACTTTACTTGTACATATCTGCCTTTGTACATATGTTAAGAAAAAATGGTGACGATTTTGACCTCATATAACCAATTACAATGCCTAAGATAGTTATACAACAAATTAAATCGATCAATATATATTTTTATCTTGCAAACTTTAGTAATGTGATTGATATGATTATCATATATTATAAGTTAAAATAGGTGAGTAACGATTTCCATTTTATGAGCAACATCTAAAAATAAATATGCAAAAGTTGAAAAGTTTGATTGGTATTGTCATGTCTTATTGTTGAATGGTCATGTTATAAGCTACATTTTAAGTATTTCTTAGTCTCCCCAGCATTTTTTTATGAATGTAATGAATATTATTGCATATTATTATATTAATAGAGACTTGGATGAAAAATATTTAAGTTTTGAGACATTTGGATTGTCATTGGTTGTTTCTTTTCATTACTGTGGAGGGGAAAAAGCAATATTGAGTGACTAGGACCTAATCTTACTTTTTCCAACACATTGCTAATACATAAGAGCCTAGGGAGAAAGCTCACTTTGGCTACTTTTGGTGAGAAAGAGAGAGACAAGGATTATCTCTTATAGTTTCTATTCCTCTTGTTGTATATGAAGGGAAGATATGAGAAATAGGGTGTGATTGATCAACTAGACTAGGAGATGAATAATGAAACATAGATGAACTGAAATTGCAAAAACTTGAAAATCTGAAACTAAGATACTAAAAGAAAATAAGGGGGAGGAATTTGAATGTGTACCTGGTGTTGGAAAATGAGCCAAAATGACCCAGATAGGGGTGCCACGCCCTGGTCCTTTTTTGTTTGACGAAAAGTTACAACTAAAGATCTACAAATTTGATGTTCTAAGCTTCCACCCTACTAAAAATCACCTCAAAATGGGGGGACTAGGGAGCCACACCCTTGTCCTCAGTAGGACCAGGGCACCCTACCCCTATCCCTAATGGTTTTGAGATAGATTTGAGGCTTTAAGACTATCCTTGTGCCTTTCAGTGGTCTTGAGAGACTTTTGGGTACTTGTACTTGCACCTGCAACTGAAAAGAGGGGGTTTGGGTGGCTATATAGGGTTTTACCTTAGTCAAAACCCCTCTTTTGGTGATTTCCACCTCAACAAATAACCAATTTATATAGTAAAATAGTGTGTGCAGGAATCTTGTGTGTGTGCAAGACCCTAAATGAGAAAGATAAGAAAATAGAGCTACCCTACGCTTTGGAGAATAAACCCTAAATGTATGTAAATGTAAATGTAAATATAAATGAGAATTAGAATTCTCTAAATCAACATGAAAATGAGTGTAAAGAAGCTCATACAAAGACATGGAAACAACATGAAATCATACCAAACTCCAAGAGAGGGGTACAAGCCAATCATCAATCAGTGATCTCCTATTGATTTCCTACATCTTCAAAAGCCCCCAATTGATGAAAGAATGCTTGTTGAATGCTTCATAGATTTTTTGGAATGTTGTTGAACACTCCAAAAGACTTTCTCTTTCATTGCATAGAAGGCTCCTTGTGTTCACTCCCAAAAGCTTTTTCCTAGATGCCTTCAAATAAAGAAAGAGAGCTCTTATGTATGAAACCCTAGATCTTAATTTCATCTTTAGGCCAACCTAGGATTTCAATTTTCTACCAATTTCTTGAGGTTAAGCATTATATTATCATAGAATTATGCTCCCAAAATTTTAGAAAAAAATGTCGAGGACCAAGTGCAACTTGCACCTAGTCCAACCAAATTTTCACCAAATTTTCACGGTCATTAGATATGATGATATTAGAGTGAATCCCAAAGTTACAGCTGATTTTGAGATGTTTTGACATGCAAAATTGGGCCTTAAAGGTCAAAATAAGACATAATTAGGGTTTGTGATTTAATGATTTATTGGAGGAATAAAATAAAAGGGGCACACTTAAGGCAAAAGGGCCCAACTTTATAATGAATGAAGTAATGAAATATGAATTTAGATTTAATTAAATTAATTAATTAAATGCTTAAAGGGAAATTACAATGCAAGATGCAAACAAACTAAGGTCGGTGCTAAACCAAGCATGGAATTGTACCACCTTAGCAAGGGTGTACAATTTACGACGCTACATTTAGCCCCCACTTTAGCGATCATATGACACTACGTGCATATGCAAGCTAAAGTAAATAAAAGTAAACATTTATGAAAAAGGATATATCCACAAGTTGTCAGACGAAGCCCCCAGTGGTATCTACAGTACACAGTTAGGAACCGCACCCTACAAAACCACATGTTAGATCAAATCACAAAATCACCTAATTGCTTACTAAGGAAGGTGATGAAAATTTGAGGGTAGCTATATGCCCCCCCTCCCTATTTCGGCTTACTAATTTAGTGAGTTGAAATAGGGTATCATGTTTACCACATCGAATTGTGAAAGAAGATGGATGACAAATGCTCACAAGAAGATTTGATACAAGATCAAAAACTAATGGAGAATCATTTGGTAAGAAAGAGGAATAAACCTTAATTATAACACAACAAATAGTGTAAGGATTTGAGAGCTCTCTAACACAAGATGAAATATTTAAATGGAAACAAATGTGAGAGATATAATCCAAAAATACAACTCCATAAAGGAAATTGGAAAAGAATGGAGGATTGAAATGACATCAAAGACAGATTATTTATAGCAACTCTTCTAAAGAAGGCAAGAGATCCTCATCAGGGACATGCACATTCTTAAAATAGAAGGCTTTATTATAAAAGACACTACTCAATGTAGAAAAGAAATTGATGAATGATCAAAAGACTTCCAACACCAAGGAGGAGGTCCCAATTAAGGATATGTACTTAAGATCCCCATTAGGGATGCTTGTTTCAATATGAGAGAAGGAATTCAAATATGAATACACCTTTACAATCAATAACAAATCCTTATAGAAGACACTACTTCACAACGGGAAAATTTTAATCTTAAGAACCTGAGAGATGTTTGAAATCACTCATCCCTTGTATATAGGGAGAAGAGATGAGATAGAAATAGGCTATTATGTTTCTTCCAAAAGTATGATTGCACATGAAATTGTACCATCATGAACGAAAATAGGCCCCCAGTAAGTGAGCTACCAATGTCACATAATGATGTGCAACATAATAGCCATTAATGGTATTTAAAGACATGATAGATTGAATGAGGCATTTGAATATGACGTGTTAAATGCTCTACTATAAGTGATATTAAAAACATGTATAAGATGATGAATGTTAAAAAATCTTTAGAAAGAGAGAAGTTTATAAGAGAAGAATAGGCCACTAGGTCATACTTTTCTTGCACACAAGAAATCTTAGGAGAGGGATAAGTGCAATTCATCAAAGCCTTATTCCTAGAAGAAGGGATTTTAGAATGAGTAGAAGATAAAGTCTCATAAGTGGGATTATAAATCTCTTGAGGGGATTCATAAAGAGATTTTTTCATCACCAAGTTTTCCTTATGAGGGGGATGAGTGTTGAAAGAACTAGAATATGATTTAATTGAGGTGAGGCCATAATCACTACTAAATATAGCATTCACATTGAGATATGTTCTTTTAGATGCATTGATGGGCTTAGAAGGATTATATCCAAGTCCAAATGAAGCTTCATGTGTGTTATGTTCTAAAGGAACTTTAATTCCTTGTTCATTTGCGCCACAACCATTTCCATTATAACCACTCTTAGCTAAAATATGAAAACCAAGACCATAAAGGGATGCCAAATCAAAGAGAGATGGTGATGCCTCATAGGTATCAGTGCTATATGAATTAGAAGAAGAATTTGGAGAATTATTTGAATTAGAAGTAGCCACAAAGTTGTTACTTAGTTGTTTAGATAAAGTGGGTTGCTCTTTAGGTTCCCCCTTAGATTTCTCCTTCTCGGTCTTAGATTCTTTCCAAGATACTTTATACTCTCCTATAAAGTAGGGTTAAAGTCTAGAGATGCCCAATCATCATCTAAGAGCACTCCTTCGGGAAAAAATATATATTTGGGAGGAGATTCCAATTGAGTAGAAGAATCAGGAGTACTAGAAGGAACAAGATCATTAAAGGAAATAGATGTCTTTGAAGAAGTAGCAAGATTGGGAGAGGAATAGGAAGTAGTTGAACAAGAAGATCTAGCTTTTAATGGAACTTGAAGATTGGTATCAGCTAACAAGGTGTATGTCTTATTGTCATAAATGAATTTGACTTGCCTATGCAAACTTGAATCCATGGTCTCCCTAATAGAAGGTTATATGTCAAACTACCAAGCATGACATGAATAGGTCTAGATAAAGTAACGGGACCTACCTTAATAGGCAAGGTTATGATACCTAGAGATTGTTTATCAACATTAGCAAAGCCTCGGATAGAAATAGGAGTAGGTTTGATGAGAGAACGATCCACATTAATCTTATCTAATAAGTCCATACTGCAAACATTAAGGCTAGATCCATTATCCACAAGGGTTCGTCTTATAGAACTATTGTTTATAATAACCACAATCATAAGAGGATCATATTGATATTGGATTTCATGTGAAGGTAACTCATCTTGTGTGAATACAATTTTGAGCTTTGGGTTTGTTTGTAGGATCAATCAAAGAAACCATGTTATAAGGTGTCCCTGGAGGTGGGACATCTAATTTTTTCAAAGCATCTTATAACATGCCATGATAAGAAGGTGAAGTTTGAACCAAATCCTAAATAGAAATCTTGGCAGTTTTAGCTTTAAGTTGTTCAATGAGATCATACTCCTTACTAAGAGTCTATGATATACGAGGTGCTTGTGGAAACATAGGTTGAGAGAGAGGAAGTGAAGTTGGGATAACTAGAGGAGGATTAGTTTGCCTATTTTTTCTTGTGTTGTAGGTATGAGCAACCATATGATAACTCTCTCTAGTGATTTTCTTAGCATACTCATAAGGGCTCTTAGGATAACCTCATTGCATAGTAATAATAGGTTTCTTAGAAGTGCAAAATTAATCACTAGCATAACCACCTTGAACCACTAAGATAGGCTTATGTTGAGAACTTTGAGAAGAACAAGCACCTTGAATTTTGAAGAGGGGTTTATTAGGTGTTTCATTCACATCTATCAAATAATGGTTTTGGAATATCAAAGGTGTCCTCGGGAATTTTAGAAGAAGAATAGACAAGATTGTTGGAAGAATTCTTGATAGTCTCTTCTTGAACTAAAATATTATCATGGATAAGATCAATTTTAGGAGGTAGACTAGAAGTAGGAATTGAAATTTTAAAAGGAAGAGTTTTAGTAGGAAAGGTCATATCATCCTTTCTCATCAAAGGATATACATGGGGAATACACTCTCTAGGAGAAGGATAAACATTACTCTCTAAAGTTTCACCTTTGAGAGGGAGATATTTGAAAGAGATGTCATCAATATTACCTTGAACTAGGGTATCCTTATGAGTAGAACCAAGTTGAGGAGAAGGAGATGCTTTATTTTCAGAGGGAGAATGAATGAGATTCATGAGAGGTGAGCTAATATCAAGGGGGTTACTCTCATAGGGTAGAGAATAATCAACACCTTCTTCTAATGGTTCATCCCAAATAGTGATGTCATTGAAAAAAGTATTAGAAATGTCTTGCACAAAGATGTCCTTATTGTTATTGCCAATTTTGGGAGAAGGGATAACATTGTTCATTAATTCTTCATCCTTATGAGGGAAAGCATCACTAAATGTGTTTAAATCATCTTCTTTCCTTAAAATGTGTTCAATAGGATCCTTAGGGGAGAATGCATTAAGGAAATTGATTATGATTTCATCTTATTTTTCTAAGGCATCTTTAGGGGTAAGACAAACTTTGGGCAAGGAGAAGAATTTCTCATTAATGCATCATCTCTAGTGCGAATTTTGTTGAATTCAAAAGAGGAAATGCCATCACTAGGGAAAATAGGGACAATACCATCTTATTGCACAAAATTATCCTCATGAGGGGAGTATTATTTATGAGGGAGATGAACATCTTTCTCTAAAGATTCATGCTTAGGAGGGAGATCTTTGAAAGAAGTGCTCATAACCTCTTGTTGCACTAACATGCCCCCATTGGTAAGACCAAAATTAGGAGAAAATAAGTCAATGTCCATCAATACCTTTTCACTTTGAGAGGCATCTTCTAAAGAAGGTAAAGTAACACTAAGAAATGTGTTTATGATATCATCCTCTTCCTCTAAGATAGCTAGATGGGAAGGGCACATTTTAGGAGAATCGTCAAGATCACTCTTCAAATCTTCATCCTTAGAGCATGGGATAGCTTTGAAGGGGTTGGTAACAACTCTTTTAAGCACTAAAATGTTGTCATAGATAGGAGGAGGTTCTTTAAGAGAGGGAAAAATTGAAACAAGGGAAGCTAACCCACTATCACATTTATGAAATTGTAAAGTGGAAAATTGAACCCTAGTGACTCCCCACCTAGGAGAGAGAAAGGAATTCACTAGGATGATTTTCACTTGGGGAAACCTTACATTCAAAAGAGGGGCTTGAATCCACTAGATCCAAATCCAAGGGAGGCAAGGATGTGAATTCCAAGTGGATTGCAAGGGTTGAAGTGTGTTTTGCCCTCTTTTGTAAATAGGAAAGTTGACTTGTTGACTATGTGGAACAAATAGAGAAAATGAGTGAAATGAGGAGCTACCGGTTTGGGATCCTATTGTAACTTTGGGTCTGAGCTAATTAGATTGATAAGAATCTATCCTACAAATTTGGAGAAAATTTGTTAGGACTGTGGCGAAACTGTACATGGTCCACCGAAAAATCCGTGAAATGAAAAGGGGTTTTCTTCCTCTATAAGTGGAGTCCAAATTTGAAAATACAGTTGTGCACCTACAGCCTACACATAGAAAAAAAGTGGAGAAAGGTTGTGGATAGGGTTTTGCCTTAGTCAAATCCTGGTTGAGAAATCAACCTTGAAGGAAAGTAATTGCAAATGCTGAAATGTAAATAATGGAATTGTTTACCATGTAGATCTACAATTTATCGATGATGATTGCTTTTCTTCTTGAATATAATGACAAGTGTTGTATGAAATGGCATGTAACATGACAAAACCCTAACACACACACATGCTTGCAAATGAATGTTGTAATATTGCTCCAATAGATGAATGAAGAAGACCTGAATGCTTGATAATGATGATGGAGGTTGCCTAGCTTGAACTTCACCTATAGTGTATCTCATGTATGTTTTTATCCTCTTCCTCCCCTTCCAAATGAGAAAACCAACTCCCTTTTATACATTCCTAGAGGATTAATTTTCATTCACAGAAGGCCAACAAAGAGGAGCGCAAACCCCGAAGGTCAAATTATGCATAGGGGACTGGGCAGATCCATCTTAGGGCCACCCTAAGGAGTGGGGATAGGGGCACCACACCTCTATCCTACCCTATTTTGGGGCCCCGACAGGGTCTAAGGCAGAAAGAAAGCCTAGACAACGAGGGTTTCAAGGGTGAAAATGCAAGAAAGGGGTCTTGGTTAGGAAGGAGGATGTCATCGCCAAGGTGAGGACCTCAAATGTGGTTAAAATTGCTAGGGTCACAATTTTATGACACTACAAAAATAAATGCATCATGACAATATTTTTCCTCTATAAAATGATAACATATGCAAAATAGAAGGAAATGTTCAATTTTAACCAATGAAGGCACTCTAAATGTTGATTTAGAAAATGAAATTTATGAGTGAAATGTGTTCCTAAATGAGATCTGAAATTAATGATCCAAATTAAGCTATCCACAAGTTCAATTTTGAATTGAAAAAAATTAGGGTTTTAACAAAATTGACCTCTAAATTTTTTAAATTTGCAAGGAATTGAAACTTGTAAATGTAAATTTGAATTTTAAATAGAAAAAAAACTCAGATTTGAGAACATAAAATAGAATTAAAGATGATTGGATTCATGTCGGGTTCACGAAAATGTGGAGGGGAAAAAGCAAGATCGGTGACTAGGGCCTAATCCCACTTTTGCCAACACATTCAGAATATGAAAGAGACTAGGGAGATATCTCACTTTGCCTACTTCTTGTGAGAAAAAGAGAGCCAAGGATTATCTCTTAGGGTTTCTATTACTCTTGTTGTATATGAAGGGAAGATGTGAGAAATAGGGTGTGATTGATCAACTAGACTAGGAGATGAACAATGAAGCATATATGAACTGAAATTGCATAAACTTGCTGATCTAAAATTGAGCTACTGAAAGAAGAGAAGGGGGGGAATTTGAATGTGTACCTAGTGTTGAAAAATGAGCCAAACTGACCCAGACAGGGGTGCCACTTGTTGGTCCTGTTTTATCTAACAAAAAGTTGCAACTGAAGGCCTGCAAATTTGATGTTCTGAGCTTCTACCCTGCTGAAAATCACCTAAAAATGGGAGGACCAAGACACCATTCCCCTATCTTGGGTAGCAACAGGGTGCCACACCCCTATCCCTAATGGTTTTGAGATAGATATGAGGCTTTAATATTGTCCTTGTGCCTTTCAGTGGTCTTGAGAGACTTCCAAGTACCTATACTTGCACTTGCAACTGAAAAGAGGGGGTTTGGGTGGCTATATAGGGTTTTGTCTTAGTCAAACCCCTATTTTTGTGATTGCCACCTCAAAAAATAGTTGACTTGTATAGTAAAATAGTGTGTGCAAGAATCTTGTGTGTGTGCAAGACCCTAAATGAGAAAGATAAGAAACTAGAGCTACCCTATGCTTTGGAGAGTAAACCCTAAATGTATGTAAATGTAAATGTAAATGTAAATGTAAATGTAAATGTAAATGTAAATGTAAATGTAAATGTAAATGAGAATGAGAATTCTCTAGATCAAATATGCTAAATGATCTAAGCATCAATGTAAATGTGAAAATGAGTGTAAAGAATCTCATACAAAGACATGGAAACAACATGAAATCATACCCAAACCCAAGGGAGAGGTACAAGACAATCATCAGTTGGTGATCTCCTATTGCTTTCCTACATCTTCAAAAGCCCCTAATTGATGGAATAATTCTTGATGAATTCTTGATAGATGTTGTTGAATGTTGTTGAAGACTCCAAAAGACTTGCTCTTTTGCTGCATAGAAGTCTCCTTGTGTTCACTACCAAAAGCTTTTTCCTAGATGCCTTCAAATGAAGAAAGAGAGCTCTTATGTATGAAACCCTAGATCTTAATTTAGTCTTTATACTAACCTAGGATTTGAATTTTCTACCAATTTATTGGGGTTAAGCATTATAATATCATAGAATTATGCTCTCGAAATTTTGGGAAAAATGTTGGGGACCGGGTGCAACTTGCACTTGGTCTGACCAAATTTTCACAAAATTTTTAGGGCCATTAGATATGATGGTATTAGAGTGAATCCCAAATTTACAGCTTCTTTTGAGATGTTTTTACATGCGAAATTGGGCCTTAAAGGTTGAAATAAGACATAATTAGGGTTTATGATTTAATGATTTATTGGAGGATTAAAATAAAAGGGGCACACTTAAAGAAAAAGGACCCAACTTTATAATGTATGAAGTGATGAAATATGAATTTAAATTAAATTAAATTAATTAATTAAATGTTTAAAGAGAAATTGCAATGCAAGATGCAAACACACTAAGGTTGGTGCTAAACCAAGTGTGGAATTGTACCACCCTAGCAAGGGTGTACAATTTATGATGCTACAATTACATATTATTATAGAAGTATAGACTTGGTTTCATTTTGATAAATTTGGATTTTCATTGGTTGTTTCTCTTTAAAAGATGCATAATGTGAAAAATTTGTATATTGTAAAGAGCATAGGCTAACCCAACTTAGGGGCATCCTAGTTAGAAAACATCCATTTAAATTGTACATATATGCCTTTGTACATATGTTAAGAAAGAACATGGATGATACATTTTATTATTCTTATTTTAATTAAATGATGCTAAGCATGTCCTATCTTTATTTTTATCATATCAATTTATGTACATATGTAGGACAACACCAGTGATGTACACTTTGATTGATACATGGTTATCGCATAAAATGTTTTGACTGAGCTCTTTACAACATACACATATCGAACAAATATTCTTTCCAAGGAATTAAAATAAATGCCATATTCAAAAATTATGATTCTAATGCCATCTTCAAGTTAATGATGTCAAATGGAATCGGCAAACACCAAAACTATAGTTGCATTTGCCAAGCAATATTCATACCCATAATGTAAAAAATTTATAAATTACAAAGAGCATCTAGGCTAACCCAGCTTAGGGGTACCTTGGTTAGCAAACATTTATTTAACTTGTACATATCTACCTCTGCACATGTGTTAAGCAAGAACAGTGATGATTTTGACCTCCTATAATTGATTACAGTGCCTAAGATAGTTATATAGCAAATGAAATTAGTTGATATACATTTTCACCTTATAGAGCTAAGTTGCATAATGTGAAAAAAATTTATATTGTAAAGAGAATAGGTAGGCCCAAGTTAGGGGTATCTTGGTTAGAAAACATCTATTTTACTTGTAAATATTTATCTTTGTACATATGTTAAGAATAAATAATGACGATTTTGGCCTTCTATAATCGATTGTAGCGCCTAAGATAGTTATACAACAAATGAAATCAATTGCTATATATTTTCATCCTACAGAGCTAAGTAATGTGACTGTTACATTTATCAGTAAGTATAAGTTAAAATAGATGGGTACCATTTTATAAGCAACATAAAAAAGTAAATATAAAAAAGTTGAAAAGATTAACTGCTATTGTGTAGTCTTATTATTGAATGGACAAGCTATAAGCTACATTTTCAAGATTTCCCAATCTTCCTAACTTTTGTTTATGAATGTAATGAATATTATTACATATTGATATAGGAATAGAGACTTGGTTGCAAAATATTTTAGTTTTGAGAAATTTTGATAGCCTTTAGTTGTTTATCTTGATTACATATCGATATAGGACCAAAGACTTGGATTTAATATATTTTAGTTTTCAAAAATATGGATTGCCATTAGTGATTTTTTATTAAGGCAAAAAAAGGGTTTTGAAGGGACTCAAAACCCTTTACAATGAAATTACATATGGTATGTCATTTAAGCCCATCAAAATAGAATAGTCTAGATAGACAACAGAACTGACAAAAAAAAAGACAAACAGAGAGAAATGCAATCCTACATCAGCAAAAAGCTAGCAGAAGAACAAAGCAGCACCAGCAAAAGGAACAACACTAACCCAAGTTCTTTAAAGTTTAAGCAACTTCATCTTCAAGTTGATTCATCTTCTAGGCCACATCCTTCAACTCTGGGATGTCTTGAGGCAAGTTAGCAGTCTTCTTCTTTGTACCTGCCCTAGTTATCTTGCTTGGACCTGAAGTATCCTCAGTTCCTAGGTCTTTATCTTGATCCAAGTCAACAAAAACCATTTCCTAGTGAAACTTTTCAAGCTTGGCCACCATAGTTCTCATGTTATTTATCGAAGATTTGACAATTTTATGACTATCCTCCATAATTTTGCACAGGGTGGTCTCAAATTTAGTGATCCTTTGTTCCGCTTCCTTGAACTTGTTATCATAATTGTCCTTCATTTTTTCAGTAGCCTCCATGTTCTTTGTTAAAAAGTCTTCCATCTTTTTCTTCTCATTATCAATCCAAAGGGCACAAACAAGGGTCCCTTGAGGTTTCTCCATCACACCACTAGAATGCATGGGATTAGCAGAAAACCTGCAACTTCTCTCCTAAATCCTCCTTAGCATGTAAATATTCTATCTTAGAAGAAAGGGTTCTCTATTTCAGTTTGAGGCTTTTAATCTCATGAAAATCCCATTTGAAGAGTCTAAAGAGATATACAAATCTATTTTTGGTGCTCTCCAAAACCCTAAAACCAATCTCTTGCTTAGGTTGAAAGTCCTGAAAACTCAAGTCCACAGACTCTTGAGAATTCCCCTCCTTTTCATGAGGAGAAAGAGAGTCCTTAGAGTCAGGAGAGGAGATTGGAACATCATGCTCCTAGGAGCTATCAAAAATCACAAGGGTGGATCCTTTCCCTTTCCCCTTGACTTTCTTCATAGATTTACCTCCCCCCGTTGAAGGAGAACCCTTGCCCTTGCTATTCCCTATAGACAAATGCTTCTGATCCCTTTTAGGTTTCTTGGGAGGAGAGAAAATGGCCTCTTCCTCCTCCTCCTCATCCTCAATATCCCATCCCTCACTCTTAGAGCTACCACTACCCTCCCCATCATAATCAAAGACCAAGAGAGCCTTATTAGGGTTCTTAGAGGCCCTAGCCTTAAAATGCTCATAGATAAACAAGATTAACCCTTTATGCAGAATGGGGTTACTATGGGGATTCTCTATATTCATTACTACTAGCATTCAGAGAAGAAAGCAGGTAAAAAGGAAAGGAAATTTTCACCTTATGATTGTAGTGGTTGAGCAGAACAAAGTGGTATCTATAAATCTTTGTAAACTTGTTGTCCAAAGTGAAGAACTCCATAATTTCTTTAAGAAGTTCCCTCCAAATGGGTTTAATTTGCTTTGGCTCAAAGTTAGACTTGTTAACCATAACCAGATTCACCTTCTCCTTAGTCATCTTGGGGAAATTTTTCATGGCACCATCTAAGAGCCTCCTATCCCTGTAAAACTTGATGCCCTCCATTGATAGGCTGGTGACCTCTACAACAAGGCTCTCATCCACCACAACCGCCTTACCAAAAATATTTAGCTTCCCATTTTTCCTCCTTCACAAAAATCTTTTTAACTCTTTGATCATTCCCATGAAACCTCTCCAGGAAAGGTGTCACCCCTCCTTGCTACAGTCGATACTAGATGGTAGCATTGTTTTTCTAATTCTCACAATTCACAGGTTTCACCCTTCGTCTATTCCCACCCATCTTGCAAGATACAAAAAAATGAGCCCAAAATAGATAAAAAATCAAACAACTCTCTAAAGAGCTAGCAAACCCAATAAGGCCAGGAATAACCCAGAAAGTGTGCAAAATAAAAATGAAATCACTGATATCCAAGGCTTTCTAACAGTTGTCATTCGCAATAATGATCATATAATTAATGAATTGCATCATCAAAAAAAGTGGGAAAATTGCCAATTTCAACATCTGTTTGGTCATATGATAGGAGGGCTTTAATATCTCCCACCAAGGTGTCCTCCCCATACCAAGTGCTTTTAGATTTGGATTTCACCACCAAATTAGCAAGAGAATCAGCCACGGTATTAATTTCCCTATAGGCATGAGAGATGAAGCTTCTTTCAAAGGTTTGAATAATCTCAATTGAGGAATTTATAATATTTTCAATGGTCCATGAAGCTCTATTCTCCCCTTTTAGACATTTGATAATGTTGTTAGAATCACCTTCAATCCATACCACTCTATAATTAAGATACCTAGCAATTTCCAGCATTTGGTAGGTGTCAATGGCTTTCGCAAGGTGGTTGGTTTGGCTACCCATGGGGAGTCCCACCACCACAAGATATCTGCAATTCTCATCTCTAATCACTCCCACACACCTAGTCGGCCCTAGATTTCCCTTAGCCACCCCATCAAAAATAATCTTCACCCATCCACTAGGAGGGTAGTGCCACACTAAACCCTCTCTTGTCTTCATGATTTGGCCCATGGGTTTAGATAAATCAAATTTTAGGTGTCACTCCTTGGACACAATAAGATCATAATCCTTGCAAGGGACACTAGGGTTTTTTCTTAGAGCACCACCAAAAAAAAAACTCCCCAATATCCCTGCAAATTTTCTCTGAAACCACCTTAGTAGGAAGGGCAGTATCCCTAAAGACTTTGTTATTTCTCTCCTTCCAGGCCCCCCATGAGAGATGAGGAAAGATAAAATACCAGAGGACCTTCATGATTTGATGGTAAGAAGGACAAACCCATTGAAAGAAGAGGTCTTGGATTGATTCGAGGAACATCTAGCAAAGATTCTATTTATGTAGGATTCTGCTCGAGATTTCACAAGTAAAGGAACAATGGAGAGAGATATGTGAGATATATTCTTCATCCTGCATACACTGATAGTACCTATTGGGGATCATTAAACCTCTACAACATAGATTATCTGTAGTAAGAACCTTGTTCTGAAGGAGCCAGAAAAATATATTGACTTTAGGAATGAGATCTTTCACCCACGCTCTCGCCCAAAAAGGAGGGGGAGATGAGGAAGAAGTTAGAAAAGAGATAGTCAAAGCCACCAAAAACCATCTAGAAGAAGTATCATTCCAAATCATAAGGTCCTCATAAGCAGGGTTGAGCATCTGAGAATTGAGGGAGAGCTAAAAGGGAAGAAGAGCTTCACTCACCGCCATAAGGTTGACCCAATGATGATCTAGCAAGTAATCAACCACAAATGATCCAAAAAAAGATTTGTAATCATGCACAAAAGGGGAGAAGGAAGAAACACTGCATACTGTCTCATTAAAGAGCCAAATATCTTCCCAAAATCGGATTTTTTTGCCATTGCCCACCTTCCAACCCACACCTAAAGCAGCCAAATTTCTATCTTTTACTATATTATTTCAGAGCTATGACCCAAAAGGAATAGTAGAGGAACTTATGAGTTCCTTCAACAAGGAGGCACTAGATATGAATGGAATGCTTTGTTACCTTGGCCAAATTTGTATGCCCAATGCATAATACATAAAATTGATATGGGAAGCTCACTATAGTAAGGTTGTTGGTCACTTTGGTATAGGTAAGACTACTGCTATACTTTAGAAGTATTTCTATTGGTCAAAATTATGAAATGATGTTATTTCATATATTCAAGCTTGTACCGCATGTGCTATTTCTAAGCCTGCCAATCATAAACTTGGGTTGTACTCACCACTTCTTGTTCCTAAAAAACCTTGGCACTCAGTTTCTATGGACTTTATGTCTGGTTTTCCTACCACCAAAAGAGGCCATGATTGTGTGTATTTTGTGGTAGATAGATTCTCAAAAATGGCAGTAATAGTGGCATGTAAAAAAAAAAATTCTGTAGAGGACACTGCAAAACTATTCTATGAATACATTTGGGTTCATTTTGGTCTGTCGAATACCATTATCTCGGATAGGGACAGTGGGTTTCTTAGTAAGTTCTGGTCTACATTATGAGAAAATATGGACACAAAATTAACAGTCTACTACTTTCCACCCTCAAACAGATGACCAAATAGAGGTAGTGAATCGGATGATCATACACATCCTATGAATGTACCACTCAAAACATCCCTGCACATGGGATGAAAGTCTTCCATATGTTCAACATAGGTACAACAGGGCAATTCATAGTTCAACTGGCTACAGGCCATTTGAGGTTTATCTTGGTTATCAGCCACTTGCACCCATGGATGTTGCCATACCACTTATTCAACTTGATCTCATTCCACGTGTTGGTAAGGAGGAAGATAAGGTAGCCCAGTTCATCGATGGAGTTCATCATCTGCAACAACAAGTTCATGAAATTTTGGAACACACCAATAAGAAGTATAAGGAGAGACATGATGAGCATCATACTCCTCATAATTTTCAAGTCGGGGACAAGGTATGGTTGGAAATGATTGTAGGGTGCCAATAGGAAGCTTCATCCTCTGTGGTATGGGCCATACACCACCATCAAGCAAGTTGGTGATAATGCTTTTGAGCTTAATTTACCTCCATTTATGGGTCTTCATCCAGTCTTCAATGTGGAACTCTTGAAGCCATATTTTCCTCCACTATTAGATGTTGCAAATGTAGCAGAAACAATCTCCACTACAAAATTGAATCCAAATGTAGCTACCCCATTCCAATGCGATCAGATTGTGGACACCATGGTGAAAACACTCAAACAATAGTAGATTTACTTGTACAAAGTGGTTTGAGGAGGGCAGATTGCTCAACAAGGAAAGTGGTTTATCAGGGAGAAGCTTCAAGAACATTTTCCTTATATCATTCAAAGTGTTGATGCAATGGAGCCCATTGCTTTCCAAGGGGGAAGTAATGATCAGAAGCAAATCTAAAATAGCGGAAAAATATTTTTATATTTTTTTTAGTTTTTCTATACATTAATAATTGTCATTTTTGAAGGCCTTTGGGGCATTTTTAGCCCTTGAAAGTTTGGTCTGTCCTTTAGAATGTTATCATAGGCAAGTTCTTTTAAGACTTCACCTCCAACTCTTGGAGACCTTTCCAACAAGTTAAACGGCTCGTACTTTCAAGTCCTGTGTAGAAAGTTATGCCTAGTTAAAGTTAGGACAAATTTGATATAGTTTTTTTGAAAATTTCATAGTTTTAGAATTTATTATGTAAATAAATAAGATGTGGTTGTTGGGTTTCGATTCTCAAGGAGTTTTTGGTGACCCTTGGAATCCCTTGGACTCATATATGTTGGATTTTCAAATTGAATAGATCACTTTTTGGCTTGCTTTAATTCTATGCTTTCTTGTTCTTGTAAACAAAATTTACAATACCGCGGGTTCTCACTCAGGTGTTGTCATCTGAATCCATAATTTGGATCAATGGTATTAGAGCAAGTTTGCTCCTATATGTCATATCACATGCGATCAACATATCAAATATTGGGGTTGGAAACAAGGAATCCTTCAAACTACCTTCCTTTGAGATGCACACAATTGCAGATGGCTAAGTTGCAGACCGATGATGATATTAAAGTATTAGTTGTAGTTGCACTAACAAAACAATGTGAAAAATGATGGATAAGTTCAAGCAAATGCTATAAAGTCATGGGTCACAAGCAAACCCACCATTCACAGGGTATATGCCATTCAAGGTGCAAGTGAATTTCGATATGCCCACATTTCAAGGAAAGATCGATGCAGATGCTGTTGATGATTGGGTTTCAAAACTGGAAAGATATTTCTTTGTCAATTAGTTTTCAGATGAAGAGAAGATAACTTTCACTCTCCTAAAAGTTGAAAATCATGTGAAAGATTCATGGGAAGCAAAGTTAGCATCCAAGGTAGCAGAAAATGGTAGCACTTTTATTTTTTATCAAAAACCCACATGGGGAGAATTCATGGAGCACATAAAGGAAGAATATTTTCCTATTGATACATATGAACAAAAATATATGTAGTGGCAATTGCTTCGACAGAAGAAGCACCAAATTTTTCAGGAATATACTAATATGTTTCATGCCTTAGCAGCAAAGCTCGGCATCAAAGATTGTGAGAAGCATCGAGTTTTGAAATATCAGAGTGGACTCCACAGGTACATCCAAACCAAAATAGAATTCTTGAACATAGAGACTTTACCTAGTGCCTATAAATTTGCTACCAAAATTTACCTATAAATTTGTCGGGACTCATAAACACCATGTTGCTAATACATATATGGTTGTCTCAACAGAACATCACAAACATCTAAGGGAGCCACAGCACAGATTACCTCATCTTTGAAAGGCTTTATGGAGTATGAAAGGTGACACTACTGGTGCACTTGGATATATCTCCCTTGGCTAACCCATCCCATTGAATAGGGATGTGGGTGGGTTTTTTTTTTCAGATTCAGTCTCTTCATAGTCTCTGGTAATATTAGGTTCTTTTTACTTCCGCTATCAATGATAAAGTGCAGGGATTTTCCTCTGACCCACATCTGTGAATGGAACAATCTCTCCTCATCCTCCCAGAGCAATATCCTTGTAGTAGCTATAGTAGCATATGGATCAACCTCAATGACCTGTTCATGACTTCCTTTTGTGCAAGTTTGTGCCACCTTAGATTCTACCTTGTCTTCATGTGTCTCCATCATTAAGCTTTTTATGGTTCTGCAATCTTTTGTATTATGAGAGGGACTCTTATGGAATTCACACCACATATCATTCTCTTGTGTCTTCTTCATACTCCATGTCTTTTTTATTGGTGAATTGGGAGAGGGTTCCTTAGAGGTTTGTTTCCATGTATTTTTGCCACCTTCACCCTTCCATCTATTTTTTGCAAAATTATCCTTCCTTCCTTTCTGTTTGAATTTCTCTCAATTTTGGTAGCAAATTTATATGCACTAGGTAAAGTCTCTATGTTTAGGAATTCCATTTCAATTTGGATGTACCTATGGAGTCCACTGTGATATTTCAAAACTCAGTGCTTCTCATAATCTTTGATGCCAAGCTTTGCTGCTAAGGCATGAAACATATTAGTATATTCCTTAACAATTTGGTCTTTCTTCTATCGAAGCAATTTCCACTGCATATATTTTTGTTTATATGTATCAGTAGGAAAATATTCTTCCTTTATGTTCTCCATGAATTCTCCCCATGTGGGTTTTTGATCAAAAATAAAAGTGTTGCCATTTCCTGCTGCCTTGGATGCTAAATTCACTTCCCACAAATCTTTCACATGATTTTCAGCTTTCAAGAGAGCAAAAGTTATCTTCTCTTATCTAAAAACTAATTGACAGAGAAATATCTTTCCAATTTTGAAACCCAATCATCAACAGCATCTGCATAGATCTTTCCTTGAAATGTGGGTATATCGAAATTCACTTGCACCTTGAATGGCATATACCCTGTGAATGGTGGGTTTTCTTGTGACCCATGACTTTCCAGCATTTGCTTGAACTTCTCCATCATTTTTTCACATTGTTTTGTTAGTGCAACTGCAACTAATACTTTAATATCATCGTCAGTCTGCAACTTAGCCATCTCCAATCGTGTGCATCTCAAAGGAAGGTAGTCTGAAGGATTCCTTGTTTCCAACCCCAATCTTTGATATGTTGATCACATGTGATATGACATATAGGAGAAAACTTGCTCTGATACCACTGATCCAAATTATGGATTCAAATGACAACACCTGAGTGAGAACCTGCGGTATTGTAAATTTTGTTTACAAGAACAAGAAAGCATAGAATTGAAGCAAGCCAAAAAGTGATCTATTCAATTCAAAAATCCAACATATATCAGTCCAAGGGATTCCAAGGGTCACCAACAACTCCTCGAGAATCAAAACCCAATAGTCACATCTTATTTATTTACATAATAAATTCTAAAACTATGAATTTTCAAAAAAACTATATCAAATTTTGTCCTAACTTTAACCAGGCATAACTTTCTACACAGGACTCGAAATTACAAGCTGTTTAACTCATTGGAAAGGTCTCCAAGAGTTGGAGGTAAAGTCCCTAAAGAACTTTCCTATGGAAATATTCTAAAGGATAGGCCAAACTTTCAAGGGCTAAAAATGCCCCGAAGTCCTTCAAAAATGACACTTACTAACGTATAGAAAAACTAAAAAAGAAATATAAAAATATTTTTCCACTGTTTCAGATTTGCTTTTGATCATCAACCTAGTCATAGGCTTTAGATAAATCAAATTTCATTAGGAATACTTGCTTATTAGAAACCTCCAATAAAAAAATATTTTCATGCACAATAATAATAGAATCAAGCATACGTCAACCTGGAATGAAGCCATTTTGCCAAGGGGATATGACTGAAGGCAAGAGGACCAGAAATCTTGAGGTTAAAACTTTTGAGATAATCTTACAAAATGAATTGCAAAGGCTAATAGGGCGAAAGAAATCCATAGAAGAAGCTCCAAAAGATTTAGGAACCAAAACAATAAAAGTAGAATTCAGCTCTTTGAGTAGATTCCTACCTCCAAAAAATTCTTTGACTGCAGTAACAACATCCAGTTCCACAATATGCCAAAATTTATGGAAAAAGAACATGGGGAAACCATCAAGGCCTGGAGCTTTGTTACCTTCAAAATAAAAACATGGCTTTTTTATCTCCTTCTTCAAGGGAATGACAGTTAGGAATCTATTTTGTTCTTCTCCCAAAATAGAAGGGATAGCCTCTAATAAACTATCTTCAGCTTCCACATTCAAGTTAGGATCAATAGAAAGAAGCGAGGAGAAGAAGTGGACAATTTCCCCCTAGATATCTTCTTCCTTATCCAGAACCACAACATCGATAGAAATGTGAGAGAACCTATTAGCAACTATATGTTTAAGAGTTGTCATGTGAAAAAACCTCGTATTTTTGTCACCAGCAGCTAGCCAAATCGATCTCGATCTTTTCTTCCATAATTCTTCCTCTTTAGCAATAATATCATGATATTTAACTAAACTCTCATTTTCCATGGATAGAGAGACATAACTATACCCCTCCAATTGAATCTTATCTTGGATCTCTTTGAGCTCGAGTTGGATGGTAGACTTCGAAGCAAAAATGTCTCCAACACCTCTTTATTCCAATGCTTGACACTATCTTTGACAAATCTTAATTTTTTAGCCACCTTAAACATCATAGATCCATCCATAAAGATATTCCACCAATTCTTAATACATTCCTCAAGCTTAGGGTGAGACAACCACATTTTTTCAAACCTAAATGGGAAATTCTGCTTTCCAGAGACTACATCAACGACAAAAGTGATGGGAAAATGATCTAAGCCAATCCTTGGGACAACCGTAAGGGAACAAAAAAACTTAATCATCCAATCATTAGAGATAAGGGCTTGGTTTAGGTGAACTTGTATCAACTCATTTCCAGCCCTCCTATTAGTCCAAGTATAGCTTGCACCTTAAAGAGAAACATCATGCAACGCTTGGTTGTTGATGAATTCCATAAGATCCAGTATGCTCTCCATTTGCACTTGAGATCCTCCAAACTTTTCTATTTCTTGAAGAGGCATATTAAAATCTCCCATAATAATCCAGTTGTCATCCAAAAATTTTAGATGATAAGAATCCATCCTTTTCTAAAATTTGCTTCTAGCTGCTTTTACATTTGGAGCATAGATATTAGATAAAACCCAAGAGAAGATGTCCCTAATATTATAAAACCTAACAGAAACAATATTTGCCTCTGCATAAAGAGGCTCACCCTTAATGTGGTTTTTATTCCCAAAAATAGTAGTCCCACCTGAAGCGCCCTCAGAACTACTACCTACAACCTCATAGTTTTTTAACAACTTAACCTTTTCCACCTTTCCTTAGACATTTTAGTCTCCAGAATCAAAACAATATCCAGTTTATGATCTCTTACAAGATTTTGGATAATATCCTGCTTATGGGAGCAATTAAGCCCCCTAATGTTCCAGGAGATAAATTTCATTTCTTACTGGGGGAACAAACCTCAAAGATGGTTTTTTTCCTATGATCCACTAAATTCTGACAGTGCTCCTATTCTCTATGCCATTTAGAATATCTTCTGCCTATTATGGATTTTGGAGTGCCAACATCTACCTTTAATCTATTCCTTGTAGAAACGTCAACCTAAGGAGCACCTTTTCTTACTTTCTTTTTTTCAACTAGCATGTAGGAATCCTCTCCCTTCAAAACATTCTCTTCATACTTCTTGTCGTGTGTGTGAAGTAGGGTACTTGCAGCTGCAACACAAACACTCAATAGATCATTACAAGCATGGTTAGAAAATTGAAATCAAATGAAAGATAAACCATGACAAAGAGACCTATCACCTCCTAAGAGATGCGAGTATGGATTTGCTCTCAAATCTAGATAAGCAATCCCAATGACTTGAGGATTTAAAATGATATGATATGCAAGCTAGATGAGATTAATTATGCTATATTGATCAAAGAGGCTAATTCAGCTAATGATATGCATGATTAAGCTATGATGATAATGCAATTAAGCTAGAAAAGATATTGATTAAGCTACATGATTCAACAATTATTCTAGAAAATGATCAAATTAAACTAGATCTAAGATGCAATTGCCTATAATAACAATGCTCAAATGATATGCTAGAATAGATATGCCTATAATAGAAATGCCTAAATTGATATGAGATGGGATCCTTTGTGCTCCAAAATGGGGGATATTTATAGGATTTCCAAGGCCAGGGGTGAGGTGGTAGGAATCAACGATCAAGATTGAGTCTGAAGATATCAAGGGTAAAATTGGAGGAGGTTAGAGAAGAGGTTGGAGGAAGGGACACTTGTCATCTCTGTGGTGACAAGTGTCAAGGAGCATTTCTCATGAGAGGTCAAGTGTTCAAGAGAGGAGACATGTGGCCAAAGTGTCATGTGTCTCAAGGGGAGAATATCCACACCATAGGAGGTTAGGATAAGGAGGTTAGGATGTGCAAGATAGGATAGGGTTAGTTAAACCCAGGGTTAGGTGAAATGGGTTAGGTTAGGTGGTTAGAAGTTAGGAGGCATGTGGGTAATTTGAATTTAAAAATTCAAATAATAGGAAAAGGCTAATTAACTTTCAACAACTCATAAATTAATTTGTTTTAATTAATTAGGGGATTAGAAGAAATGAATTAGATGGGGGGAGGATAAATTAATTTGGATTAATTAATCAAAGGGGACTATTGAAATGAACCTATTAAATAAATCCTTAGATTTATTAATAAGTAGATGAAAGGAATTTAATCAAATTGCTAATGAATTCAATTAAATTAGGAAGGGGGATTAATTAAATAATTTCTTATTTAATTAATTATCTTTCGACCATTTTTTAGGTGTATATACTTCTAGTTCTCTTTTCCATATTTAAGAGAGCCATCTTTCCCCTACACCTCAAACCAAACCTTATTTATCTTGGCCGGAGAAGAGGAGATGGATCACCATTTGGGAATGTGGATTTAAAAAAATCCAAAGAATTATGAGTACTGGATAGTATCGCTGAACCATTAGCCAAACCATAACCTTACTGGGCATCATCCTGATCGCCATTGGTTGTTTCTCCTTAAAAAAATACATAGTTTTAAAAAGTTGAATATTGTAAAGAGGATAGGCTGGCCCAACTTGGCGTATATTATTTTATAATGTTTATTTATGCTTGGATTATATCAACCTAAGAAGACAGACTTTTGGCACTAATGGTAGATGTTGAAAGAAAAAAAAGTGAAAAAGAAGGAAAAAAATCATTTGTATTATAGCTAGCACAAAGAAAAATTTCTACTAGGTGTCATGCTTAATGCTTAAACCAAAATACCACCCCATGTATAGAAATAAACTTCATAAAGTATCAAAATCATAGTGACAAAAAATAGTTTAGTAGAGTTATCATCCACTGCACAACACAACCTTACTAATATCTTAACTTGTACAATACAACAACCCAAAAAAAATAAAAGAAAAATAGAAAAATAAATTCAATCAATGACACTTTTATAAAGTTTACACAACATCCTAAACTAAATTAGATCACAAAATGGAACAATACCTTGCATCAGATTAAAAGAGATATTCTCAAACAAAAAAAATACTCGAAATCAGTGAAACATTTTCGACAATAAATCAATGCACTATTGCTTGTCAAGACATGTGCCATATGTAAAGAAATCTACAGTGGAATGTCCATTCAAAAAAATCATCTAGAAACCATATGTACAAGATGTTTCACTGAAAAAGGAGTGCAATGTTTCTTTATAGAAAATAAGTTAGACCTTGTTAAACAACTAGAGTTGCTTAAAAAACTCACCCAAGTAGAAGTGATGCTTATAACTAGAGTTACACCAATTCTACAAGTTAGTCATACAAAAGGAGTACAATAAAAATATATCATTCACACCATAAGTTTTCCTTGAGAAATCTCAAACATTGCCCATATTTTGCCTTGAAGAGTACAAGATCTTGAAGTCATCATTGTTCGAAGAACCAATATTGAAGGTAAGAACTATGATTGTTGTGTGAAAAGACATCACATTATGGATGTACTTAAATACAAAATTTAAAATAACTCATACTATGATGATGTTAATATAGATATTGATGTGCTCAACTAATTACCTAATACTACGACAAATTTATCAAACATACATATCTTAAGAGGACACACCCAAGAAAAAAAACTAACAAAAATGAAAACTACCACTGACACTGATAATGAATATGGCTTTAGACAATTTTACATTGGTCTTTCCAAAACTACCAAATCAACAATGAGAATTCTGGGCCATTAAATAAATACTACAATTAGAAATAAATGATCATAACATTATACCTTGGCCCAAAATAAATTGCTCACCAATAAATAAATACAATATAAAAGGCAAACTAAGCATGTCTTTTCCTACATTTTTCCCAAAAGGAACTGCACTCCCTCTCTAGCCAAAGAAAAAACAAGTTCATTGCATGAATATACTTTACATTTAATGAGATATCATGATAATAGATTTGGAAGACATGTAAAGTTTCACTATTTCCTTTACAACTTAATTATGAGACATCAAAGCCAACAAACAACAATATTTTTTAATTAAAACAAACTTAGAAGATAGAGTACCAAACACTTTAGAAGCTCTTCGACAACAATTACAAAATGTCCTTGATAATTAGTTAACAAGTCAAATATTGTAGATTTTAACTTCATTATGAGGCACATGGTTCTACTAGAACAAATATATGAACCTAATCACCATGATACACCAACTAGGCACCCCCACACTCTTCTTCACATTGAATTTAGTTGATACCAAACGACTTGACCTTCACAGGTTATTTTCACATACTAATAGCCCAACAATATAATATTTGAGAAAATATTTTATAGATAACGTCGTGAAAAACCCACACATCACATCATTATACCTACATCAAAGGTTTACGATATTTCATGAAGAAATCATTAAAAAACTACTACAAACAAAAGAATATTGGTATAGATATGAGTGGCAACACCACAAATCTATACATGTCCATGGTTTCTTATAGCTTCTATGATGCAAGGACTTTTAACGCTCATAAATTTTGACTTGGTTGTTTGTTTGGGCTACAATTTGATGTGGAGGTGTATTGTGAGGAGTTGTTTAGATTGCTGACCGAACCTAGTGTGGAGGGGAAAAGGTGAGACCAAGTGACTAGGACCTAATCCCACTTTAGCCAACACGTTGGGAATATGAAATAGCCTAGGGAGATAGCTCACTTTGGATACTTCTTATGAGAAAGAGAGATCCAGGGATTATCTCTTAGGGTTTCTATTTCTCTTGTTGTAAATGAAGATAAGATGTGAAAGATTGATCAACTAGACTAGGAGATGAATAATGAAGCATTTATGAACTGAAATTGAAGAAACTTTCATATCTGAAGCTAAGATACTGAAAGAAGAGAAGGGAGAGGAATTTGAATGTGTACCTGATGCTAAAAACTAAGCCAAACTGACCAGGACCAGGGCAACATGCCCCTGTCCCTGATGATTTGATAGAGAGTTGCAACTGAAGGACTGCAATCTTGAGATCTTGAGCTTCCACCCTATCAAAAATCACTAAAATTGAGGGGGACCAGGGCACCACACCCCTATCTTGGGAAGGACCAAGGTGCCACACCCCTATCCCTGATGGATTTGGGACAATTTGAGGCTTTGGTACTATTCTTATATCTTTTACTGATCCGGGAAGCCTTTCGAGTACCTCTTCCTACACCTGCAACTGAAAAGAGAGGGTTTGGGTAGCTATATGGGATTTTACCTTAGTAAAACCCCTATTTTGGTGTTTTCCACCTCCACAAATAGTCGATAATGTACTGAAAATGTGTGTGCTAGAACCTTGTGTGTATGCAATATCCTAAATGAGAAAGATAAGAAACTAGAGCTACCCTACGCTTTGGAGAGTAAACCCTAAATGCATGTAAATGTAAATGTAAATGTAAATGTAAATAAGAATGGTCCAAATAAAATGTGCTAAATGATATAAAGCATGATTATAAATGTGCAAATGAGTATAAAGAAGCTCATACAAAGACATGAAAATAACATGAAATCATACCAATCCCCAAGGGAGAGATATTTACCACTAGATCTCCAATTATTATTCAATGTCTTCAAGGCTCCTAATTGATGATGAATGCTTGGTGAATACTTGATGAATTTTGTTGAATGTTGTTGAAGACTACACATAAGCTTCTCTTTCACTACATAGAAGGCTCCTCATGCTAGCTCCAACATCTTTTTCCTTAGATCTTAGTTCTTAGATCTCTTCAAATGTAGAAAGAGAGCTCTTATGTATGAAACCCTAGATCTTAATTTCATCTTTAGGTTGGCCCCTAGGATTTGAATTTCCCACCAATTTCTTGGGGTTAAGCATTATAATATCATAGAATTATGCTCCTGAATTTTTGGGAAAAATGTCGGGGACCATGTTGCACTTACACACAGTCTGACCAACTTTTCACCAAATTTTTAGGGCCGTTAGATATGATGATATTAGAGGGAATCCCAAAATTACAGCTGATTTCGAGATGTTTTGACATGCGAAATCAGGCCTTAAAGGTCGAAATAGGACATAATTAGGGTTTATGATTTAATGATTTATTGGAGGAATAAAATAAAAAAGGGGAACACTTAGGGTAAAGGGCCCAATTTTATGATGTATGAAGTAATGAAATATGACTTTAGATTTAATTTAATTAATTAATTAATTGCTTAAAGGGAAATAGAAATGCAAGATACAAAACACACTAAGGCAGGTGCTAAACCAAGCATAAAATTGTACCACCCTAGCAAGGGTGTATAATTTACAATGCTACACCTAATTTGGTAGGGTCTCAGTTCAATCAACTTTTCAAGGTCTAATCCTTCATCTAAGGCCTCAAAATTGGCTTTTAGTACTTTTTCAGGATTTTCTAGTTTTTATTTTTGTAGTATCTTTTAATTTATGCACGTAATCTCTTAGCGAGTTGAAGAGTAGTGTCACTCAAGATAACTCTCAATAATTGGAAATTTTCATAGTCATCTGAATTATAAATTACCAAAAATGGCAAAAAAAAACTGATTTTTTCAAAATCTACCAAAAATGTAATTTTCATATTGTATTTAAAATTGGTTAATCAACCTCATAGGCATTATCATTAATTTTCTTAAGAACCTTGCAAGGACAAATTTTCTTATACTTCAACTTGTGGTATGATCTTGTGGGAAACCTCTCCCTATGCAAATAAACCATCACCAGATCACCTTCACTAAATACTTGATGTCATCTACTAACATCTAATAAAGCTTTGTATCACTCATTACTTGCCTCCAATTTCTACCTCACTTCTGCTTGTAATTAGTGAAGGTGTTCTACAAAGCTTCTACATCATCACTGATTCTTTCACCAAGTGGTAGTTGCACCAAATCCAAAACAACCTTAGGGTTCTTTCCATAAACAATTTGAAAAGGTGATTTACCTGTTGATTTGTTTATAGAACTGTTGTAAGCAAATTCTACTTGGGGTAATGCCAAATCCCATTGTCTGGGCTTCTCACCAATAATGCACCTTAATAGGTTTCCCAAACTTTGGTTGAAAACCTTTGTTTGTCCATCTATTTGAGGGTGATATGCATTGCTAAGTTGTAACTTAGTTCTCCAAAAGTGACTCAAGAACTTGGTATCTTGATCATAGGTAATACTCTTCGGGACACCATGTAATCTAACAATTTGTGAGGAAAATAACTCTGTCACCCTTGTAGCATCACTAGTTTTCTTGCAAGAAAGGAAATGAGTCATCTTAGAGAACCAATTAACAACCACAAAAATTGAAGCATTGCCTCTTTGTGTGTGTGGTAGTCCCAAAATGAAATCTATACTCAAATCCATCCATAGTTTTGTAGGTACTGGTAATGGCATGTACAACCCTTTATTTTGGGAGTGTTCTTTAGCCACATGAAAAATCCTACACTACGCAACATATCTAGTTATGTCTATCTTCATCTTTAGCCAATAGTACTTATCTTCTATTAAGGCTATTGTTTTATCCTTTTCAAAATTTCTAGCTAGGCCACTGCTATGAAATTCTCTAACAATATTTTCTCTCATAGAACCAATTGGGATGCATAACTTCTTTCCTTTTAAGAGATAACCATCTTGCATAAAATACTCTCCTTGAATATGATCCATATTGCCAGTGGTTCAGTTCCTTAACTACTCCACAATCTCCCAAAAATCATCATTAAATTCATACAAATCTTTGATTGCATCAAAGCCAACTACTTCATTTTGTATGGTGGTCAAAAGTACAACACGCCTACTTAAGGCATTTGCAACTTGGTTCGGTTTTCCTGACTTGTGTTTCAAAACTAAAGTGTAGCCTTGCAGAAAAGAAACCCATTTGTCATGCCTACTATTCAACTTAATTTGTGTGTTCAGGTATTTTAATGCAATATGATCTGTAAAAAACACAAACTCCTTAGGCACTAGATAATGCCTCAAATGCCTCAAAGCTTGAAAAATTGTATAGAATTCAACATCATAAGTTGAATAATTTTTCCTCGCATCATTTATTTTTTCACTAAAAAAGCTATGGGTTTACCTGCTTGAGTAAGTACAACTCCAATGCCCACATGTGAGGCATCACATTCTACTTCAAATAATTTGTCAAAATTGGGTAATGCCAATATAGGATCTTTTGTAATTTTCTTCTTTAAATACCAGAAACTATCCTCAACTTCTACAGTCCACACAAATTCTCTTCCTTTGGTGCAATCTGTGATGAGTGCTAAAATACTACTAATATTTTGAATAAAATTTTGGTAGAAGGTAGCCAACCCATGGAAACTTCTTACCTCTCTTGCTACGGGGACTGGGCCATTCTATAATTTTACTAACCTTTTCTACATCCAATTTAACACCATCTGTAGAGATGACAAAACCTAAAAAAATACCAAACTGTCTTGCATTAACTTGCACTTCTTCAAATTTGCATAGAGCTTCTTTGTCCTCAACACGTCCAATATGATTCTCAAGTGTTTCAGGTGCTCCTCTTTACTTTTACTAAAAATCAAAATATCATCAAAGTAAACTACTATGTAAACTTACCAATGTAAGATCGTAACACAGTATTCATTATCCTCATGAAGGTACTCGGTGCATTAGATAATCTGAATGGTATCATCATCCACTCATACAATCCATCTCTAATCTTGAAGGTTGTTTTTCATTCATCTCCTTCTTATATTCTAATTTGGTGATAGCCATTCATAGATCAAATTTGCTAAAATATTTAGCTCCTGCAAGCACATCTGTCATGTCATCCAGGCAAGGTATAGGGAACTAATATTTGATAGTAATTTTATTGATGACTCTACTATTTGTGCACATCCTCCATGTGCCATATTTTTTGGAGTTAACAATGTTGGTACAACACTTAGACTCATGCTCTCCCTCATGACACCTTTCTTTATGAGTTTTGTCACTTGCTTATTAAGTTCTACATGTTGTGTAGGACTCATCTTGTAAGCTACCTGATTAGGTAGAGATGCCCCTAGAACTAGATCAATATGATGTTTAATATCCCTTTTTGGCAGTAAACCATAAGTAACTCTTCTGGTATAACATCGATAAACTCTTCTAGTACGTTTCCTGCTTCTGTAAGTATTGTTACTTTTTCATCTTCTCTACTTTGGGCCAACAATGTCTAACAAAAACATGTTACTTTCATCTCTTTAATCATCTCTTTTGTAGTCAGCATACTCTCAGTCTTCCAAACATCCTTGAGAGGTAGCAATATTACTTTAGAACCATCCTTCCAAAAATTATATGTATTTTTATGTTCGTCGTGCATAACTTTCTTGTCATATTGTCATGGTCTTCCCAATAACATGTGGCATGCATCCATTGGAATGAAATCACACCATATTTCATCTTTACAAGTCTTCCCTATTCAAAACTTGATTAAGCATCTCTTATCAATTGTGATTTCATTCCCCTTTTTGAACCATGCAATACGGTAAGGATGGGGATGTTTTTCATAGTGTAAGTTCAACTTTTCTACCATTTCCTTGGAAACCATATTTTCACAACTACCACTATCAACAATAACTTGGCATAGCTTTCCTCCTAAGGTGCATCTACTTTGAAATATATTTGTTTGAAGCCACAAGTATCCACCATCACTTATCTAAATCTAATCGCTTTCAGGAATCACCATGGCTCTTCTCATCATTAGATTCTCTCCAACATCTAGTAGAACTTGAGTTTTAGCCCCTTCTCCTTCAGCTTGGGCTAGGTTCAATTTGGGTTTCTCTCTTTGTTTCTACTCTTGCATGTTATAGTTTGAGCATTTTAATGCTCTATGACCCTCTTATCCACATCTAAATCAATCAAAGGGCTTGCATTGTGTTTCCCATCCTCTACCACTAGTGTATCCTTGACCCCTCTGGAATCCTCTTCCCCACTATTGATTTGATTGATTCTGGTAGGTATCTTCTTGTTTCTCTATTCCTTGGAAGAATTCTCCTAGACTATAATTAGAACCACCATATTATGGTTATGAGATACCCCTCCCTACTCCTCTATTCCTTTGAAAATATTGTCGATTTTGTTTTCCTTCTACCTTTAAGGCAAGTTGATATGCCTCCTCCATACTACTAACCCTATGCATATGCTCAATTCATCTTGGATTGTAAACTTTAGACCATTAACATATCATGCAGCCATCTTCTCATCAATTTCTTGATGCTCCACATGAATGGAGAATTTGTAGAATGCGCTTGTATAGTCTTCTACAGTAGACAAATTTTGTGTCAAGTTCTAAAATCTTTGAAAATGAGTTTGGGCATAGTCTACTAGTAGAAACTTCTCTTTCATTTTCTTCTTCATCTTTTCCCAAGTTCTTATCTTCTCTTTTCCTTTTCAAATTCTTTCTTTCTGTAAATGATCCCACCAGACCATTTCATGTCCCTTTAGCTAGGTGCATGTGAACTTTACTTTCTTTTCCTCTATCATGGGTATCCATTCAAAGAATTTTCCCATGTTGTTCAACCAATCTATCAACTCCTTTGGTTTAAGACTACCTACATAATCTAATACTTTATTCTTGATCCCATAATTTCTCTCTTCTTATACTCTGATCATCCTTTCTTCAAAGGGTAGTTCATTTAATTGTTCTTCCTCTTCTTCGACATCTGCATGTTGGTTTCCACCTCTTTCTTGATCTGCTTCTTCATCATAAGCTTCTCTTCCTCATTTTATTATTTGATTTGCTATTATTTTTGTAAGGTCTACTACCTACCTTTGGATTTTTTGCATATCTCTATGCATTTTTGCAAGATCTCCTCTTCTTCCTCTTCCTCTCCCATCCATCTTGTTGCTCTGATACCAGATGATGTAGCCAAGTAGAACTAAACAACCACTATTAACAAATAGAAGGTATAAACCAAAAAACATGGTAATTAATAATACTATTCTCCATTAACCTTCAACCACTCTACTGCTACAATGAAAAAAAAACCAATTTTAACTACAATTTAAAAATTACCATTTTTGGCAGATTTTCAAAAAATCATTTTTTTTTGCCAATTTTGGTATTTCTAAAACCATTCTAATGGCTATGAAAATTTCCAGTTATTGAGAGTTATTTTGAGTGACAATGTTCATCAACTCTCTAAGAGATTACTTGCATAAATTAAAAGATACTACAAAAATAAAAACTAGAAAATCTCTTTAAAAAAACACTAAAAGCCAATTTTGAGGCCTCGGATGAAAGAATCGAGCCTTGAAAAGTTGATCAAATTGAGGCCCTACCAAACTAGGCTCAGTCAATAATCCAAACAACTCCTCACAATACACCTCCACCTCAAATTGTAGCCCAAACAAACAACCGAGTCAAAATTTATGACCGTTGGAAGTCCCTGCATCATTCTACGTGCACTAAATATGGATACCCTTGATTGGAACAACATAAATAAAGTGGAAATAGCTAAGTGTTTCTTTGACAATTATATTTCTACTTGGAACCCTCATAGTCAAGCCTAGAGAATGAACAAGACACGACATACTCCTACAAATGATCCTTGCTTATTTAAAACTACTCAAATACTCTTTATGGATCCTCTATCATATTATGAGGAAATATTAAACATTTCATATAGACATACCGACTCATTGAACATACAAGCATAAATAAAAAGGGACAAACTTTATAATTTTGTTACAAAGCTTCATGTCCTAAACAACTAACCTCTACCTTAACATTTGATAGCAAACATAACAAATATTACAAAGCGATAAGAAATGACAACATCCTCAACATTAACATCCCTCACATGCTTGCAATATGGAGAGCTAATATTGATTACCAACCTATTACTTCAATAAAAATTTGTCCTCAAATACATTTCTAAATATGCATCACAGTCAAAAAAGAAGTTTGAAAGCTATACTAACATGCTGAAGAGAATAGCACATGCAAGTAAATATGAAGATAAAGCTTTACTAACATATCATAAATTCATGATGGGTATAGTTTTTTTACCATGACATTGTAGCATAAGAGACATGCCGCATTCTCCAAAAATTTCTACTAATGAGTTGCAATTGGTCGTTTGTTTCCTTAAATGTAGGAAAATAAGTGTTACATTGTACAACCAAATCAAACAATGAAGATGAAGTAGAAACTACTTATATCCACTCCTATATGTAGCAACCCCCTTAATTATAACCTCTATCCCTCATAGGATCAACACAAATCTACTCATATGGTCCTCATCGTAAGAATAAATAGCAAAAGAGAAAACACAAACCAATTGCTAATGTCTAACCCCAATTAAATAACACTATAACTGAAGACAATGGAAAATTTGAGACATTATTTTGTATTCAAATCCTATTGTACAAACACTTCCAACACATACCCATATACATAAGAATCACAAAAGAAGACATATTAAAAAATTGAAAATTACTCAAAGCAAACAATTACTTACCTTGGCACATTAACAGAATAACTAGTGTACTTAATCATGAAGAAGAAAATGAAAATAATGATGACAATCTACTACCTGAACATGCCACAAACCTATATGAATTGGAATTACTCTCTCAAATGGGCACCATCAATAAATTTAACATAAATTAACTTGGACTTCTAGGAAAATGACATTTTGATGTTAACTACACATGGAATAGAAGGAATGTTCCCCAACAACTACATGATATTGCTATACATATTATGTTCATAAGTATATAAATAGATTGAGTAAAATAGCTACCACTCATCACTTATAGGCACAACAAGTTACTAGCTAGCTCCTAAACAATAAATTTCAATAGACATTATCACTGGATATCAAACGAATCCATCCCCAAAATATCCTCTACTCATGATTGTTCAAGGAACAACAAACATTGACAAAACATATTTAATAGACTATATTCAGAAAAATATAAACAAGTCAACGTCTGGAAAGAGAAATCCACTGTTCACGCTTGTACCTACAGGTGTGACTACTTACAACATACGACCTACAATAATCGACACATGCCTTAAAATATCTATATAATAAATGCATCCTTTACAAGGTCAATCCTTAACAGTATTCCAAGAGGACTTCAATCATGTCAAATACATCTTAATAGATGAAATAAGTTTTTTGGGAACAAAATTATTGGTCAAAATAGATAGTTGTTTGCATGAGGCATTCTCCCACAAACAACATCAAAGTTCTGGTGATCTATCCATCATCCTCATTGTCGATCTTGGCCAATTACCACCAGTTATGGATAAGCCTATATATGCCTCACACTCTATAGATTTAATCTTATGGTAAACTTTTACTATTGTGGTAATATTGAATACCATTTTTCATCAACAAGGTGAAAATAATTCTCAACAACATTAAATAGGAAATTCTATGAAATTTTAGAAATCCTTAACCATTTAAACATGATTGAGAAATGCTTATAAATAAAAAATAAAATTTTAACCACAAAAAAAAGAGGACTTTGATATGTGCATCCATTTATTTGCAACCAATGACTTGGGTGCATTACATAAACGTTCCCATTGCAATTATTGTTGCTCAAAGTGCTTGAGAAAATTTAGGTGACTATAATGACGATGACCAACTACAACTAGAGGTACTATTATACATAGGTGAGCAAGTTATGTTAATGATAAACTTATGGATTTAGGCTAGGATTGTAAATAGATCACTTGAACAAATCAATTTCATTGTCGACAATTGCAATTCCAATCCCCTAGATTTACCAAACCATGTCATGATTCGATTTGATAATTACACTAGCTCAACATGGAATATTGAAAAATGCACAAAATGTTCCAATAATTTAAATAGAAAGAGTTAAACATACACAACTACCATTGACCATGGCTTGGGCCATAATAATACACAATCTGAAGGAATAAAGCTACAAAGACATAGGAAAAAATAATATTGAATTGTTGATATTTACAACCATAACAAGAGTTATATCCATTGAAAATATCCACATAGAGCCACCATTCTCTTTTGAAATATATTGTAGATGCAAAGCAATACTTACATATCCATCAAAAATAAAGAAGAATCTTGCTTACAACTCCTTTCATTAGAGCTACTCCAAGTACATCTGTCATTGGGTAATTTTACATCTATCTGTAGGATGGTATCTTTTTGTTTGACATTCACATGTTGTTAATATTGAAGGACTTAAGAAAGTTGTTTACAAGCCATAGTAATTTCCTAAATGTTGATAAATTATTCTCATATTACATAGATCAATACAAAAGTTATATCATTCTCTTGGGAAGCAATTTTTTTGTGGTAGGCTCGAGCTACATTTCCATATCTAGATTTGTACAATGCAAACTGCATTGTTGTGAGTGTGTACAGTCCACAAATATAATTCTATGATTTAAATTTGTGATCATTATTAAGATTTGATCTTGTTGGTTTGAACTATGCAGTTTATGCATGACATTAGCCTGGGGCACACACCATATTGCAAAAAAAAAAAATACTTCAAGCATTATTTTCATGATTTACATTGTTATAAATTAGTATGATCTATTTTACCCTTTTCATTGGCTAAGTATGTGTAGATTTCTTCCCATCTACTTGAGATGAAACAAGTTGGTCTTCTATTGCCTCCATCAGTTACAGTTGAGCAAACTATCTAAGTAAATGCTTCACAATTTCATGGAATTTTGTAGCTATGACAATCTTGGGCAAAAGAAAAGTTAGAGAATAAGCTGATAGATGTCAAACCCGCAATTTCAAATGAAAATCATACCAAAAATTGAACAAAGGTACAATCTTTAGCATATGATTGACATTTTATTGTATCTATTTTGTGAAACTTGTTATTTGTTTGCCTACATGTGCATTTGGCAGACACTGCTCTGTCCATATTTAGGGAAATATTGATATATTTTATTTTTAATATTTATGTACATGAATGTTGCATCAAAATTGTGAGCCCTCATTTTAGCTTCTAAATTAAGGCTCTCTCAGTGTTGGAAATATTTATTTGTAGGATAAAGTTCAAGAATCTAAAGCTTCTATGATAGTCCATGCATTTTCTCATTTTCCCTAGGCTTTAATTTATATTACCTCACTCATTGTGTAATGTTGCTATTTTTCTTCTCCATAAATTCTCTTTTCTTTCTTTTAATATTGTAGGAGATTTATGATCTTTAATAGTTCACTAAGAATCTCTCATGCTTTGCTACTCTAGTATTTTTCATCTACTCTGTATTATTTTCTCTGGTCATTTGAAGATCTAGGTAAAGTGACTTTGAACATGTCCTTTCTTTATTAAAGATGAAGTAGCTTACTCAAAGCTCTTCCTATTATTGGTGGAGGGATAACTGCAATAGTCCAAACCAATTTTCATGGCTTTGTAATGCTATACAAGGTACGTATAATTACATTTTAGGGATCATAAATTTGGCTATAAGTCTCATGATATGATGGGATTGATTATAAGACTAATCAAATATTATGGCACTAGAGACGGTCATGACTATGCAAGGTCATATTGAAAATTTATTAATTTTTCCTTAGTTTAATCTGAGGACTTATATAAATGATGCTAAATGTCAATCTTACTGACCTTATGTTGAATACTACCAAATGTTGAGAAGGTGGGAGGGTGAATCAACATACATTAAAACTTAATCAGATTTGACCTTTTACTTAACATTCATTCCATCTACCATATGCATGAAAGTAAATAGCTGAAACCACAACAATAAACATACATGAACACCATTCATGCAACTCCACTTGTCCTAAAATAATAATGTATGCAACTCCACTTCATTCATGAACATGAAAACCAAATAGATAATCAAGGATCCATACCTGAACCGGTAATTTATCTTCTTTATTCTTCCTAAGTTCTCCAAAAGCTATTGCTTCATAATTTCATGGAGGTCAAATATTTCTCCAACAACCACCATTTGATGTGCAACGTGAATTCCTATCATGGTGGAAAAACTCTAATGGTTTTGGTAGTAGACTTTGTACACCAAACACTTTGTTACATGTTGAACTCCCAAATCAACAATGTCTTCCACAATCATAACTCTTCCATCATACACCAAACTAGTAAGTTGCACACAAGTATCATTTTTAACCATCTTCACCAAAATAGTACCTATGGAACACAAACCAATCAATTCCCTTGTGACATCCTTCATAATTTTTTATGGTCGGTCCAAATACATTGCAACATTGTGAAATTGGCTTAAAATTATTCAAACTCGTGCTTTAACATAGCTAAAATCAATAAATTCTTCCAATTATTTAGACCCATCTCCAAAATCATTTTGTACTTCTTCCTAAATGTCATTAAGTTAGCTTTGGTAAATTTCTTCCATACATCATGAATTTCACGTAACCAATCTCTACAATAGGCACATGAATGTATGCCCTAACATCCTCTCTCTCTAAACCACATCTATCGAAACCCTCAAAATTCCCCTTCCTTATTTTTCACCATTGTCACATAAGGATAAGGCTTTAAAAGGTCATGGCTTCGCTTTAGGATCAACAACAATGGGTGTAGCCATATTTCACTTTCACAAACTAAACTGAAAACTTAGGTTATTGTGAAAACCTTCAAACACACTTGTCACATAGAATATTTGTTGGCACCAAATAGATTTTTAAATTCATAAGATCCTAAGTGATTGAAATGAACTCAAAAATCCAATTTATTAATTGCATCCACCTACTTAGGATTTTACTGACATAAATACATTTTATCATTGTAACTCAAAAAGTTGACACTCTATTTCATCATAATCCACAAACAATACTACAGATCGTCATGAACATCCAAAAACCTTCAAAAATATCTTCACAACCAATACCATGCTAAAAACAACTCAACATCCAAACCACAAGGGGGTCCATAAGATCTCCAATCAGTTCTCCCCCTTTAGACAATGCACATTATATAGTTATTGGAAGAGAAATCTGCACCATCAGTATGTGGGGACCCATCCTCATTCCTTTCTTCCACATTCTCATCTGATTTTTTCACCCATGTCATCTTCATCTTCTCTTTTTCTTCACTACTATCAATCTTCTTTACCAGACCAATAGTCTTCTCATTCTTTCCTCTATAGAACCTAGCAACGTGTCCTAATTTATTGTATTTATAACAAGTCAAACCTTGTTGCAAACTATTTCCACTTATTCTAAAATTAGACCTACACTCAACAACCTTGTGCCCAAACTTGTTGTATGCATAACAATATCCATTGAATCAATGAATATTTCTACCATAGTTTGTATTCACATATCCATTATATACCATACTACTTCTCCACACATTTGCTTTGTGTCCAAACTAGTTACAAGAGTAGCACTAACCATTAAATGATTGATATATGATCTAACTTATATATTCACTAGCTCTATGTCTAAACTTATTGCATGAAAAATAGTTACCATTAAAGGTTGATTTGAGGATGAGTCCTTTTGACATTCTTCTTGTTCTATACTAGAATGAAACCTTGTTGATCTTTATGAGATTCCTTCAATTCATCATTTACATTTTCCTTTTCTTTATATGAACTTTGCTAGGAATCTTAAAAATATCACCTTCCTCAAAGCCAAGTCTATCTTTATCTTTATTTTTCTTCTAAGCACTCAACATCCCATCAAGTACTTTACTACCACCTTTAAGATTCAGGCCTTTGTTAATTTGTTGTTTTGTTTCTTTCAACTCTTTTCTCAACATGTTCACCTCTTCTTCAAGTCTAGTACATTCTTTGGTTTTGTCATGCCATTTTATTTCAAAATCATCAATGGCCTTTTTTTCCTTCATCAAGTAGCTTTCTTCGGTAAGAAATATTTTCTTTTGCTTTCTTGTGCTTATTATTTATTTCATCTAGATTTGCTAGAGCATGTCTCAATTCTCCTTCCATATCCACCACAACATCAGTATCCCACTCAAGTCAATTCATAACATTCAAATATCTTCTAGAATTAAACAGTGTTCAAATACCAAATCTACCTCAACTATTATGCTATAACTTTAGGAACCTCACTCTGATAGAAATTGTTGAACACTATTGGATGTTGAGAGGGGGGAGAGTGAATCAACATACACTAAAAGATTTAACCTTTTACTTAATGTTGGTTGAAAATTTTGTACACTTGGGGAAATATATTAAATTGTGGTTTCAACCACAGTGTGTGAGTAAAACTCTCCTAATTAAGGGAAGGCTCCGCCTATCTAACTACAACTTTAAAAATAAAATAGGATGGGAAAACAATCTTTCTTCTTCTTTCATGAAAGACAACATCATTTTCTCTTCACAGAAAAGTGATAGCGATTTGATATAAAACAACAGTAACAACTTTCAAAATGAAATGAGAGAAAGGAAATGAAGTTTCATGAAAGCTCAAAGACTTCCGTCACTTCCTTCAGGATGGGACAACAATAGCAAGCTCAAAGACTTGATTATATGAAGTCCTATCTACCCTTTTCTATACTAATTCTATCAAGAACAAATTATAACAGCTCAAAGACTGGAATATCTTATTCTTTTCTACTTAAAACAATGGGAAGTAGTATAATCTCAAAGACTCACAGCTATTTCTCACAAAATTTGCTTCTAAACTCTCTTAAGAATAAGTGTAAGCACAAAGACTTACAGCTTCTCTCAACAGAATATTTATTTTATTCGATATTAACCTCAAATACTTGCACACAAAGACTGCAAATCAAATGTGATTAAGCTCTTTAAGAAACACTTGCAAGAAAGATAATATAGAACACAAACTCAAGTATGTAGCACAAAGATTCAAAGCTTGAGAAATTTCCTTCTATTCCTTTCAATTCTTGAATTCACACATGAAAGCTCAAAGACTTCTTTGCTATAAATTTGGCAGAGTTTTTACTTGCTTTCCAAAAGATAAAAGATTACAATAGACCCCCTCAAGTATTTATAGAAGAGGAGTCTTGAGAAAAAGGTGGGAGGATCCTAACTAACTTGAGAGATTCTCTCAACCACCAAGACTTATTCAATAACTAACTAAGATTTCAATAACTAACTAAGACTTATTCCAACTATAGTCCTAATTGAACACAACTTGTAGTTGCTTTACATGTAATTACAAAAGTGCAAGTGATGACTTAACTTGCAATTACAAATTTATTTTTTGCATCTAACTTGTCAAAACAAAATTACAAATGCATAACTAGAACTATTCCATGTGTCTAAAGACGTGACTCTAACTGCATCATCCTTTGTCTGTAATGATCTTCATGTCGCTTCAGGATGCTAGAACTTGAATTATTCTGGATTGGTAAAGACATCTTGAACCGGAACGGGAACTTGCATCCATGTCTTCTTGCTTGGGGTAGTACTATCTTTTCAGGAGGGAAAGGGTTGCCTTCCTCTTTTCATGTTATGACCATCTTTGTCTTGAAAACATTCTATGCTCTCAACCATGAATTGTTGTTGTATTTCTTCTGTGTATCATCCTTCATTCTTCAAATCTTCTTGCAAAATAAGGCCCATGCCTTAATCCATTGATTTGGTAGATCATGTGTGCAAACTGGACTGATAAGGGAAGAGATAAATTGATGCAAAAATGGGCTCACAAGTGAATTTCAGGTTTTGGAAGTTGCATTACATGTGTGGGGAAAACAAGAGCATTAACTTGCAATTGCGGGGAACAAACATGCAACTTCATATGTGTAATGGGTAACTACAAGTTTGCACTTGTAATTGGACCTTTAGAACTCATTTTCAAGTGTTTTTTGAGTGTATTTTGGACCAATTTCGGGTTCTGGATGGCTGATCACAAGTAGACTTTAAATGGGGAAAATGAAAGAAGGTGTGAAATGAGTGGATGAAATGGTATGTATGGATGATGGATATGAATATGAGTGAAATGAAGCTTATGACCAAAAATAACAAGTGCGGATGGTGGAAATGAATATGAAAAGATTTTGGGAAGATCATCTTCAAGAAAATGGGAAGAACTTTCAACATGTAATCCGGTTCTAAAAACCTAATTTTGAAAGAATGGGTATTTCTCATCTTTGCAACTTGGAATTTCAACAAAAGATGGTTAAATATTTTATCTGTAAGGGAAGAACAATTATTTTCATCCAACTTGCAATCGGGATTTAAAATCCCGAATACAAGTAAAGAGGGAAAATGGGGAAGAACAATGCAATTCTAAAATTGCTTTACAAAGGGGAAAATCTCTCTCACAAAACCGATTTTTTGGGGGAAGAACTAACATATTTGAAAACAAGAAAAATGAAACAAGAAGAAAAGAAATCTTACCTTGCTCCAATCTGAAAATGCCTCTTCAACAAGATGATTAATCAATCTTGGAATGAAGAAGACAATCCAATAAATAGAAAGAATCCACAATGCCAAACCCTAGCCATGTTTTTGTAAAAACGTCTTATGTATAAAAACGTGGCAGCAAATGCAAGGGAAGTGGCATGAAAGATGTTTGAATCTCCTTCAACCCTCGACGCCTTATCATTCCAAGCAAAAATGATTCATAACATTGCTGATTTGTGGCATTCCAAATGGCAAAAAATGTGGTTTTGGAAAAAATGTGGTTGTTGTTATAAAGCTAAAAACCAGCAATCTTAACCTCCATGTGGCATGAAAGGTGTTTGAAAATGCATGGAAATAGGAAGGAATCCTAAATTCCTTCCTCCTCCAACAAATTCTCCACAAAAATTTGCTAAAAATCCTCAAAAAAATGTTTTTCCTTGCAAATCGGGTTTTTTGGAACAAATAGCAAGTTCGAATTGCATGAAACAATGAAAATCAGGTTTTTTGGAGGATATAACAAGTTTAAAATTTCACTTTTTTAACATGTTAGGCAAAAATCAAGATTTTTTGGCCAAATAGCAAGTTTAAAATGTCAAAAATGCACTTTATAAGCAAAATCGGGTTTTTGGAGACAAAGTGCAAGTTTAAAATTGTCACTTTTTCATTTACAAGGCAAAATTGAGTTTTTGAGAGAGATATGCAAGTTTAAAATCACTTGCAAAGGGGAAATAAAATCCCTACAACAAGTTTTAAATCACTTGCACACATGTAATAGGGGTTTAAAATCCCTATTACATGTAAAAACCATTAAAGTAGGGGTTTTTGGAAAGAATTACAAGTTTACTTGTAACTTAACCAAAAAATCCCTATTTTAATTGAAAAAAGCCAAAAAACAACAAAGGGGAAATAAAAAGCAAATTACAAGTTTTTATTTTTCAATAAAGTGCACATGTAATAAGCTAAAAATCTCCCTACAAAGACCAAAACAATGGAAATCATTAAAACTTGCAGTTCGAGGAAAATTCTCCACCTGCAGTCAGGGAGAAAAAACCCGAATTTGAAGGAAAGACATAGCAAATGAATCCAGAATGCGATGAAATTCAAAACGTAGTTCGAGGATGGACTAAGGATTAAGCCAGTCCAAGGATTAGTTGACATTCTGCCTCAGGAAGGGTGCCATAGAGTAAAATTTTCATTTTTTCACAAAATTTTTATTGTAATGGTCCTTCATTTTTTAAAACAAAAATGAGGACAACACTTAATATTAATTCCATCTACCATATTTGTGGAACTAAATAGCTGAAACCACAAAAGCAACCACACGTGAACATTAAGATTTTTATGTGGAAAACCAAAACTAGGAAAAGCCACGGTGAGAACTATCTTACTATATGATAATCAAGTTATAATGTTTAGGCTAACAACCAAGGAACCCATTGCCCCTGAAATAACTTACAAGACTAAGGCACACAACCTTATGGCAAGATACAAAAGGGACTTGCAAACACTGAAGAACACTTCTTCAAGGTGAGATACAAAACTTTAGTTATAGTAACAACAATAGGATTGAACTACAATGAGCCACATCCACTGAAATGTTGATAATAGTTCACAATTGAAAACACATCAGAAATTGTCTTCATTACTACTCTGCTATACTTTTGAACCTTTATACTACTTCACATTTGCTTCACACAACACACACAACTTGTCTATCTATTTCCATAATGATTCCATCCTTTATATATCATCTGCAACAACAACAACATCAATTAGGTTGGCCTAATTAGATATAATGCACAAATACAAAACAATCAACCCAAAAACAGTCTCCAATGTATTGTGAAAGGAAAAATAAGATGTGTGAGGCATCACACCATGTCAAAACACCTTCATGTCCATCCTAAATCATTGCCCATAGATCTGCACACAACCACACAAACCAAAACATTATAGTCAGGTGCAAAAGATAAAATGATTAAGGTACACCAGCATAATTGACACCAATTATGATGTAGACTACCAAAGACACAAGTGGATGCCCAAGATAGCATCACCAAATGTCCACAACACTGAATAATGGAGCCACATCACCAAAATACTAGTAGACATAGGAATGCATCACATCCCTGTACACTAACACCGAAATAGTCACACATGACTGAATACCAATTGTGGATCCCAAAAATCAACACCAAATCTTCAAAAACTATAAGCCTTCTAAGGCATCCATAAGTAGATTTAACACATCCACAAGATCATAGAGCTAGCCAACTTTTACAACAATATACTAGACCTTATTTGAACTAAAGAATGCTATTAAGTTGCACATTTGGATCAACAAGTTTGACATCAATGACAAAAAGAACTCATGTTTGCAATACTTTAATCATAGCATCTTTTATAATTGAATACTTTTTACAACTACAAACTAAATATACTTCTTATCTAGGTGTTGTAGACTCTAGACCTAAATATGATAGGATTTAAACTACATGTTAGAGCTAATAAAAAGAATTGATTTATTGTAAGACCTCATTTGGGTCTCTTCTCCTTTTCATGAAGAGCTCTTCAATCATGATAATTGAAATAGAATGAATATACTTGATGACCAAGTGTCTACTACCTCAAATTTGATGCCTGATTTTTTAATACAATTTAAATAGTCTCAGATTCAATGAGAACTCCCAGTTGCTTCCTGCCAAAAAAAATTCTCTTGCTTAAGGTAGTTGCCATGACCCAACCTAGAGGGAGCACTACAATCCGAGTAGCAATTGAATTTATAGTTAGGGGTTCTATTCTATACCAAAAGAATTGAATTAGAAATGATAACACCACACATGATAGAAGAACAAGCACCCACATCCTAAAGGTTAGAACAAGAATGCTTGGATCATCTATTGTAGGCATGGTAAGTTCCACTTGTTCAATGGGTGATTCTTGATCCTTAGTGGTCACTAATCTGAGAGAATTCAAAGGTAATGCTAACTAATTTATATTTATAACTTAGGAATTACTAATTTTATTTGGTTATTGTATATTTTTCTCTGTTTGTTTTTTCTCGATTGCAAATCAAGGTGTTCTTCCTAACAATGAGTTCCCTCAATTGCATATCAAAGTACTCGTCCATACTTGCAATTTACATTGAATAACATACCAAAAGTTTGGGGCTCCATAAACATCATATACTCCAAGTTTAGGAGGATTTCTTATGAAATGCACTCCCCACATGTTTCAATATAAAATTTGAAGTCTAAACAATGAATCTCAACACATATAACATTTATGGTGAACAAAGGTTCAATCTTATGTAGATAAATGACATTTTATTGTACCTATTTTAATTTTAAATATAATTATGTCTTATGTTTCTCTGGCATTGCTTCTTAAGAGCAATGTGTCTACCAATTTCACCATGGTGGCTTGGAATGAAAATTTACTTGGATTTACAATGATTTAATCTTGAAATAACTTAACTTCGACAAAATGGCATTAAAAATTATGATATTGCACATTTATATTTATCTTTGTTTCAAACTAGACAGGTTCTCTTTTTCCTTCAAAGGTTCAATCTTTTGCATATGAATGGCATTTTATTGTCTCCATTTTAATTTGAAATATAAGTATGTCATATATTTCTTTTTATCATATCTTTTTTTGTAGATATCTAGGACAAGACCAATGATGTACATATTTATTGATAGATGGTTCTCATGGAATTTTTTTTTATTGATCTCTTTACAACATACACATATCAAATAATATTATTTCCAAGCAATAGATATAAATGTCATTTAAAAAAATTATGAATCTAATGTCAATGTTCAGTTGTATCTTCTTCAAACAACCCTTTCCATGAAAAACACAACCTATCAACAATCATTGCACGAAAAAAAGCATATGCTAGTATGAAATTAATCTTATATAATTAATTTTTGTACCTATGATTTTGAAATAAAAAATACTTAATATTAAAGGAATAAATTTAAGCCTAATATGAGTAGGCTAAAAAACAAAAGTTAACTTAACGAAAGGTATTATATGTTAACACAAAATTTAGTATACTATTTATGTATTGATTGGAGCTCCAAATAGTTGTGTGGAGTAGGCATATAAGAGTAGGATTGGAGCTCCTAACATGTTGGATGTACATTTGTCCATAGTTATTAAATAATTTAAATTTAAAATTAGCATATCTTGTTTTGTGTGCATCGATAGATTTTCATTTCTTTTACATGTCAAAAATTTCATCATTCATACTTGGGCAAGTGACGTGGCAACACAATAATAATGAAATGAGGAAATGCTATTTTTTAAGAGTCTTTATTTCTGAGAAATAGAAAGGAGTTATTACCACGAATATTTGTTGTGTTTTGTGAAGCCACAATTGATAAAATCATCCACATGCGAGGATTACACATATTGAAGAATGAATCAAAAATTGAAAATAAAATCGATGGTAAAAATGACAAAAATAAATGAACAAATTAGATATTTTCAATCATCTTGGACATGTTTAAAAAACATTTTCAGCCATTAATTTGAATGAGAAGGTAGTTCATTTCATATAGAAACACCTTGGGTGTGAAAAGAGAAAGTTTTGATGTTAGCTTTTTTTTTAATTGGTTGATAAATCTATTTTTCTGAGTGAAACTTTATAATTACATCTTTTATTTTTATGTTTTGGATCAAATTTAATTATTGTATCTTAAATGTAAAAGTGTTATTTTTATTATTGAAAAATGTTACAAATCACGTACATAATAATCAATTCAAAATAGTAATAACTATTGACGATTATAGTTATCTAGATTTTAATTACTCAAATTAAATGTGAGCATTGATTTTTTTTAATTGCACATATATATTGCAATTATTCATATAACTTTATATGATTTTAGCTATGATAAAATTACCAAAATTTATATTGAATGCATTAATTTTATGCACAATAATAATAAAAAAGATATTAAATAATAATTACTAGTATAACATTTATAGTATAAATTAATGAATGGTTAGGGTTTCACTTATTAGCTAATTTGGCCCTACACTTACTTGCAAACATTAAGAAGTTATTTTGTTCTCTAATCTCATGGATCTAAAGGAGATGGATGTCATAGCCATGTCAAAATTAATGTAGGTGACAAAATCTTTATAGGGGTCAAATTTATGCACCATTTTGTGTGGTAATATATTAAAATATCACTTATACTAACAATTATTTGGACTAGAGAAAGGCGGTTGCAAAGTATCAAGATCCAAGACATAAGATTGTGTCTCAAGATTAGCATATGATGACAATGGGGTGAAATGGGGCCAATTTAGGCTTAAAATGAGCTATGAGATAACACACTAAAGCAAGGGACCAAAACAAAGTGTAAAATTGTAAGGGGATAATATTTACAACACTATAACTATATATACATACATTCTTTTTTTAATAGAACGGTAGGTTTTAGAACATAATGTTTCTATGAGTCATACCCTTATAATATTTATATATAATATTCAAATATAAGGTTATAAAACCTTATATATTATATGCTTTATAAGCATGTCCCATTTGAAATAATTGTAATCTAATAACTATTAAATTATTAATCATTTAAGAATGGGGGTTACTAAAAATGTGTGACTAGTGAAGTCATCCTTCCTCCTATATTTAAGGAGGTTCTTTCTCATTTGAGAGGTGTGTGAATTTGGATATTTGTAATGAGTAGTATCACTATGCAAAGGAAGTATTATTGGATATGTGAAAGTACTAGAGGAGTGTCCCCGAGCTCTAGTCTATTTTATGATAGACTACATTTGTAAGTGTCTTACTAAAATGAAGTTTAATGGGGTTTCTTATCTGAAAAGGTTTTCCTCATGTATATCTTGTGTAATGTGTCAATTTGTTGTTGTAGGATTATTAATGCATTTATTTTATATCTTGTTTATAATGATTAGTATCCTAAGATCCTAATTTCTATAATAATATCAAAGCAAATTGGGATATACTAATCATTTTTACAAGTTATACTAGAAGACTTTTTGAACTTGATGGGAACTTCTTCATGCTCAATCACACATGTGCAAGACTATTTTGTGCAATATATTAGGTGATATCTTTAAATGAGTTTTCACATATCTTTTAAATATTCACATAGCATAAGATTGTGATTGCCAACTTTAATGTTTTTTATCTAGAAAAATAGGAAGTAAAAGTTTTGATGATGCACTTTCTTTATGTTCCTCTCTTTTATACATTTCATAGATAGATAACCAAATTATGCTTCAAAACTCTCTTAAAAGGCATAACTACAACTTGGATTTTAAGGGTTGTAAGTTTATATTTGATGCACTTTTCAAATTAAAAAAAAAAAGAAATCAAGTTATTAGTGCAAATAATAAAGGCTATTCATTTCTTTTAGATCATATTTGAGAGATACTAAGAAACATTTGATTCAGATTTTTTAAAATTTTCTACACTATAAAATTTAACATATTTAATTCCTCCTTCAAAATTTGAATGAAGGAAACAAAGATTCTTCAAACTTAGATTAGCTTCTAAATTTTAATCTATTCTCAAAGACCTCTCAAATTTATTTTGATAATTTTTTTTATTGTGTCTTTCTCAAAAATGAATTATAGACTAGAATATTTGCAAATACATTATTGTTGTTTTACTTATCTTGATAATCAAGTAGGGGAAGAGCACCAATAGTCATCATAGTTAACTTCACGCACCCACAGATCCTAAACGATACATCGAATTTTGATTTTATTTTTTTTTTGTTGTCTTTGTATGTGACTTAACTTCTTAAACCTATTGATCTGGCTTCTGGGTAGTAACGATCTGATCTCTAGGGTTTGTTATGCATCGAAAGGTCAAAAAGTGGTCATTTCAAAGTGTTGCCCAATACTTGACCTCTTTTGCGCCAATACCCGCACACCAAAAGGCCAATAACCATTTATAAAATACCTAAAAAGTAATATATTTTTCACCTTTTTATAAAAAAAAATTAACCTAAAAAAATTATCATATACATATAATTAAAAATATTATGAATATAAAAATATTTAAAATGGGTGGTCAAAAAATATTTTGACCACCCATAACCCCCTTCCCACGTAGGTATGGTGGCCCCACATGGGATGAACTCCCGCTATCTTTTTTGCCCTAAAAACTTAGGGAAATGAAGATTTTTAGTTGCATTTCCATCACTCGCAACCTCATCTCTCCGTTGGCGGCCTCCTCTGCAACCTCTTCTTCACTCGCAACCTTGACCTCCTCTGCAACCTCCTCGTCAACTTGCTCCCAGGTAACGATCACTCATCCTCCTTGCATATTGGATGTTCAATGATGGTTTTGTTGGCATTTTTGATGATTATGTTGTGATTGTCATTGATGGACACACACTTACATTGAGATCATTTTTGTATGTATATGTCAAAGCTCAATCGGTACATGTTCCAACCTGTATGATGCATTATAGTCCTTAGACTATTGGTATTTTGCAGAAAGTGATTACCGATCTGAAGCAGTATGCTGACCCCAAGCGGTTCAAGGATCTCAAGCGGTATGAAGGATCAAAGCGATAGAACACATATTTCACAGTCTTCATTTTTGTCAAACCGGCAACCGGCATTTTGCTTGAACCGGTATATTGTATGAACCGGTAATACTCTGTGATGAGTTACCAACTGGCATTTTGTGATGAGTTACCATCCACCGATTGTTTGACGGTGTCGACACATTAACGGTGCTTTTTGTGTCGTGTTACTAGATTCATCTAGATGCATTGAACCTAGGAAATTGTATTGTAATCCTATTGACTGACATGAAATCAGATTTCTTTATAAGGACATCATGTCTAGGGTTTTAGTGTGCTTGATGTTGTTGCTAGGGTTTAAGGTGGTTGAGGAGTTAGAGAGAGTATGAATGTGTAGAAGACTGAAGTAATGCTGGAAAGTATTAGGATCGAGCTATCAAGGATCTAATCAAGCAATTTGTGCTATTTGCTAGATCACTCACTTGTTGATTACTCACATCTTCGACAAGTTTGTAGCCCTTAACCGGGTAGGCCCAAAAGCCTCTTGTAAATCCTCTAACAAGGTGGTTCACATCTGTGGATCTAAAATCCTCTAGCAAGGTAGTCTTTAATCAGACTTATCTCCTAACAGAGATTGAGATTCCTAACAGAATCTGTTCTGGTAAACAACATTGTAAGACCTTAACCGGTCTGGTTTCTATTCTGCAGATAGTTACTTGTGAGTTCCATCTCACCGTGGTTTTTCCCATTTGGATTTCCACGTCAAAATTTCTTGTGTTATGGTGTTTGTGCTTCTATGGGTGAATGCATTATTTTCTATTTGGTTTGCATGTCTGTTAACCGGTTTATCTGCTAAATTGTTTTACCGATTTATTGGTAGTCTAGTTAAGTGTTTAAGTACAGATATTTTTGGCATACTAATTCACCCCCCACCCCTCTTAGTATTCATCAATTGGTATCAGAGCCTACCTTTCTATAAGTTTAACCACTTGGAAAGAGATATGGGAGAATACACATTGAGGGAACTTACTCATCAGCTCACTCAATCTGAGCAAGCCTATGATGATCCTATGGTCAACTATAAGGCCTCTCAAGCAAAAAGGAGAGAACATGCTAAAAACTTGATGGAGCTATCTAAAAATAGTTCTTCTGATGAAGCAAACATGGAAGCCCTGATTCAAGAAGTAGAAAAGTTGAATGATCAAACTCCAACCTAAGAAAGGAGCTAGAAGGATTGACTATCTGAATGTGTCCAGATCCTGAGAACCCAAGGAAAACTGAAAATCTGGTGAAAGACAAAGATCATGAGAACTCCAAGCTGAAGTAAGAGATCAATGCACTAACTGCTCAACTCCATGTGAGCAAAGTGGAAAAGGAAGACATGCAAGGAGAACTGAACAGTGCCATCTTAGAGAATGAAAACCTGATGGAAACAAATGTTGCTATTTCCAAAGAACTCTCTGAGTCAAAGGAAATACTTGCTAAGTTCAATAAGAGCACTGTTAAGCTAGAGCGAAAGCTTAAATCTGCCAAACCTGTCAATAATATTGATGGACTTGGCTATTCCGATCATGAGGAAGGTGAGACCTCTGGTACAAATGCTGGAGCATCAAAGAAACAACTTGCATCAAAGGATAAAGGTAAGCAAAAGTTTAAACCTGTTTGCTTTAACTGTCTTAAAGAAGGACATACTGCTAATGTGTGTAGGAGTAAGGCTTACAATAATTTTCCTTATTTTCTAAATGATAAGCCTAGATCCTATAGATTCAATGGTAACTGCTATGCATGCAACAATTTTGGGCATAAAGCATCTGAATGCAGGTCTATTATGAATAACACTGGAAGATATCCTCAGAGGACCCAAGGAGTTGGTCCTAAACCTTTTGTGAACCGGAATCACAACCGGTTTAATGCCTTCAATCATCAACCAAGAAGCGGTGGCTATCAAGCGGCAACCGGATGGAGAGAAAACTGTTGGATTTGTCATGGTCATGGTCACACTACTGCAACATGCAGAAGGAAGAATGGAAACATGAACAATGGACCCTGGAGAGCACTTGGATTGGTTTGTTATCACTACAACAAACTGGGTCACATTGCTAGATTTTGTAGATCAAGAAAGAACATATCAGATGATATACCGATCACTTCAGAAGGAAAGATTGATGTTGACACTGTTCAAGTGGATATGAACAAGACCTGGAAGAAGAAACCAGTAATGTTGCAAGAGGAACCAGTTTCTGCACCTAGTGTGGAAATCACGGAACTGGCAAACTAAGCTTCAGAAAAGCTTAGGGGGAGTGAACGGTGAAATTTTTTGAACCCCCAATTTACACCGGTAAAAGACCTTAACCGATATATGATACCTATCATCTGGTGGAAGACCGAAAATGATAAAAGGCAAATTAGGGTTTACGCCCTAATGGTGGAGCATTTATTGCAGTAGGCGAGAAATATGTTTATAAGGATTTTTCAAATCATTTCTCACTATTAGTTTTTGAGCAAAGAAGGTTTTCAAAGTGAAGAGTGAAGAAAAGTGATTTGTGCTACGACTTTGAGAAATTTAGGAACCTTGAAGGAGATTCAAAAGCAAATTACTAACGGTCAAGATAAGAACTCAAGTGGTGATTCTGCAACCGACGGAGTGTGAGGTGGAGAAGAATCTGAAGCCCTAAATGCATGATTTTCGAAAGGTATTTTATGAGTTTTCAGTTTCTATCATGGCTTCTGCATCCCATACTAGCTCTAGTACATCTATAGATTCAGCAAGCTTTATTCAACGCAAGTCTAGATATAATGCCATCTCACAAGTTCCAGCTGGTGTGATAGTAGAAGAGGGAATCTCAGATTAAATAGATTGTAAAATCGAAGACCTAGGGTCTATAGCAATTCACTCACAATTAGGTTTATTTTGTGGACAAGATAAAAAGATCAAACCAAAGTATAGTATTTTGGAGAAGAAGAAGCTCCACAATGTTGTTTATTTCCTAGAAGATTTTATAGATGATCACATTAGGATCATTCTGAGTAGATTTCATGGTGACAAGATGTACCTAGAAAGAATGCATGATATTACACCACAAGCAATTCATGTCGTCACCGGTTTCTACAATACAAGGGAAGTGCCAGTCCTAAGGACGGTAAGCAAGACTGAAATGTCCAAGCTCACCGGTTCAGTGAGCGACTCCTGAGGAATGACTGTTAATTCCATCAATGATGACCTCGTAAAATATGTGTGCATGGTGATTGGATATCAGACGTTCTTAGCCAACAGAATTAACTCTATATCTGCTGCAGTGGTAAATGTCACTTACCGGATGATCAAGGAAGATGCATCATTCAACCTCTGCACTGGTATGCAAAGGCAACTCCTGCTGAATCTTAAATCGATCAAACAGGATAATGCATTGAGGTTCAAGTTTGGACAACTACTGGTTGGGTTGTTCTTTTACTTCCAAGGCTACTTTCTAGGAGTAGGTGATGTCCAGTGGTTTACTGACCAATAGGTAACCAAGCAAAACAAGGAAAGCCTTCAAGCAGTTGGAACCGGTTACCCTGAAGTTCTGAACAAGTACTTTGATGAGTTCAGACACAAAATGAGTCAGAGGATGAGAATATTAGGTGATGTTGTCAAGAAATATGAAGATGATATCTATTTTACCATTATAGTGGATCAATGCATAATGGAGGCTATCAAGCCCAGACAGGAGGAAGTGGAGCCTATGGGCTATGAGGTAATGAATGATATGCTGGAAGGATATGCCTCTACCCTTATTGCCTCACCGCTTGATCCAAAGGCAAGGAGAACCGGCACCTACCTAGAAAGGGTAACATTGGTTGAGGAACCCTCAACAAAGAAAGGAAAAGAACCTTCAGTGAAGAAGGCAAAAGCAGTGCCTTCAGCATCAGCACCAGCTAAAAAGAAACTGGAAGTGGCACCTGCTAAAGTGTTCGAGAGAAAGAGAAAGACAAGGAATGCCTCACCAGACTCAGAAGAAACTATGTCTGAAGAAAAACCTAAGAAGACACGACAAGCAAAGAAAAAGACAAAGAATGAACCAGCATCATCGGCACTGGTAAATATTGACATTTCTTCCTACAAACCTTTGACACATTGTCAAAGAACAATTAAAAACATAAGGAGAAAATTGTTAAATGATTTAGTAGATCATTTTGATGATTTTAATAATGAAGAACAGGAAGAATTAGAGAGAGAAGTTATAAAGTATTTATGTGCTAATGATCCATCGCCTTCAGAAATTAGATCTGAGACACCGGATTCTTTGTATCAGTTCTTAGATAATAAATGGTGCATTGCCATAGAGAAGGAGCAGGAAATTAAGGAGAAAGTTTTTGCTCAACACTTTCCCGACCTGTCCAATTCAGAGTTGTTTGATGTCATCAATCAGAATAAAGGAATCTTCTTCACCAGAAGAAGAAGACTCTGGTTATTGGAAGGAAGAATTGATGATGTTGAAAAAGACACTCATCTGCTTATGACAACAGCGGTTCACACACACAAAGTGCAACTAGCCAACAAGAAGGGTGAGCAAGAACCAGCTATATCTAAACTGGATGAAGCATTTGATGATGAAGGAAATCTGGTTGGTGAGCCAACTGAAACTATTGATGTTGATGCTCTGAAGGAAGAGGATGTTGCTCAGGTCACACCATCAGAAGCATCAGGACAGGAGAAGCAGGCAGAATAGGAAGTAAAGAAAAAGGAAACTAAGGATGAAGAGGAGAAGAAGAAGAAGGATGAAGAAGAGAAGAAGAAGAAGGATGAAGAGGAGAAGAAGAAGAAGGATGAAGAGGAAAAGAGAAAAGAGGAGGAGAAAAGAATAGAGGAAGAGAAGAGAGCAAAAGAGGAGAGGAAGAGACAAGAGGAAGATAAGAAGAAGAAGGAAGCAGAAAGGAAAAAGAAAGAAAAAGATGATGAGGACAAGAGAAAACAGAAAGAAGAGAAAAGGAAACAAGAAGAAGCCAAGAAGAAGAAAGGAGAAGAGGATAAGTAGAAGGAAGTGGAGAAGAAAAAGGAAGAGGAGAAGAAGAAGGAAGAGGAAGCAGAGAAGAAGAAGGAAGCGGAGAAGAAGAAAGTGGCGGAGGATAAGGAAACAGAAGCAGCAAAGAGCACACAGATGGAGACTCCTAAGGAAACCAGTAGTCAAGTCAAACCGGCTGACCTCACCAGTCTCATCGACCTTCAGTCTACAAGTGAAATGGAGCTACTGTAGAGAATCAACGTTGCTCAAGAACGCCTTGAAGTGAAACAGAGGAAAAAGGAGCAAGATGTGATCCAAATTGTCGTGGACACACTTACTGGTTTGTTACTTGGTACAAACCTCCCCAGCACTGACTCATCATTGGCCCAATTGAAGATCCTATGCATTGTAGTGGATGATCAAGTGCAGAGCCTAGAGGAGGTAGCAGAGGCAAATGCCAAGATAGAGCATCAAAAGGCTCTCAACATTGCCCTAGTGAAAAAGCTTAATGAGATCCGGTCTGACCTGCAAAAAGCATAGAAGGATATAAGGAATGCTTTGGATGAGGGGAATCTATTACTTAGTAAGATTTGCTAAACCCATCTCTTCTATGATGATGTGCTTGTTCAGAGGCAAAAGCTACAAACAGACTTGCAGTCATACATGAGCACCTTCAAGCTTCTATATGACTCTTTCAAAGTTTATGGACAAACCATTCAATAGTTTCACATCCAATCTGCCAAATTAGAGTTGTAAATAAGCAACCGGACTCAAGATTTGCAGGAACTCCAACTGGTTCTACTCCCATGCCCACAGATTCTTCAAAAATGTTATCTCAATTTGGATGGTTTAACAGTGACTCAGGAGATGAGCACACTAGATGACATGGAAGAATAGGTCTCCCAGATGCAGACAGAGAAAGAAGTGGCAACCTCCCTAATTGAGTCCTGGTCCTTATCTATGAAACAATTTTTGTAGGACTTTAAATTTGTTTTTAACAAGTTTTATTTCGTATTGTCATAAACTTATTCTTTTAATCCTAATGACACAGGTGTTCATCTGTAATATTTTGTTGTAATTGTTGGTAAGGGGGGAGAAGTATAAATTTTGAATGTTTTGATGTATACTTTCATGTTATTTCTGTTAAAGAAGTAGTATACATTGTATTTTTTGCAAAAGGGATAGTGTATATGCCTAGGGGGAGTAATTTTTATTCTGGCATATTTTTGTTGTAAAACACTTAGATGTCAAAATTTCCTAAGTGTTGCCATCAATGCCAAAGGGGGAGATTGTTGGAATTTTTCATGATAATGTTGTGATTGTCATTGATGGACACACACTTACATTGAGATCTTTTTTGTATGTATATGTCAAAGCTCAACCGATACATGTTCCAACCGGTATGATGCATTATAGTCCTTAGACTATTGGTGTTTTGCAGAAAGTGATTACCGATCTAAAGCTGTATGCTAACCCCAAGTGGTTCGAGGATCTCAAGCGGTACGAAGGATCAAAGTGACAGAACACATATTTCCCAGTCTTCATTTTTGTCAAACCGACAACCGGCATTTTGCTTGAACTGGTATATTGTATGAACCAGTAATACTATGTGATGAGTTACCAACCGACATTTTTTTATGAGTTACCATCCACCGATTGTTTGATAGTGCTGACACGTTAACAGTGCTTTTTATGCCATGTTACCAGATTCATCTAGATGCATTGAACCTAGGAAATTGTACTGTAATCCTATTGGACCGACATGAAATCAAATTCCTTTATAAGGACATCATGTCTAGGGTTTTAGTGTGCTTGATGTTGTTGCTAGGGTTTAAGGTGGTTGAGGAGTTAGAGAGAGTATGAATGTGTAGAAGACTGAAGTAATGATGGAAAGCATTAGGATCGAGCTATCAAAGATCTAATCAAGCAATCTGTGCTATTTTCTAGATCACTCACTTGTTGATTACTCACATCTTCGACAAGTCTGTAGCCCTTAATCGGGTAGGCCCAAAAGACTCTTGTAAATCCTCTAACAAGGTGGTTCACATCTGTGGATCTAAAATCCTCTAGCAAGGTAATCTTTAATAGGACTTATCTCCTAACAAAGATTGAGATTCCTAACAGGATTTGTTTTGGTAAAGAACATTGTAAGACCTTAACCGGTCTGGTTTCTATTTTGCAGATAGTTACTTGTGAGTTCCATCTCACCGTGGTTTTTCTCATTTGGGTTTCCACGTCAAAATTTCTTGTGTTATGGTGTTTGTGCTTCTGTGGGTGAATGCATTATTTTCTATTTGGTTTGCATGTCTGTTAACCAGTTTATCTGCTAAACTATTTTACCGGTTTACTAGTAGTCTAGTTAAGTGTTTAAGTATAGAGATTTTTGGCATACTAATTCTTCCCCCCCCCTCTTAGTATTCATCAGGTTTTTCTCCTTTGTAGCTACATTACGCTTTGTCTATTGATGATTTCTTTGTATGCAATTTAGGGTTTCATTTCAATGCTTTGTTACAGTTTAATAATGTCAAAATCCTGACACGGAATAGCAAAACAATTGAATATCTCTTTGTTTACTTCGAAACCCCTTCATTATTTTTCATTTCATTTTTTGGTTGTGTTATTGAATGGTGTTTCTCTATTTATAATAGAGTCTCTCTATTTATAATGCAAAAATCATTACAGTGAATGCGAAAAAAAATGATTATTGTTCATAATTGTTCGAAACCCCTTCATTATTTATCATTTCTTTTTATGGGTGCATTGTTAAATGGTGTCTCTCTATTTATAATATCGAAATCATTACAATGAATGCAAAAATAATTGATTATTGTTCATAATTGTTTGAAACCCCTTCATTATTTATCATTTCTTTTTATGGGTGTGTTGTTAAATGGTGTATCTCTATTTATAATGCCAAAATCATTACAGTGAATGCAAAAATAATTGATTATTGTTCATAATTGTTTGAAACCCCTTCATTATTTATCATTTCCTTTTATGGGTGTGTTCTAATTAATTAAAAAAATAGATTTTCAGGACCCGAAACCTTTAACATAGGAGATTAAAATAAGACACCAAAAAGTCTAGTGCTTAAGAACCGCTTACAAAATGATTGGCAAAAAAACCAGCAAACCAAAAGGACAGCTAAACAAACAACAACAAAGAAACAGAGAAGGTGTTACACAGTTATTTTCTTCAACAAGTCCTCCGCCTTTTTCACCAGCTCGTCGTAAGTGGCCCCGATAGCTTTGAGGTCTTCCAGGTCCTTGTTAGGTTTCTTTTCCTTCTTTTTACCTCTGGTATGGGTTCTGGGACCTTGGACTTCCCCTGTTCCTTCAATATCCGGGTCAATATCTAGGATTTCCTTTTCTTCATCTATTTTGCTGATGAGAGTGTTGGTGTTGTTAGCTGAAATCTTGAGGATGCTTAGACTCTGTTCAGCAATTCTCTTTAGACACTCCTCAATTTTGTCGACTTTGCTAACAGTATCCGAGATAGCTTCGTCATTAGCGTCAGCAAGATTTTTCCTTTCTAGCAAATCCTTCTCTATTTTCTCAAACCTGAGGTTGTAGGCATCTCTTATGTTTTTGGCTTTAGCAATGGTACTTTTTAGGTCCTCTATGTAATTAGCCATGGTCTTCCCTTCCCCTGTATTGATGGTTTCCAAAATCAAAATTTTGTTGCAGTTTTTTATTTTCGTCCATAACTTTCTTGTAACCATTAATAAGCCACTCCATAGTAGCCATGAAACCTTGCATACCCTCTAGTGGAGGGTTAGGGGGGGTCAGCCCTACCAGGGGTTACCTGTTCCTTTTTAGGGGTGTCCCGGATAGTGATTGTGTCTTCAATCCTAAGAGCCTCTTCCGTGGTCACCTTCTCAAGATTCTGTTCGGCTTCCAAGGTCCTTACCTACTTGTGGACTTCCAGTTCTTTAACAATCTCCTCCTTCTTATGCTTTTTCCTAGTCTGGGTGTGAGCTTGTGTCTTCTTCTTCAGCAACCCTTGAGGGTTCTCCTCCTCAGAGTCTTCTGAGACCTCCTCCTCCACAGAAATTCTAATCTGGGATCTACCTTTAGGCATTTTGCCCTTAGAGGAATAAGGTCTTGTTTTGATGTGTTTCCTCTTCTTCCCACTTTCATAATCTGAAACATCCATGCTATCCTTAGTATCACTCAAAGGGTCACTTTTAGACTCCTCTTCCACTAAGAAGGCAAAGTCAGACCCCTCATCCTCAGAATCCACAAAGGGCTGCATCCGGGCAATTTGGTTGACCTTGAGATGGTCATTAATAAGGACCATTAGGTCTTGATGCATGGCAGTATCTCCCATTGGGTTCTCTTTGTAGGCCTTAATAGTAGCATTCATCGAGCAGAGCAGAAAATGAGGGAAATTAACCTTTTCATTGTGCCTAAAATGATTCAGCAGAACGAAGTGATAACCATAAACTTTTGTGAACCTACCATCTAAAGTGATATAGCGCATTAAAACAAAGAGGACCTCCCACTAGGGGTTTGGCAAAAGCCCTAGGTGAGTAGTAGGTTTTGCTCAACTTTACCAGTCATTTTTTCTCCTTCTCGGTATCTGGGTATCTTTCGATAGCTTCCTTACTAACTTTCCTATCTCTGTAGAAGTTGAAACCTTCTCTTGTGAGGCCCGTGGCTTGGGCAATTACATCTTCGTCAATTTCAACAGTCTGGTCTCCCATTTTCAGCATACCCTTTCTCCAGTTTTTGCAGAAAAAATTGGTGACCATGCCATCTCGTTCGTGGAGTCTCTCTATGAATTTCAAGTAACCACCCTTCTGCAGAATACCCCAAACCTCCTCCTTCTGTTTCCATTCTTTGCAGGTGCCTGGTTTGTATCGCCTCCTATTATTACCCATGTTGTCACTATTCAAAGCCAAATTTTGAAACTAGTAGAGCAAATTAGCCAAAGAGCTTTTGAAAACTATCAAATTTACCCAGAAAGCATGGGAACTAGTGGCATAGGTATTATAATGAGTGAGTCTCTTATTATTATAATGACTCGAAGTACTCCAACTAGTCCTTTTCATTATTATCTTGTCCATAAAGAATCTTTGGAGTGCTTCTATATCAATCAATAAAAATGATTTGCCTAACATTTTTGGGGAGTCCTTGTTCTCTCGTCCATGTAATCATTTCCTCTTTGTTAACCGCCACATTGGCAGCCCAGTCAGCAGAGCCATTGGCCTCCCGGTAAATGTGAGAAATGTAGCTTTTTTTAAAAGTGCTAATAAGGTCTATAGTCATGATGATTATATTGTTGATCAACCATGAGGGTTTTGAGATCCCCTTAAGACATTTTATGATATTGTTTAAGTCCCCTTCAATCCATAGGTAGGGACAGTTCCATTTTTTAGCAAGGAGGTTACCTTGGAGAGCTTCCATTGCTTCAGCTTTATGGTTAGTTTGGGTTCCAATAGGGACAGCAACCATTTCCTTGCAAATTCCTTTGTCATCTCTAAGAACAGCTCCACAACCTGAAGGACCCAGGTTACCTTTGGCAACACCATCAAAATTAACTTTGAACCAACCATAAGGGGGGGTTTGCCATCTAGCTTCAAGTATTTTATTATGGTTAGAGTTAGAACTGTTGGTAATCTTCAAATTCCATGCACTTAAGATATTTGATTCCAGAGAGTTGTTCGAGAAACAAGGACCCTCAATGATCCCTATATTTTCCAGAAGTGCCCATTGAATTTTCTAGAACACAATATCCTGATTGAAGGAGACATCCCTGAAGATTTGATTATTTCTTTCTTTCCATATTCCCCATAGGATGTGAGGAAGAGATAGCTTCCACAAAGATCTCAAAAAGGAGTTAGTCCATTTTATATTCCAGGAGGAAAACAAATCACTAATAGTGTTAGGAAACACCCAGTCAATGCTAAAACTTTTAATAAATCTATCCCAGACTGAGGCTGAGTAGGAACAGTGGATGGCAAGGTGGTCCATAGACTCTTCTTCCTGAAGGCACAGAGCGCATCTATTAGGGAAGGCAAAGCCTCTGCTTTTTTAGGTTGTCAAGGGTCAAGATTTTATTTTGGACGATGGTCCACAAGAAGAAATTGATTTTGGGGGTAAGACCCTTAATCCAGGCTTTTGACCAGTAAGGATTACCTAAAGGGGTGGGGGATAGGACACAATACATAGAGGAAATAGTTAAAGTACCTTTGGGATCATGTTTCCAAATAGGGAGTGTACCTCTTTATCCAACTAGACCGCAGATAGATGGATCTTGAGCTTAGAAAGGCTTGGATGGATGCTTTCAATATTCTGCCAATTGTTACAAGCCCAGTACTCAGGGACTAAGGAGCCAAAAGTTCTAATACAAGAGGGAGCATGGGGGGCCCATTCATTGATTTCTATCAAAGGTTTATCAAAAAGCCAGGGATCCTCCCAGAATTTAACTTTCTTACCATTTCCAACTTTCCAGATCACTCCTTTGGCTAAACTTTCTTTGCATTTAGAGGCATGATTCCATATGTGGGATCCATTAATACTGAGATCTGAATTGATAAAAGAAGAAAGAGAGGAGGACTGAAGAGAGCACTCACTTCACCAAATTTTACACCATTCGATATCTAAATGAAACATTCTCTAGACTTTTTTGGATAGGAGAGCTTCATTTAAGGTTTGAATTCTCCTCAGGCCCAGACCTCCTTGGCTCTTCAGTCTACAGACCTGGTCCCAAGCCACCAAAGACATTCTTTTCTTGTCCTCAACCCCAGACCATAGGAATCTTCTTTGAATTTTCTCGATTGCATCAGCATACTTAACTGGAATTCTAAAAATACTAAGAGTGTAAATCAGAATACTTTGAAGAGAAGCTTTAAGTAGTTGGAGCTTTCTAGCCTGACTTAAGAGGGCTCCTTTCCAGCCAGCTAACTTTTTATGGAATTTGTCCACTAGAGAACTCCAGAAGGAGTCAGGAGGTGCAATACCCATGGGGAGACCAAGGTACATAGTAGGAAGATCAGCAATCCTACACTCCAGGATTCTACTAATTCTCTGTTGTCTTCTCTCAGGGGAATTGATGAAAAAAACTTTGCTTTTTGTCTAGTTAATTAGCTAACGAGAAGCAGATACAAACTTACAAAGAGTAATCCTTAAGATTTCAACTTCAGAGATACTAGATTCCCCCATGATAATAGTATCATCGACAAACTATTGATGGGAACAAACAAGATCAGCTGAGGAAGGTTGGAGACCCTTAAAGGAGCCTTGCAAGACCATATTTTCCATTGTCCTTCCAAAACATTCTACCATAATAATGAAGAGGATGGGGGAAATAGGATCCCCTTGCCTTAGACCTCTGGAAGCTTGGAAGAAGGGAGATGGGGAACCATTGACAAGGATAGCAAAAGAGGCAGAGGTGATAAGTTGGGTGATGAGGTCCAAAACTCTGGAGGAGAAACCAAAAGACATAAGAACCTTCTTGAGAAATGACCAGTCAACCCTATCATAGGCTTTGGAGAGATCAAGCTTGAGGATGAGACCCTACTTCTTTGCTTTAACAAGAGAATGGATGTTCTCATAGATAGTTATAATAGAGTCAATAATTTGTCATCCAGGGACAAAACCATTTTGCTGGTGATTAATAAGAGCAAGAAGGACAGACAAAAATCTGGAAGTTAGAACCTTAGAGATAATCTTATAAAAAGAATTTCAAAGACTGATAGGTCTAAATTTGTCCATAGAGTCAGCGCCTTGAGTTTTGGGAATGAGAGCAATAAAAGTACCATTGATTTCTTTCAAAAGTTATCTAGCCCCAAAAAATTCCTTGACCCATTGGAAACATCTTTCCCGACAATATCCCAAAAATCTTGAAAAAAGAACATGGGGAAACCATCCGGGCCAGGCGCTTTGTTACCATCGAAGGAGAAGACATCATTTTTAATTTCCAAAAATGAAGGAATGGAAGAAAGGGAGGCATTCTTTTGATCATCAATGAGACAAGGGATGTTATGAAAAAAAGAATATTGAGCTTCAGCATCCAAACTGTGATCCCTCTTTAGCAGTTCCGAGAAAAACCTTTTACCTTCATTCCTATTTTCATCCTCCTTGATCATCTCCCCATTATCCACCACTAGTTTGGTAACCCTATTAACTGCTTTATGCTTGATCGTCAACATATGGAAGAATATTTTGTTCCTATCTCCTTCCTTAAGCCAAATGCATCTAGATCTCTGCTTCCAGAAGGTTTCCTCTTTGGCAATGATATCATCGTATTTTTTTAGAGTCTCATTTTCATCAGCAATGGACACAGTACTGAAACTATCTTTCTGGATTTGAGCCTGTATTTCTTTAAGGTCTTCCTGGACTTTGCCTTTGGCCTCAAAAATGTTCCCAAAGCTGGATTTATTACAAAGTCTTATGTTATCCTTTACACTTTTGAGCTTCTTAACAACTCTATACATAGCAGTTCCCTCAACTTGGATGCTCCACCATTTCTAGATATTACTTTTGATGTCTGGGTGAAGGGTCCACATTTTTTCAAATCTAAAGGGGAAGTTTCTCCTTCTATTAATGGAGTCAGCAATGAAAGTGATAGGAAAGTGATCCGGTCCAACCCAAATGTGGGCCGAAAAAGAACATAAATAATGACTATACCGGTCATCAGAGATGAGTTTCGTATCAAGATGAACTTGGATAAGATCATTACCAGTTCTCTTGTTAGTCCAAGTATAATTGCATCCCTGAATTTCCAAGTCATTGAGAGCCTGAGAATTAATGAAATCCATAAGGGCCAACCTACTTTCCAGCTAAGGGGGGCTTCCTTCATTTTTTTCCTCCTCTCTCAAAGGACTATTGAAGTCTCCCGTAGCCAGCCAGCTAAGATTTCTGAAGTTGTCCCTTGCTTGAATAAGTTTTTTCCAGAAGGATTTTCTAGCCTTCAAAGTGTTGGCAGCATAAATGTTGGTGAGAACCCATGAAGTACCATCTTTTAAATGCTCAAATTTGATACAAGAGATATTGTTATCCTAAATAATAACATGACCTTTGACAGACTTAAGGTTCCAAATGGTAGCTATGCCTTCTGAAGCACCTTCAGAACTGCCGCCACTAACATTTCCATTTTTGAAAAACTTCAATGATTCAACTTTTTCTTTACTCATTTTGGTTTCTTGAATTGGAAAAATATCAGGTTTGTTGTCCCTTATCATATTCCTAATGATATCATACTTATGGGGATTATTGAGTCCCCTAATATTTCGAGAAATAATCTTCATAGTTACTTACCAATTCCTAACTCCTTAAGAGTCTTCTGGGTTCCATCTGCAATGTTCTTGTTGGCCTCCTTGTTTCTGACTATATGGTTAGAGGGTCGACCTGGGGAAGAGGAGGTATACCCGACATCAACTTGAGCTATTCTGCTGGATTTCCTTATAAGAGAAGTCGAGGGAGTAGTTCCTTTCTTATTCCTATGCTTTGGTATTTTCCACTCACCATCTATCTCAGGAGCCACTTCCGGGTTGCTAAGGATTTTGGAAATTTCTTATAAGTTACCCCAACTAGGGGTTCTGGAAGCATTTGAATCACTGTTAGTTGTTTTTGAGCCCTGGCCTAAGTCCGAGATGTTCAAACCCAAAATTGCACATTTTTGGGCTTCTTGTATTTCAAGACTAGGCATGAGCGGAGAGGAGTCAGTATTTTCTTCTTGGGAGTCAGGGATCTCTCCTTCCTCAAAGTTTCAGCTACCACTTAAGCTATATCATTTGGGTAATCAGTCTGATCTTTCAGCTCCCCTATTTGAGAAGTAACCAAAATGTTGACTTTGGTCGAATCGTTTCTCAATGCTTCCTGGGTTAAGGGACTAGATATAGAAGTTGAGGGCACTTCCTTCTTCTCCCCCAAAGGATTAAAATGATTTGAGTTTTCTTCTTTATTCTCTGAGTTTTTAACTTGCCATACCATTTTTTCTAGTGCCCTTTGGTTTTCAGTATGTGGCTTAGGCTGCTTGGATTCTACCTTCGGTTTGATTAGACAGGATTTTGCCCAGTGACCTGCTTTTTTACAATGGAAGCAAGCAAAGGGAATAGATTCATATTCAATATGTTGCTTCCATGTTCCCAGCTTTGATACTAAGTCTATCTGTTCTGGCATATCTGCATCATGGGCTATCCCTACGCAGTACCTAGCATGAGTGAGTCTCCTTTTTGAGGCTTTTACTGGGTCTATAGAAAGTAATTCACCAAAGGAGTTTGCAATTCCAGAGAAGATGCTTTCTGCCCAATATTCAAGAGGCAAGCCTGGAAGCTTTACCCAAACTAGAACTTGTGCCAAGAGAGAGTCATTCATATTCAGATTTGGTTGCCATTTTTGAAGAACCAAGGATGTCTTTCCTACCAACCAGGGACTCCCACAAAGAATCCTAAGTTTATCTTCTTCGCATGAAAAGGTAAAAGACAGAAGGCCTTTAGGTAAGACCAAAATTTCTACATTACCCTTAAGGGCCCATTTTCATTTGACATAAGCCCTAACAACTTCAATATTAGGACGTGAGCCCATAAATTTTCCTACCAAGGAATTCGACATACTATTTATATTGTTATCCAAAACCAGATCAGGGATAGAGATAGCGAACTTTCCACCAGAAGGATCAGAAATATTCCTAACAGGAGGAAGTGAGGATTTACCAGTTGGTCTAGTTCCAAAGGGGGAAGACCATTTCTTTTTTTCTTTTCCGTTCTCCCTGAAGTCATCATGTGGGATGGGCCCCCCACTGGACCCTTCCCCCAAGAGCTCAGAGGAGCCCACTATCTCCTCTGGTAGAGTACCACCAGTCTGCGGAGTGGCAACAGCTTCCGGAATGTCCGGAGGCTTTTCCTTCTCTCCTATGGGACCAACTACATTGATCTGGCCGCTCCTACCATTGGAACCAGAGTTCCCACCTTGCAAAGAATTTGAATTTTGAATTCTCCCATTGCCGCTTCCTACTCCTTCTCCCATTGCGTTATTTTTATGGGTGTGTTGTCGAAATCATTATAGTGAATGTGAAAATAATTGATTATTGTTCATAATTGTTCGAAACCCCTTCATTATTTATCATTTCTTTTTATGGGTGCATTGTTAAATGGTGTCTCTCTGTTTATAATGTCGAAATTATTACAGTGAATGCGAAAATAATTGATTATTGTTCATAATTATTTGAAACCCCTTCATTATTTATCATTTCTTTTTATGGGTGCATTGTTAAATGGTGTCTCTCTGTTTATAATGCCAAAATCATTATAGTGAATGCAAAAATAATTGATAATTGTGCATAATTGTTCGAAACCCCTTCATTATTTATCATTTCCTTTTATGGGTGCGTTGTTAAATAGTGTCTCTTTGTTTATAATGCTAAAATCAATACTATAAATGCAGAAAAATAGACTATTGTTCATAATTGTTCAAAACCCCTTTATTATTTATCATTACACACACACACACACACACACATTGTGTGTGTGTGTGTGTTAAATGGTTAATGGGTGCATTGTTAAATGGTATCTCTCTATTTATAATGTCAAAATCATTATAGTGAATGCAAAAAAAAATTGATTATTGTTCATAATTATTTGAAACCCCTTCATTATTTATCATTTCATTTTATGGGTGCATTATTAAATGGTGTCTCTTTGTTTTTAATGCCAAAATATTTATAGAGAATGCAAAAAAGATTGATTATTGTTCATAATTATTCGAAACCCCTTCATTATTTATCATTACATATATACACACACACATGTGTGTGTGTGTTATTATCAACATATAACAACCTTCTCACATACATGTGGCACAAAATCCCACTACCCTTTTGGCCCTAAAAACTTAGGGAAATGAAGATTTTTTGTGGCATTTTCATTGTTTGCTTTGCCTTCAATTTGTTTTTTATTAAGGTAAAAGCAGGTTTTGAAGGGGCCCCGAAACCCTTTACAAGCAGAACTTAAACAACATAAGCAACGAGAAACAAAGAAGAACAGACCAACGGAAAACTAGCAGAAAACCAAAGAAAACCAGAAAAAAGCCCTCCAAAGCCAGCAGGTCATCCAGAGTCCGAAAGAGAAACTAGTTGATTTTTTCCAGAGATTTTGCCAGAGTGTTGCTAATTTCATGCAGCTCTTTGATGTTATCCCTTAGATTAGGGGGATCCTTTACAGTAGCAGCCACAACTTTCTTAACATTGGCCCTGGTCCTCTTCGCAGTGCCACCCACCAAAGTAGCATCACCGCTACCAGTCTGGATGGTCTCTTCATCCAGTTCAAGATCCACAACTGATTTTGGAGAGGTTTGATCAAAGACTTTAGCAATATCCTCCATGTTTTTAATGACAACAGAGAGGAAACTTAGAATAATGCCCATAAGATTTTTCATCGCTTCCTTCCCATCTTCCAGCAATTTGACCTTATCCTCCATATTCTGCTTCCAGTTTATCTGCTCTCTATTTTCATCCTCCCTCTTCTCATCCATATTTTTCCCCTTTTTTTCCAAGTTCTTCAGGAGCTCATAAGTCCATCTATCATACTCCATTCTTGCCTCAGAGAGTTGCTTGAGGTTATCCAAGATAAGCCCTTTACCCGCACTTTCCTTATCCTCGCTAACCTTGTCCTTAGTCTGGTCCTTCTCAGAATCTTTGTTCATTTCCTTCTTGGAATTCACATCAGTTTCCTCGTTATCCTTGAAATCCACTTCCTCCATCGCATGGCTACTATCCTTACCAGGGCAATCACTAAGGATAGGGCTTTCATGACCAGGCTCATTATCACCACTTTCTTCCTCATTACCCAACTCTTCATCTTTCCAGCTGTCTTCACCATTGGAGTCATCTGTCTCTATTCCACTACTTACCTTTTCAATTTCCTCTGTTTCCAACCCAGGGGCACTTTTCCTTTTTTTGTAAGAGGACACCTTCTCCTTGCTGGAGTCTCCTTCTTCCATCTTTCTCTTACCCGGAGAGGCAGAAATCCTCTTATTTTCCAGCAGGGTGAAGGTTTTGAAATGCTCATAGATGAGCAGCAAAATTCCGTAGTGGAGAATCGGGCTAGAAGGGTTATTCCTATATTTATTGAGGGACCTGGAGAGTGACCTAAAAGGGTAGTTGGGCAGGGATACCTTTTTGTCATGTCTGAAATGGTTTAAGAGAATGAAATGGTAGGTGTGGGCCCTGGAGAAATGGCCTTCAACCATGATGTATTCCATAATTGCATTCAGAACCCAACCCCATAGTTTCTTAATGTTTGCAGCTTCGTAGTAGCCCCCAGTAGCTTTGCCAATTTTAACCCTTTCTTTCTCTTTCCATGGGAATAGATTGACCGCATTGTTGGAGACTTTAAGGTCTGGAAAGAAATTAAGCCTAGTGTGGGGCATTCCAGTTATAGTAGATATGAGCCCAGCGTCCAACTTAAACTTAACTCCATAGATTTTAAAAGAGCCATTAGACCAATTTTCAGAAATCTTGGAAATGGCAAGGTTGACCCTACCTTTGTCATAGTCCACGAGCTTCTCCATGTATCTGGTGAGATAGCCCTTTTCCAGTTTCACCCAGAGTTTCAACATCACTTTCCAAGTCGACGTATTATCTAGTTCCTCCTACCTCAAGTCACCTCCCATCTTCAAATTCAGGCTATCTGCTCTATTTCTCTACGAACTAATACCTTTCTGAAAGTTGCTTGAGATTTTGAACCGGGTAACCCACAAAGCGTGCGGCAAATTATTAAAGATTGTTGGAGATCTGCAGCTTTGCCAAGTAATGATGACCTTTCCAACAAGGCATAAATAATTCTTTTTACTTGTCATGATTAAATTGTCATTCTCTCCCCATATAACGGTCCTTTCTAAGGAACTCTTTAATGTTAAGATTGAGATCCTCCTCGTGCCAAATCGATTGGGAGTCAGAGTTAACTCCTATATTCGCTAAACAATCCGCTACACTATTTTGCTCTCTGAAGGCATGTTGAATAATAATTTCTTTAAAACTTGCAATGATCTCCCTAGCTTTCATGATGATATTTTCAATAGACCAAGAAGGCTCTGACTCCCCCTTTAGACACTTAATAATATTAAGTGAATCTCCCTCGAGCCATAATTTATCATAATTAAGATTTTTGGCTATAATAAGGGTGTTCAAGGCGGCTGAGGCTTTGACAAAATGGCTAGTTTGGTTCCCCAAAAGGACCAGCCACCACCTTTAAACAACTTCCAAGAAAATTCCTAACAATGCCCCCATATCCAACTTTACCCGTATTCCCTTTAGAGGCCCCATCAAAGTTATCCTTAATCCACCCATGAGGAGGAAAACACCAGATGAGACCTTCTCTTCCAGTTTCCTTGCTGGTAGTAGTGGTAGAGAGGTTCCACCTATCTTTGAAGTCATCTTTAGCTGTAGGTCCATGATCAGTGCCATAGAGGCATTCAAAAATACTCCTGAAAATTTTATCTGCCACCACTTCAGGGATAGCCCTTTTATCCCTAAAAATCCTATTGTTACGCTCTTTCCAGATATTCCATATAGCAATCGGCATAGTGATTCTCCAAGTCTCCACAATTTTAGGATTAGAATTAGGGTATTGCCATTGCTATCAGGAATCCCAAAGGGAGTTCGAGAAAACCCAACTCAAGTTCCACCTGCTCAAGATGATTTTCTCGATATCCTGACTAAAAGTGCATTGATTGAGAATATGGCAAGCCGTCTCCTCTTCCCTGCAACAAAGAGAACACCTATTAGGAAAAATAAAACCTCTTTTATGAAGGTAGTCTAGGGTTAAAACCTTATTTTGGATGAAAATCTAAAAGAAGATATTAACCTTTGGATCTAACTTCTTGTTCCAAACTTTAGCCCAGATAGGAATTTCTTCCACCGGATCATTATGAATTGTCACAGCTGAGGAAACAGAATATTTCCCATCCAGGGTTTCCCTCCATATCAATCTGTCATCTTTGTTGTCTCTAGGGATTTTAGCAAAGAGAGCTATTTGAAGGAACTTGAGCCTAGGGCATTGCTGGCTAAAATTTATCCAATTCCCATTTCTCTAGTAATCTCTAACCAACTCACCAAACCTACTTTTGAACTAGTCTTTCCAATCTTTAACGATTGGAATTTCCTCTCGAGGTTTATCCAGAATCCATCTATCTTCCCAAAATTTTATTCTCCTCCCATCCCCAAGGTTCCAGGTTCTACCAGTAGCAGCCCAACTTTTAGCAGATTAAACAGCATTCAATATGGCTGATCCTTCAACACTAAAAGAATTATCAAGGAATTCTTCCTCAAAGGGTTGCATATAGAGATATTTGTTTTCCGATTGAGTTCCATTCTCTTTCCTCCCCTTTTAGTCTCCATATTTGTTTGGCTAATAAAGCTTTATTCATAGAACCAATGCTTCTTAATCCCAACCCACCTGAGGCCTTAGGGGAACAAATTTTGTTCCAGGCAATAAGGGGTATTCTATTTTTGACTTCCACTCCTGACCAAAGGAACTTTTTTTTTATTCTTTCAATGGCTTCCGCAAACTTTGAGGGAATTTTGAACAGGCTGAGAGCATAAACAAGATGATTTTGGAGAGTGGCTTTGAGCAGACTTATTTTGCCCACTTGACTAGGCACAGCCCCTTTCCACCCAACAAGTTTCAAGTTAAGTCTTTCTATCAGCTTATTCTAGAAAGAATCCTCGAGCTTGAGACATAGAGGAAGCCCCAAATAAGTGGAGGGAAGCTCAGAAATATTGCAGCCAAGAATCCTTCCAATCCTTAGCTGCCTTTGGACCAGGGTATTGATGAAGAACAGAGAACTTTTATCCCAATTGATTTTTTGGCCAAAGGCAGATTCATAAGTGTTTAGAATATTCTTCATGTTTTTGGCTTCCATAATGGTGGCTTCCTCCATGGTAATAGAGTCATCAATGAATTGTTCATGAGAACAAACTACATTGGAGGAAGAAGGTTTTAGACCCTTAAGATTGCCATCTTCCACATTTTTGAGAATAAATCTCCGTAGGTATTCAGCTAGAATAGTAAACAGGATAGGGGATATGGGGTCTCCCCGTCTAAGACCTCTGGAGCTTTTGAAGAAAATGGACGGGGAACCATTGACAATAATAGCAGAGGAGGAAGTTTCCATGAGTTGAGAACAGAGCTGAATGACTTTGTCCAAAACCAAACACTTTCATGATCCTAAGGAGAAACTGCCAGTTCACTCTATCAAAAGCTTTAGCCATGTCTAACTTAAGGAAGAAGCCTTGGTTATTTGCCACTTTTAGGGAGTGGATATTTTCATGAATGGATATGATAGAGTCCAAAATCTATCTTTCAGGGATGAAGCCATTCTGTTGGACAGAGATAATCCTAGGAAGGATTTCCAACAACCTGGAAGTCAAAACCTTGGATAAAATCTTGTAAACAGAGTTACATAAGCTAATAGGTCTAAACTTGTTGAGAGAATCAACTCCGGGGATCTTAGGGATAAGGACAATGAAGGTGGCATTCAATTCCTTAAGGAGTCTTCTAGAGCCAAAGAATTCTTTGACACCATTGCAGATGTCAGCCTCCACTATGTGCCAAACATTTTGGACAAAAAACATAGGGAAGTCGTCTGGTCCAGAGGATTTATCACCTTGAAAGGAGAAAACTGCCTTTTTGATTTCCAAATTAGAGGGAATATGGGATAAAAGGTTGGTATCAACTTCCATTAGGATTGAAGGAATAGCTTGCAAAAGGGTGTTTTGATTGCTGAAACCCAGGTTATCCACATCTCCCAGTAGGGTGCTGAAATGCTCGAGAGCTTCCTTTCTGATATCACTATCCTCTGTTAGGATGCCTTTATTGCAGGATAATCTAGCTATTCTATTAGCTGCCCTATGCTTGAGAGCAGTTAAGTGAAAGAACCGGGTGTTTTTATCTCCTTCCTTTAGGAACAAGGCTCTGGATCTTTGTCTCCAAAATGTCTCTTCATTGGAAATGATGGTGTGGTATTTGGATAAAAGATCATTTTTGGTCATCCTAAGATCTTCAGACAACCCAGCCTCTTGGATTCTATCCTGAACCTCCTTTATTTTAGCTTTGAATTGAATTTTGCTCTTGAATATGTCACCAAAGATCTCTTTGTTCCAGATTTTAATTTTAGCTTTTAGGATGTTGAGCTTTTTGGCAATTCTAAAAAGAGTTGTACCCTCCACTTCAAAATTTCATCATTCAACAATATGAGCTTCTAGAGAAGGATGGGAAAGCCAAGCTTTTTCAAATGTGAAAGGGAAGTTTCTCTTGGCCGAAAAAGAGTTGGCAGTAAAGGAGATGGGGTAATGGTCAGACCCAATTTTGATAACAGAAGCAAGGGATCAGCTATACTTAGAAAACTAGTCAGGAGAAATTAAAGATCTATCTAGCTTAACTTGAATCAGATCAGCTCCAATTCTTCTATTGGTCTAGGTGTAATTGATGCACTGGAGATCCACATCAATGAGAGCTTGATCATTTATGAAATACATAAGGTCTTGTTTCCCATCAAGTTGTAAAGGGATACCTCCCATCTTCTCTTCTTCTTTCAGCGGAGTATTGAAATCTCCCATAATAATCCAGCTTTGATCAACAAACTTAAGTCTATCGGCTACTAGGTTGTTCCAATATTTAACTCTCTCGGTTTTGGTATTAGGTGCGTAGACATTGGATAACACCCAAACAAAGTTATCCTTAATATGCTCAAGCTGAATAGAGTTCCTATTAAAAGCAGAGATGATTTCCTTGCCAATAATAGTTTTTTGGTTCCAAAAAATCGTAGTACCTCCAGAGGCTCCCTCTGACTTAGATCCTATGACCCCATTTTCCTTGAAAATTCTAATCTTTTGAACTTTTTTCTTAGACATCTTGGTTTCCTGAACAAGGACCACATCTGGTTTATGATCTCTAATGATGTTTCGCAACACATCCTGCTTATGAGGGGCATTCAGCCCTCTGATGCTCCAGGATATTATCTTCATACTTTAACTAGGGATAGGGTTGACTCAATGGAACCTTGTGTTCCATCAGCACGGTTCTTCAAGCTTTCATGTTCCCTTTGATGTTTTAGTGATGGCCTTCCTTGATTTTTGTTTTGACTTCCAACATCTACCTTTTTCTTGATCTTGCTTCTAGTTGAGATTCCTCCATTGGGTTCCTCGTTCATTTTTCTTTCTCTCGAACCAAGAATCCAGAGATTCCCATCCAGCATATCCACACTTTGAGAAGGGGTTTTGCATAGAAGTGGCTTTGGGATTCCATTAGTTAAAAGCAGTAAGGGCTCAATGTCAGAGGGGTCTTGAGCTTCATTAAATTTTTCCTCAACCTATTTTGAGAATGATGATGTTGGAATGGTATCTTCCTTCTTTTAACTAACAGATCTAGCCTCCTGGTCCAGGATGGTTTCTTCCTTCTCCTGACTAACAAATCCAACCTCCTGGTCCTCTGGATTATTTTTATTGTTTAGCTCAATACCTTGCTCTACTTCTTTAGAACTCTCTGCTTGGTTGTTAGAGAAAACACAGTCTTGTTTACTATTACTGCTATTCCCAATCCTCCTGACTTCATTCGCTAAATCCGTTACATCCTTATTTTGGTTACACTCAATTGATGGGTCTCCTTTTTTATTTACCATTTGCCAAATCTTTTTGTTCTTGATGTTGCTATCGATCTTGCTTTCCTTGTTTTTCTTGAGCGGACATGATTTTGCCCAATGCCCCAATTTTTTGTAGTGGAAAGAGGCAAATGGAAGAGATTCATATTCAATAGCTTGGGACCATTTTCCAAGTTTAGATATAATTTCTATGGATTGAGGCATATCCATCATTTGATTTACATTTATGCAGATACGAGCAAATACTAACCTTGATTTAGCCATTGTCATCGGGTCAATTGTCAGGAGTTCTCCAAAGGATTTCACAATACCCTTGAAAACTTCCTCATTCCAGTATTCCAGCAGGAGACCCGAGAGACGCGTCCAAACTAACATAGTAACAAAGAAAGACTTGTCAAGGGCGAGGTTCAGGGCCCATTTCTGAAGAGCCAGGGATGACTTGCCAAACATCCAGGGGCCTTCGCAGAGAGCTTTATTCATGTCTTCTTCAGAGTTAAAAGCGAAGGTAAAAAATCCCCTAGGCAGCCCTGCCACGTCCACTTGACCTTTTACGAGCCATTTTCTCCTTATGAAATTCCTGACATCATCGATGCTAGGCCTAAAGCCAGAGAATCATCCCACTAATGTCATGGATAGGCCAGCTATAGCCATATCAACCACTTTGTCCGGAACAGAGATAGAAACCAATCCAGAGGCTGGGTCTGAGATATTTGTAACTTCTGGAAGCCCAGATTTAGCTAGCGGCTTTACTCCAAAGAGCGAATACCATTTTTTACCTTTACCTCTGTCATGTGGGTCCCCGGGTTTTGAATCTTTATCCTCTCCCAGTTTTTCTTTTTCCTTGTCCTCTTCTAACCCTTGAGATGCCTAGCATCCTACCTGTTTGCCAGTTTCGGTCCCAGAAAAACTGCAATCTCCAGGAAATCCACCTTCCCCAAGAATTCTGCCATTTCCTAGTTTGAAATTTGGGGTTCTCGCTCCTTTTTGCTTCGCCATTTCCTGTTTATGACTGTTGCTTGTGTTTGTCTTCAATTTGTTAGTATACTCACTATAAATAATATTATTAGGCATACCATATATTACTTCCAATAAATTTCATATGAGAAATACAACAACATCATTCAACCATTTACTCATTTGAGAAATGAATCTGCATCTTAATACTATATCAACAATATCCACTTTTTAATCACATCACAGTTACATCTTCCACTCATGCATCTCGTGCTTCTAGCTTCTCTCCTTGTTATATAATGTTTCAATTTTTGTACCTATGTGTGTATATATATACACACACACGATGCCATTTTTTTTTGTTGAAAGATGTTCAATGATGTAATTGTTCACTATCTAATAGAATATCAACAATATCCAATTTTCAATCACATCACAGTTACATGCTGAACTCCTGCATGGCAAATTTTGAGTTATTTGCCTATATGGTTATTGTCTATATTATCATGCATAGAGAAATAGAGACACGGTACCATTTTATTTTGTTCAAAGATGTTCAATGATGAGTTACCTAAATAGATTTGTTTTTCACCATTTATCTCAATTGCATTGAGGATTTCATTTCAATGATTTGTCTCTGTATATATATTTATATGGCAGCATTTTTATTTTGTTAAAAGATGTTCAGTGATGGAATTGTTCACTATCTAATAGAATATCAGCAATATTAATTTTTCAATCACATCACAGTTACATATTTTACTCCTACATCTCATGCTTTTTGTTTGTCTCCTTGTTATATACAGTTTCAAGTTTTGTGCCTATATGGTTATTGTCCATATATATGTATACACATACATATATATGCATACATATACATATATATGTATATGTATATGTATACATATACATGTACATATATATATATATATATATATATATATATATATATATATATATATATATATATATATATATATATATATATATATATATATATATATATATATATGTAGGCATAATATGTTCTATAACGATGGTTGTTTCAAGTTCTCTGGCCATATGGTTATTGTATACGAACAATAACCATAATATGTTATATATATTTTTATATGTATATGGACAATAACCATACAGCCACAAAACTTGTTGTAATCAACAATAGTTTCCTTATTCAAGGGTGGTCATTCAGATTGGTACACACTGAATAACTAAATTCCTTCTGCAACCAATGTTAAATGTTATAAATCTTTCAATTTAAATTATTCTATTTTCAGTAAACTAGCATTTCTTTCAATATAGTCACTGTAAATAATATTAACATTCATATTGGATGTCCAATGATGGTTTATGCCCCTTCATAGTTGCATTATGCTTTGTATATTGACGATTTCTTTGTATGTGGTTTACAATTTCATTTCAACGCTCTCTTATGGTTTAATGTGCCTATATGTTTATTGTCCACACACACACACATACATATATGGTTATTGTCCATACACACTCATACATATACATGTGTGTGTGTAGAAGAAAACTAAACAATTCGAAGCAATGGAGGTCTGCATATTCAATATAACATGAACGACTGTTTCCCATAAAAATTCAAATTTGAAAATTGCTAGCTACCACAATTGAATGCATTGCACATTCAAATTATATTATAAGACAAAATTTTCCATGTCACTTTCATTACAATCCAATGCATGGCATATTTCTGAGTTCTGCAAATTCCCTTTGTACATTCCTTAGGTAAATATTTGTTTGCAATATGTATGTACATTATACATATGCATATGCATATGTATGTATATGTGCATATGTGCAATTCTATGTACATGTGCATATGTATATAGGTGGATATGTAAATATATGTACTTATGCATTTGAATATGTATGTATGAATGTGTAAGGATTGTATGCATGTTGTCAAATGTTAAAAACGGTCAAAAAGTTGTTCTGCATTCAATAATGCATGGATGATTTGTTGTTACAACATTACGCTACCCTCTATTATTACTGTTTTTTGCAAACGTGCTAGAGCATCGAGGGAAGAACCATACTTATGGAAGATCATCATATCAATGTACATGTGTTTATTAACACACTTCAATTCTTTGGAGATTATGCCTTTAATGCTTACATTTTATATTAATTTGTGTAGATATCTTAGGTAGTTATGCATTTCTTATTAAATGTGTTTCTTAACACACTTTAGTTTGTTTTGCATTTTGTTGTGATTGTTATGGCAGGCAATGATCTAGGAGTCACTATGTCGAAGACAACAAGTATTCCTCTCAGGTAAAGTCGATATGACTTTACTTTGGCAATGATCTAGTAGACAATGCAATTTGTGAATTGTTTATGTTTCAATTTCTGAATTGTTTGTGTTTCAATTTGTTTAAATTCCTCACTTAGTTCATATGTTTCAATCTTCTCTTTGTTGGACCTGTACTTTCACAATGATCTAGTAGACAATGCAATTTCTGATTTGTTTATGTTTCAATTTCTGAATTGTTTGTGTTTCAATTTGTTTAAATTCCTCACTTAGTTCATATGTTTCAATCTTCTCTTTGTTGGACATGTACTTTCGCAATGATCAAGTAGACAATGCAATTTTTGATTTGTTTATGTTTCAATTTCTGAATTGTTTGTGTTTCAATTTGTTGAAATTCCTCACTTAGTTCATATTATTACAAGAAACACACTTAATTAGTTCATATTGATCAAAAGGAAGTGACCTATTTGAGAAAAAAATCAGATAAAGAATTGTCTTATAGTGCCTTAAAAGATGTCTTGTTAGATACTGCCAACAAGGAAAACTTGGTAGCTAACAAGATATCTTGTAAGGCAGTAGAAAATAGTTCTTTGTCTGGTGCCTTCTTACAAATAGGAAAATTCCTTTTATCATTTCAATGCAATGACCTAGTAGACATATTAGACACTGCAATTTATATATGATGACTACAATTTGAATACTTATAAGTGTTCAAAATTCTCACTATCAAAAGAGCACATATCAGTGGCATCTAAATAATTAGATGTCATTGATATGGCCTTTTTGATAGTGAGCAATTTGAACACTTATGTGGCCTTTTTTGATAGTGAGAAATATATGAGATCAGTTCAATTGATATATGAGAAATATCACATCACAAAAAACAAACATATGAGATTTACAACAACACCATCAATTCATTGGAATATCCATCTAAGATATCTAAAAACAACAGAGTTCTGATCACATTACAAAATATGGTAGTATGTCATTCTATAATCACATCTTGGTTATATCGAAACTCAAAATCTACTCTTCAGAGGGCTCACAAAATATAATTCATCAGACTCGATCAATTCTCCATTTGGGTATTAAATGGAGGAGGTGTCACAAATCCAACCCCAACAGACTGTGCCCTACTAGGGTCTGGCCCAGCAAAATTGTTTTCTTTGCTAGGAGGGGTTTGTAAGCAACTTGCTATTTGAGCAAGGAATGTTTGGTTTACACCTGAAGTAAGTTTCATGGTGTCTGAGGATCTAGGTGCAGCCCCAACTTGCATAGTATTAATAGCTGCAAAGGTTGGGGACAAGAGTTTCATCATTTCCATGAGAATTGGTGTTGGATGGGTAGAGGTTCTACAACTGTGGCCACATCTTTTTTCCTTTTTACATGCATGGCTGCCTTTTCAGCTTTCATCATCTCCTTCTCAAGCTTTGCTTCTGCATCTTTCTTTGCCTTGTCCTGTCTTTGAATGAACTTGTCTCGAGAATCCTATAATTTTTTGGCCTATTTTTCCACCCTCATAGCCTCCTTTTCTATCACTTCTACTTCATGTTGTGTCTTCCTCTGTCTCATCTATTCTTTCTTTTGTTCAGCCAATTCCTCATCCCTTTTTCTTTCAGCCTCTTTATCTTTTTCCCTTTGAATGTACTCATCAGATGTCAAGATCTATGACTTGCTACTAAGACATAGCACCCCTTTCCTACCTTCACCTGAAGATTGATTCATTCTTTGTACTGGAAGTCTTAAGAATTTGCTGATTTGCCTTGGCTCTTGTTTCCCATCCTCTTGTGTGCATGGCACAAACTCAGGTTCATCTTCACTTATGTGAACTTCATCTTCACAATCAACACCATCTTGTTGCTCCTAGTTGACTGCATTGGTGAAGTAATGTATCACATATGCTATATCAATTTCTGGTAGACTTGGCATGGAAAGCATTACATCATCATAGTTGGTTGCTTCTTGGGTCCACTCTGATATGTCAGCTTATGTTGGCAAAGACATGCCTATTGATGTACTTTTGAAACCCTCATTTGGTTGGCTAGTTTGTGGAGGTAGACCTGCTTCATTAGTTTCTGGTGTCAAACCTATACCCTCAACCATTGCTTGTCTTCCACTATGGAGCTCTACAAAACCTTGAATGTCTTCCTCATTAAAACTAGCCAACCACAAGCAAGCTTTCACTGCCATATACTCCAATTCTTCATTCCTTGAGGCGACATCACGTTATGTTCCAACAATTGGTTGTATATCAACTACAACCTCAAATGCCTCACTTGGTCTCATATCATTCTGTAATGTGTTTCGGTTAAGTGGCCAAATCCCTGTCCTACAAAAGCCACTGATTATATTAGTCAGTGTCAATGCTTGGGCAAAGGCCTTACTCGCAAGAGTTGCCAACTCTTCCCTTCCAATTTCAATTTGTGGGAACTTTGACATCCATATACTCCTTTGTTATTTGAAATAATTCTTGAAAGGTGAGAATATAGAGACATCAAGTGGATGCAGTTTGTGGCTTGTATGAGTCGGAAGGGTTACCAAATCTATACCTATCTGCCTTGCTTCTTCAATTGTCTTGAAGGCTACATGGCTGCCATGACCATTGAAGATCAGTAGGGCCCTATGTGAGGGTGAAACTCCACCAGGGACTAAATGTGCAAAACATTCCAACCAATTTAAGGACAACTCCTTCGTCATCCATGCATGTTCTTGGACTGCCATGCATGCTCCTGGCTCACAGTTTGCAATCTAGTTTCAGATATGCCTCTTAGATTTGAACAAATAAAATCCAGGAATTCTGATACCACATGCACTAACACATGCCAAAATAGTGATCCACTCTCTACTCTTCAAAATTAGGTGTGGTACACACCTCTGGCCCAATTTGGCTATCACTCTCATTCCACAATTTCTCCCAGCTTGCAGACTAGTCTCATAACAATTCCAAATCTGACTGCTACCATAGTGATTGAGGTTACACATTACCTCCAATTTGTCATAGAAAGAGGCAATAATAGAAGGTCGAAGCATAATATCCCTATCGGAGTCCACTCCTTCTGTTGTTCTCATTGTCAGATCAGGGTGCCTTCATCTAAAACTTGTCCACCGTGACCTCCTTAGCATCCCATTTTTGAATGGATTAGGCCTATTCTCCATAATTTGGGAAACAGTTGATTGAAGTTGACTAATTTGGATACCGTGACCAATTTCAGCCATGTCTTTGCACCATTGGACAACTTCATCCTCCTCCTCTACTAATAAAATGGAGCGTGGACCTCTCACAGTCATGGTTGTGGTTCCCATCAACCATGCCCTCAAAGAGACAATGGGGATACCATACTTGATTGATGATCCTCTAAGAGACATGTGCTTATCTTCTATGCATGATATTGCCTCTTTCATGTCAGATATGCTCCATTTTGGTTTGGGAGCCTTTGAGGCCACCTGTAATTATGGTGTTTCTAGAATAGGATTATAATCTACAGTAGGATGGTCATGTACAATAGTAGTTTCCACATTAGTTGCATTGTTAGGTGAATGGTCATCTACAATGAGAGTCACTGGGTCTTCATTTTGGACAAAACTATCTTCATCAAGGAAGTACACCCCACAAATGACTCTAACTGTTCGACATCTAACATACTTGTTTCCCTTTCTACCTCGTGTCATTATGTTCAGTGAAACTGCAACGATAAGGTACCCATGATAAAATGCTACCATGTGTGCTTGTATAAATATATATAGAGAGACGGATCATTGAAATGAAACCCTTAATTCCATTGAGATAAATGATAAAAAACAAATCTATTTTTGTAACTCATCATTGAACATCTTTGAACAAAATAAAATGGTATTGTGTCTCTATTTTTGTATGCATGACAATATAGACAATAACCATATAGGCAGATAACTCAAAATTTGCCATGCAGGAGTTCAGTATGTAACCTGTGGTGTGATTGAAAATTGGATATTGTTGATATTCTATTAGATAGTGAACAATTACATTATTGAACATCTTTTAACAAAATAAAAATGCTATCGTATAAATATATATAGAGAGAGACAGATCATTGAAATCAAACCCTCAATTCCATTGAGATAAATGATGAAAAACAAATCTATTTCTGTAACTCATCATTGAACATCTTTGAACAAAATAAAATGGTATTGTGTCTCTATTTTTGTATGCATGATAATATAGACAATAACCATATAGGCAGAGAACTCAAAATTTGCCATACAGGAGTTCAGTATGTAACTATATGTGATTGAAAATTGGATATTATTGATATTCTACTAGATAGTGAGCAATTACATCATTCAACATCTTTCAACAAAAAAAAATGCTACCATATAAATATATAGAGAGAGACAAATCATTGAAATGAAACCCTCAATGTCATTGAGATAAATGATGAAAAACAAATCTATTTCTGTAACTCATCATTGAACATCTTTGAACAAAATAAAATGGTATTGTGTCTCTATTTTTGTATGCATGATAATATAGACAATAACCATATAGCCAAAGAACTCAAAAAAGCCATGCAGGAGTTCAATATGTAACTATTATGTGTGTGTGTGTGTATACATGCGCGCGCGCGTGAGCGCACACATAGGTACAAAACTTGAAACATTATATAACAAGGAGAGAAACTAGAATCATGAGATGCATGAGTGGAAGATGTAACTGCGATGTGATTAAAAAGTGGATATTGTTGATATAGTATGAAGATGCAGATTCATTTCTCAAATGAGTAAATGGTTGAATGGTGTTGTTGTATTTCTCATATGAAATTTATTGGAAGTACTATATGGTATGCCTGATAATATTATTTATAGTGAGTATATTAACAAATTGAAGGCAAAGCAAACAATGAAAATGCCACAAAAAATCTTCATTTCCCTAAGTTTTTAGGGCAAAAAAGATAGTGAGAGTTCATGCAACACGGGCCCATAACATGTTCGCGGGAAGGCTGTTATGGGTGTTCAACATATTTTTTGACCACCCATTTTAAACTTTATAATAAAAGTTGTCTGGCCTGGTGTGTATATATATGTGTGTGTCTGTATATATATAGCCAGTATATAGTCACTGTAAGTAATAGTATCAGGCATACACATTATTGTAATGATAAATAATGAAGGGGGTTTGAGCAATTATGAACAATAATCAATTTTTTTCACATTCACTGTAATGATTTTGGCATTATAAATAGAGAGACGCCATTTAACAGCGCACCCATAAAATGAAATGATAAATAATGAAGGGGTTTCAAAAAAAACAAAGAGATATTCAATTGTTTTGCCATTCTCTATGAGGATTTTGGCATTATTAAACTTTAAGAGAGTATTGAAATGAAATTGTAAGCTGCATACAAAGAAATCATCAATAGACAAAGCATAATGCAACTACGAAGGAGGTAAACCATCATTGGACATCCAATATGGTTGTTAATATTATTTACAGTGACTATATTGAAAGAAATGTTGGTTTATTGAAAACAGTATAATTTGAATTGAAAGATTTATAGCATTTAATGTTGATTGCACAAAGGGAATTTAGTTATTTTGTGTGTACCAACCTGAATGTGTGCCCTCAAGTAAGGAATGTGCAGAGGGTATTTGCAAAGCTCAGGAATATGCAATGAATTGGATTGTAGTGAAAGTGACACGAAAAATTATGTCTTATAATATAATTCAAATGTGCAATGCATTCGATTGTGGTAACTAGCTATTTTCAAATTTGAATTTTTGTGGGAAACACTTGGTCATGTCATATTAAATATGCATTCCTCCATTGCTTCAAATTGTTCAATTTTGTTCCATGCTTTGAATGAAACTTGGTTTTTTTAATTCGATTTTATGCAAATTCTTGGATATTGGGGAGCCTTATACCAGTTGTTGCAAATGCAGGTACCAATTGCAGATCCATTTAATGCATGAAGTTGTGAAGTGATATTTGGAAGAATGTACACTTGAGTGTCTAAGAAGTCTAAAATTGATTGTTTTTATGTCATGTAATGCACCAATAGTTGTGCATATGTAATTGTAATTGGAGTACATTTGTACTTTTAAGCCACTTGCATAAAGTGGCAAATGTAAACATTAAGTTTTTTTTTTTTAAATGTTTATTATTTGTGCAAGATGTTTTTTATTAAAATAAGAAATGTACCAGTATTCTTGGTTTTAAACTACTAATTCATTTGTGAACATGTATTGGTGTTAAAATAAATATTTACTAGTATTTTTTTATTTATGTACTGACAAATTTTTTTTTAATGTTTTGGGGGGTCAACATGGTATTAAGGTGACGGTTATTGGAACTATTTTAGCTATTGGTACTCTTACCCTAGAAGTGGTAGAAGTCACATTTTCCCTTTCTTGTCTCTTTATGCACACTCACATACCTATGCTACATAGAAGAGTGTGCCTCTCCACGAATGCATATGACTCTTTAAAAATAAAATAAAACAAGACATGTTTTTCTAGCCAATGAAGCACCTTTTCAATTCACCTATTCAAAAATAATCAAAAGAGAGGGAACACAACTCAAAGGCTATCAAGTTTCTAAGATTGTCTCTTTCATGGGATCAATTCCTCAGCTAAGATATAAGGTAGAATAAGTGTTGACAAAACATACATGCTTAAAGCCCCCATCATGATGCCTAAATTTTACTCTGCCTTCGCTTTATTCTAAATTAGTGAAGCCCTCAATCCTTTTTATCCTTTGATTTTTTCCTTACACCTACATCTTTGTGGGAGGTTCGAACCCAATTATTAATATAAACTTCTGATCAATAAGTTGCATTAATGACCATGACCTTGTGTGATGGGGACTACATCACTATAATGATAATGATAAGTACGCAGGCAATGGATTGATTGGCATTGACGGAGAAAAATGGAATTTGCTACTCACTCAAGAGAAATCTGTCGCCAATCAAGTTGATGAGCATAAATCATCTTAAAAATATCCTCTAATTATGATGAAAAGAAACCTTTTTTTAAGATGTGTATACTAATTTTTTTTTTCTATGTTCAAGTTTCTCTCTTTCCTTTTTTGAACTACAACACCCATTGGTTAATGTATGTAGAAATACTACATTACAATTCTGCTCGACTTACTCTAGTTATGCATAATACAATAAAAATGTTTAGGGCATTCAAGTTTCTATCTACCTTGCATATGTTGCATATGTTGTGTAGGTAGTTTCATTACCTCTTTATGTCGAGTCTCTTTACATGTGAATACAAATAGTAAGAAAATAAACAAAATTGGGAGAGTTTAGATAGAATTGAAGACTAGTGAGAACCATGTCAATATCAATAGACGAGCCTCAATATCACACAACTCTTCTATTGATTATGTAGATCTAACACTTGTAATGCTTGGGTAACTCTCTTATATTTGGGTAAGTAAGCTATTAGATTTACAATATCTGATTTTCACAATAATTATGAGATGATTTATATAGCCAAAAAATGATAGTAATGAGATTGCAAACTTTTTCTTATTCTTCTATAGTATGTTTGGAGAAGAAATGTGAGAATGTCGATCCCAATTGTAACTATTATGACCAAGTCACCCATCACTATAACTATTATTTATGAGCTCATAAATCTACCCTTTCATATCTATACATTTGTAGAACATTAAGAAATGTCATATTGAGAATAATGAGAGAATTCTTATAATTTTTTTTCAAAATAGAGATATATCTATCATGAATAAGGATTACCAATCCTAGGCCCATCTTGTTTCAATGAGGTTCGTTCTAGAGAAGGAAACATAATCAAACTTAGATTTTGATTTTTTTATATCTAAAACTATTGACATTAGGCTATTTCTTGAGCTATAAGACCCAACTTTCCTTATGCTCTTATTTCTTATGTTGATATATATAATGCACCACATGAGCATTCAATCTCTTAAAAAACTACATAGTTGTTCCACTAATTCAACAAATTTCTGATTTTTTTTTGCTAACAAAAAAATCTCATGATTTGACATTTTAGAATTTTTTTAATTTTTATTGGATACCCCTTCAATGTATTGGAGGAAATCTTGAGGAAACCCCAATGATTCTTTACCTCTTTCTTTGCATTCTTGGTTTATTTGACTTAAGAAATGCCCTAGAGATCCGCCTATATAGTCATTCTTTCTAGAGATCTACTTATCCTAATTGAAAATATCTCTATTAGAAATGATAAGGGCATTTTAATAGAAAAAAATTAACATATTTGGCCTTGTGTGGTATAATGTTGTTAGAGCTAGTGGGATTGACTAATGTAGTAGGAGATAAATGCCTCTAAAATGGTGCCATTATTTTATCAAACCATATAATTAAGAATCAAGATTATACGTTGAGGTACTTATTCATTTTTTTATCATTCCTTAATATAAGGTTGTAGAATTTTGTTGTAAACATGTCAACTAACACTAATACATTTGGCCTCAAATTCTGACGAGCATTTTCGACGATCTATGGGATTTATTTTGCTTTGTCAAATTGATTTGTTTGTTTTTTTCAAAAATTTCCCCGTGTTCGTCAAAATTCCGACGTGGTAAAATTTCACGTCAAAATTTTGACTAAAAAGCAACGTCTTGAAATTTCACCTCGGCATTCCGACGAACATGAATTTTACCTGTTGATCGACATATGTTGGTCTGATGATTTTCACAACCTCTAGATGTCTTCTTACTCATCGGGATAACATAATTCAATGACCTCTCTTCTTGTTGATCGGTGTGAGTTATCCAGCTAATCTCATTGGCCATCGAGATAGCTTAAAATGTGTTCAGGCGATGGGCATGGTTTCCCCGATGTCTTTTCTCTTGATGTAGCTCCTCCCGATACATTATGTCTCCTTATCATTATCTTTGACCCTATACCATCTTAACTTGTGTCGATGCTTTTTACTTTTGTCAGTGTCCATCAAGAAAAGTCTTACCAATAGCATCATCGACTATGGGCAATACATGATCTCTTCTTTGGTGCTAGTGTGCGTTATGCCGATGGACTTCTCTGGTGTATTATATACCGATGGCATGCTTCTAGTTGTGTTACCATCAAGTTGACTTTTGCCAATAGTGAAGATTTCGTATTTCACGTCAGAATTCTGATGAACATGTGGTATTTAAAAAAAAAAGTAACTACGAACCATCATTATACACGAGCTCATCAGGGTGCGAAAATTGGGAGGAAGCAGGAACAATTGTTGCAGATAGATGCTAATAGATGTTGATGAAGAATTTGCCAATGGCAACGGCAAGTGACCTTTTCTCATTCACAATCCACTCTTTCTCTTTCTCATGAGTCCCTATTGATAATCGAACGTGAAACCTCTTCCTTGCAAATTCACCACGCATGGGAAGCAACCCATTGGAGCTAGAAACTGTAAACCCCAGGGAATTCACTCTAATTTTATTCACCAAATTCAAATTGAAGAAAATTGCAGCAGCAGACGACGATGCCATTGATCCACAATGACTGTCACCATTATTGTTACTACCTCTTACCTTCTACGCTTCATGTTGTGTACTGTACAAGAGGTTGGTCCTTTCGTTCTTGTTATCAAGATTTTTTTGTAAGCTCCTTTTCTTTCCTTGCATTCTCTTGTTTGTTTAATGGTATTGACTTTGGCAAAATATGGATCTTCAACCTCCTTAACCTCTCCATTTTGTGGCTATCAGTTATAAAGACAAGTCGCTGGACATACCAATCACCCCAGTTATGATTCACTATCTTTCTGTCATCAAAATCTTTAGGTCTTGATTTGGTTATAATTTGATCTTGTGTATGGAGAATCCCAAACAAAAGTCCATAATTGAACATGCTGCTCCTCCTCTTGGTTGTTTCCGACATTAAGCCTCAATTCCTCAGGCCACATACCCCTAAAACGTCCAAAAAATAAGATTAAATGCATCAATAATGAGTAAAACTTAAAATTAGGGCATTTAAGGTTTTGCTACATCTTATCTACATAACGCCCTTTCAATGAAATATCTCTATTTTGATATTATTCATAGTAAGTAAAGTTTAATTTCAGACTCTTTCTATAGTAAACATTGTTATTTATGGGTATAGTGGTCTTAATCAATGTTAGAGCACTGTATTTACAACAATTTTTAGGATCAATAGAAGATCAAAGCCTTACTTACATGAATATGTGATTAAAGCATGGTTCATTGTAGCTTTTTATAGATGTGTAGTTGACTTTCTGATCTAATTATGCAATTAAGACTATATAGTTTAGAGCATCGAGGCTAGACTTAGCAGATAAATTAAATTTTAATTAGGTCTGGCTTGGTAGTTTGGTTAGCTTTTCTCTCACAATGATATTGGTTAGATAGAGGATAAAGGTGATTAAATATAACTATCAAGGCTAAACACCCATGATATTATTTTTGTTAATATAAAACATGTAAGGATCTATTGGGGCAAGCATTGGTTATATCTTTGAAGTTGGTTAAGCTAACGCTACACTAATCTTTGTCTTCAAGATGTGGAATTTTTATCAAGTTTGCAGATCGGGGAGGAGAACTAGATATTTAAGCTACTACAAGGAGGGATACAGTTGGCCCTAAGGCAACTTAAAGCTTCAATATATTTTTCACATTAAAAGGTGGCAGGATATATTGTAATGGGGTTGGGGTATCGGATAGAGATCTTTATTTAGGTTGGATATGGCAGTATGTTGGTTGATTTAATTTTGGTTACTCTTTAGGTTTACTTGAGCTACAACCAGAGGTTTTCTTCTTGGTTCTTTCTTGTCGGTATGCTCTATTGAACCAGGTTGTTGTAATCTTTCTTTTAATAATTAATAATAAAATTTCTCGGCTATGGCCCTTTACTGATAAAAAAAAAAGTGTGGTTTTTATTGTTGCAAAATGTTACAAATCATGTAGATAATAATCAATTCAAAACATAAATAACTATTGACAATTATAGTTATCTAGATTTAATTACTCAAATTAAACGTGAACAGTGAAATTTTTTAATTACACATATATTGTATTTATTCATATAATTTTATATGGTTTTAGCTATGATAAAATTACCAAAATTTATATTGAACACATTACTTTTATGCATAGTAATAATAAAAAAGATATCAAATAATAATTACTAGTATAACATTTATATTATAAGAACTGATGGAGCGCGGTCGGATCCAAAATTCAAATTTGAGCGGGAGTTCTGGTTTGGCATTGGGACAGCTTGGTGCAGATGATACAGAGATTCCTACAAAAGGAGGGAGCTCAAGTAGTAAGGATCTCGATGTCCCCTCAGACTCAGGGGACCCAAGAGGAGGATCAAGACCACGTGAAGAGCGGATAGCAGGAGACAACGAGAAAGGTCAGTTTCAAAGTTCAAAATTAGAAGACGACAACTTGGAAGGAGCTCTAGGACAACAAGTGGCTAGCGGTTCAAAGAGCATGATGGAAGGTAAAGTATCTCATGGAAAGGATATTCTGACGACCCCAGAGGATCTTAAGGGAGGACCCAATTTGAATGGACAAAGTCGCAAGTGGTCCTCTCTGTTCGAGGTCAAACCCAAAGGTAAGTCCTCACTACCCTTGGTTAAAAATACCTCGAATTTGTCCAAGGGAAAGTTTGTTATCTCTGTTCCAGACTAAATCATAGAACATAACATTGCTAGAATGGAAAATACTTTGATTGGTAATTTTTTGGTACTAGACCAAATATAGAGATCGTTTGTGGTTTTGTTAAAAGAAAGTGGAACTTGAAAGGCCAGGTAGATGTGGTTGCAATGAACAAAGGTTGTCTATCATTCTCTTTTTCTTGTGATGAGGATAGAAGAAACATTCTCTGTAGTGGTTCATGGGCAATAGGAAAATATATCATGTACATCCAGAAGTGGTACCCTAATGCGGGAAAAGAAAAAAAAAAATTGGTTCAAGTTCTAGTCTGGACTAAACTCCCTGGGCTCCCAATGGAATACTGGGAGGAAGATGTGCTTGCAGGAATAGCCAATACCTTTGGGGAGCTTATCACTATTGACCAGGTCATGACATCCAGAAGAAGGCTTATTTATGCTAGGATTTGTGTTGGAGTTAGACTTGATACGAACATGCTAGAGGAAATAGAGATAGAATCTAAACTGGGGAAGTGGAAGCAGAATATTGTTTATGAATCAATTCCTTTTGCCTGCTTTCATGTAAAAAAGTAGGACACTGGGCTAAAAAATGCCCTAATAATGAGGGTAAATCTTATCCCCAAGCTAAGGTTTGGAAAAAAGTTGATAGTTCTTTAAAAGCCTCAGAGTCTAATCCAGATCGGGAAAAATAGTCTCAGGTTGGAAGGATGGAGGTAGAGCTCATCAGTGAAATTGGAAATGAACTGAAGTAAGGAGATAGCAAAAAAATAGCTCATCAGGAGATGGAGCAGAGTGGTAAGGATCCAGAGCATGGAGAAAAAGACAATAAACAGAATGAGGAATCGGAAGAGGATAAGACAGAGTTAGTCTCAGACAAGTATGAGACTAAAGGAGATAAAAAATTCATAGATAACAAAGAGGAAGGAGATAATTTTAACCTTGTATCAAACTCTCGAGAACTAGATAAAGAAACAGATTGGTCCAGGAGGCCCAACCTGATAACATTCTGGATCAAGGGCTGTCAGAAATCTCATTAGCTTCTCTAGTAAAAGTAAAGCTGACCTTTCTAGATGAGAAAGTACCAAAATGGGGAGATGAGGAAGACATCAAAAAGGCACTAGGGAAGAGTGAAACAAAGCAGGAGGAAGAAGAAGCAACAGAGGACAAAAGAAATAACAAGCAAAAAAAAAAGAATAACAATAACATTAACAATAGTACGCTGACTAGAAATACCAGAAGCGGGCTTGGGGATGTGGGGGTGCAACATACTTCTCTAGGAAGACATTAAAATGCAAAGAAGAGATCAATGGAAACAAGTAGGAGTATTGCAGATGGAACTCAAAGAACCATCTTTGAGGCAGGTATTTCTAAAAAACCATGAAGATCATTTCTTGGAATATCCGAGGACAGAACAGTCCTCACAAACATGATTTAGTTAAAAAGTATGATTAGAGATAAAAACCCTGATATTTTTATGATTCAAGAAACTAAGATGGAAAAAGATAAAGTAGAAAGTTTGAAGATGTTCAAAAATGGAGGAGTTAGTGGAGGGAGTTCAGAAGGTGCCTCGAGAGGAATTGTTACTTTCTGGAACAAAAACAATGTAGAAGGAGAGGTGCTGATTCAAGACAACAATTTGGCTTGTATCAAATTTAAGCACCTTAAAAATTGCACTACTTGGGTCTTAACTAATTTGTATGCTCCTAACACTAAGATTGGTAGAAGTGAGTTGTGGAGAAATCTTACTGGGTTAAGAAGCAGGTTTGCTGAGGACAGTTGGATTATTATGGGAAATTTCAATACCCCTTTGAAGGAAAATGAGAAAAAGGGAGGGAGTCAAGCTAATATGGACAGTAGATTAGACTTGATGGAATTTATTAGCAATAATGCTATCTATGACCTAGAGTTGCAAGGAGTTAAATTTACTTGGACCAATAGAAGAAGCAGTGAGGATTTGATTCAGGTTAGACTGGATAGAGCTCTTCTATCCTTAGATTGGTTTAACCTTCATGTTTGCTCTTTATCTTCCCACATAAGGGCAGGATCAGACCATTACCCAATTACCTTTATGGCTGAGGCAAAGAATAGAAGGGGGCATTTCCCTTACAGATTTGAAAGAATGTGGACTAAACACCCGGATATGGAGAGTAAGATTAAGGATTGGTGGCAGGTCAGTATTGAAGGAAATGCCATGTACAGAGTGGTTAAAAAGTTGAAGATTGTAAAAGAAAATGTTAAGAAGTGGAATAAGGAATGTTGTGGGAATATCTTTGCCTCGAAAGCCACAATTCTCTTAGATCTTAAGGATATTCAGGATGAGATACATAATAATGGTTACACTAATACTTCAAGAGATGTTGAAGATGCTATTCTTATGAGATATCATGACATAATAGCTAAAGAAGAAACCTACTGGAAACAAAGATCAAGAAATGTCTGGTTGAAGGAAGGGGATAGGAATACTAAATACTTCCACATGTCCACCCTAAGACATAAGGCCATTAATAGTATCTCAGATTAAAGTGAACGGCAAAAGTGTTGAAGAAGATGAACCCATGAGCAGAGCTGCTATGGATTTTTTTCCAATTTACTTGCTAAGGATCAGAATTTGGATATGCAAGCCCAAAGGAATCTTCTGGATAACATACCTACTATTTTAGGGGAAGATCATAATTCTCACCTAACTGCTATCCCTTCCCAGGATGAAATTCTGATAGCTGTCAACTCCTTTGAGGGCAACAAGGCCCCTGGCCCGGATGGTTTTCCCATGTTCTTCTTTCAAATGTACTGGCATATTATTGGAGATGATGTGTCCAGAGCTGTGAAAGAGTTTTTTGGTGCTAGAATTTTTTTGAAAGAAGTTAATGGTACTTTTATTGCCTTGATCCCCAAAAAGATGGGGGCTAATTCCATGGATCTCTTTAGACCTATAAGTCTATGCAACTCTCTTTATAAGATAATTTCCAAGGTTCTTAATTCTAGAATCCTAAAGTCGCTTCCCTCTATCATATCACCTCAGCAAAGTGGTTTTGTCCCGAGTAGACAAATCTTGGATTCAGTCACCTCAGTCCATGAAAATATCCACTCTCTGTCTTACTCTAAAAAAGAAGGTTTTTTTCTGAAGCTTGACCTATCTAAAGCCTATGACAGAGTGGATTGGGATTTTATGATGGATGTTCTCTCTGCCTTTGGCTTCAGCTCTAGAAGTATTAGTCTTATTAGGCAACTAGTTTCTTTGGCTTCTTTTTTTGTTTTAATGAATGGATCTTCGTCTCCTTTCTTTAAAGCTTCTAGAGGCCTTAGGCAGAGTGGTCCCCTTTCCCTTGTTATCTTTATTATAATGGCGGAGTGTTTGGGGAGATGTATTGGGAAGCTGGTTGAGAAAGGGGAGTTTTGTGGATTGAATCCATCTTTTGTGGATCAAACCTGTTCCCATCAGCAATTTTTTGATGATTCTATAATAATGGGGAAAGCTAAGGTGAAGGACTCTAGAAGTTTAAAGAAGGCTTTGGATAGCTATGGCTCAGATGTTGGACAACTTATTAATTGGTCTAAAAGTTTTGTTTACTTTATCAATACTTCGGAGAGGAGGATTGAAATAAGTAATATCCTGGGTTGTCAAGTTGGAAGTCTTCCTGCTTCTTATTTGGGGCTCCCCTTATGCCATGATCCTCTTGATACCTTTTGGGGAGCTTGTTGGCAAATGTACACTCCAATGAGACATTGTAGGTGACTGAAGGTTTTGTCATTGATGGCAACCTTACAATCCTATGTCACCGGCAAGGCAATCCACCGACACTAACAAGATCAGAATCTACACCAGCATACAGACCACCGGCACTGGCAGTGAAAGGAAGCATACCGGCACAGAAGCCGATAGGAATTTTGTTGTTAATATATTTTGTTTACTATTGTAAAATCATTGTAAGACAACTTGGCAAGTTGTAAAATGACTCTTATATAAGAGAGTTCATTGTAGAACATTGTAAGAAGATAGATGTAAGATGGATGAATGTAATTAGGTGAATTAAGGCAGACCTATTATGTGAATTATAGGTTAAGGGTTTATGTAAGAAGCATAACTATAAACCGGTACTGGATCTGGCATAGTAGATGCTATTTTGAAGCAGTACATCACATTGGATTTATATAATCCATTTTGTAAGTCAGTGAGACTTCCATTTTGAGCAGTGAGCTCTAGGCACTTGGCCTTCCTGCATGTGCAGGCCCCCTCTTGTAGCAGTAATATTCTCTTATTGGCCAGTAAGTGAATATTGTGGGTCACAAATCCCACCGAGGTTTTTCCCACACCGGGTTTCCTCATTAAAATACTGTGTTATGGTGTGTTTTTCATGTGGTTGTTTTTATCTCTGTTTATTGCATTACTTTCTGTTTACCAGTACACAGTTCTAATTTGCTCTACATGTTTTAAGTTGAGAAATTCATTCAACTGGTCAGATACTGATTCACCCCCCCCCCCCCTCTCAATATCTGTGGGAATCCTAACAGAGCTTTGGTGGATAAATTCCACAAGAAGCTTTCTGGCTGGAAGGGTGCTCTTCTTAGCCAAGCTAGTAAGGTTCAGTTGCTGAAATTTACACTACAAAGTATCCCTCTGTAAAGCGGAAAATCGCAATTGAACCCTAAGTGTTCCCCCCACCACTCCAAGGAGAGAGAAAGGAGGTGACTAGGGTTGATGGTTTTCACTTAGGGGAGACTTTACATTCAAAAGAGGGGTTGAAACCCATAAGATCTAATCCCACACAATGCAAGATTGGATTCTAAATGAGTTTCAAGGGTTAAGACAGCAAGGCTACCCTCTTTTGTAAAGAATGTAGATAGAAGGATTGAGCTAGGAATGCATGTAAAGTGAGAAAGATTCACTTATAAATAGAGATAGGAATATAGAATGAAGCTGCGGACCTGGAATTAGCAGTAAAATGTCGAGACGATGCTGTCCTGCAAATTTGAGCGAAAGTTGATGGGACGATGGCACCTGGCATGCACACGGTCCTCCGAAAAATCCGCGAAACGAAGGGGGATCTGTTCGTCTCTGCACAAGGATTCCAGATCTTCAATTACAACCGCGTACCTACAACCTACAAACAAAAAAGAGAGGATGATAGGGGGGGTTAGGGATTAGGGGTTTGCCCTTAGGTCAAACCCTGGTTTTGGAATTAATCAAGAAATGAGAATGTTGTAAATGTAAATGATTGTAATGTAAACAAGTACTGATACCTTGCTGTAAGAATGTTTGTAATCTTACATGCGAAGGTGTAAATGTTGTTGTATGTTGTATGTTGTAAGTGGTCTCCTCTTCAATGGTTGAATCCTTGTCTTGAATGCAACACTTAGCCTTGAATGGAGACTTAGAATGCTCAATTGCTTGAAGGAATGCTTGAATGCTTGAATGTTTGAATATCGCTTCCGCGTCTTGCCCACATATGTCCCTCCTTCCCCAAATGGGAGAGGAAATGTAGTTTATATACTTGCCAATTAGGGTTGAAAGACTGATTTTATCTGACCTTAGGCCGACCAGGAAACATTATTTCCCGAATTGTAAACATAAAGACCCGAGGCCCAAAAGAGACCGGGGCCCAAAATAGGGCTAGGGACCAAGGCGCTGGGCGCCATGGTCCCACCTCCCAGGACAGCAGGGTGCAAGGAGGGATCATGCCAAGGTGCAGAAAAAATGCAGTTTTCGGTGTCATAAACAGGTTTCGGGGTCTCCATTCAGGTTCAGTGTTGCGTCGCCATCGTGAAGACCCAAATGCAGTCGAAATTGCAAGTGTCACAATTTTAGGACGTTACACCCTCTCTATGCCATTAGTCTCTTTAGAATTCCTGCCAAGTATGCGGAGGTTATTGAAAAGATTCAGAGAAATTTTTATGGACAGGGGTTGAGGAGAAGAAGAGAATGAATTTGATTGCCTAGGAGAAGGTATGCAAGCCTATAAGAAAGGGAGGATTGGGCCTTAGAAGAATAAGAGACATAAATGAGTTCCTTGTGGCCAAGCAGATTTAGAGAGGATATAAAAATCAAGGAGAGTGGAAACTGATATGGGATAAAAAAATATAAAAGTCAATGTCCAACTCTTCAAATCTTCCTTAAAGCAGAAAATAACCCAATTGGATCCAATATTTGGAAAAATGTTTCTAGAACAAGAGACTTAATTGTCGGAGGTGCAAAATGGAAAATGGGGAAAGGGAATCTTATCAAATTCTGGGATGATTCTTGGTTGTTGGAGTCCCCTTTGAATGAAAACCCTGAGTGGAGTAGATTTTAGAACCAGTGCAAGGAAATATTTGGATCTAAGGTGGATGATTACTGAGAACATGGACAGTGGAAGGACTTATCTCAGGTGGATCAGTCCTTGGGTAGTTTGAACAAGGTTATGAACTCTATGGTAAGGGTTGAAGAGGAAGATCAATTAATTTGGAAACTCACAGAAAGTGGTACTTTCACTGTGGCTTCTATGTATCATCAACAATTCTCTAACATGGAAATCCCATGCTAGGCTAGGGCATGGGTGAAAGGCCTCACCCCTAAGATTAACATTTTTTTTTCTGGACAGCCCTACAAGATAAAATTCTAACAATTGAGAATATCAGAAAAATAGGTATTAGCATGCCTAATGTTTGTATTCTATGTAAGTAGAATGAGGAGACCATTAATCATATGCTCTTTCATTTCCCTTTCTGTGCTGATGTCTGGAGAAGCTGTTTGAACCACTTCAAAATCAGTTGGGGTTTCCCTGAGTCGATTCAGGAGGTTTTCAACTCGTGGCATTATCCTTCAAGGAATAAGTCCACAACTTTATTGTGGAAACTTGCCTTACCTCGTATGTGTTGGGGTATATGGAAAGAGAGAAATGACAGAATTTTTAGAGAAAAGGTTTCTAAGGCTAAAATTGTGTTTGAAAAAATAAAAAGAAATATAGTGGAAAATATGAATATTATAGGAGGCATTGATAATCCTCGAGATAAGGATGAACAATTTATCTACAAAAAGTGGAGATTAAAGGGCCGAGAGCACTTTCAAATCAATCCTAGAGAGGGTGTGATATGGGTCAGTCCACCCAAAGGGTGGATGAAAATTAATTTTGATGGTGCTTCAAAGGGTAATCTGGGTGTTGCAGGATGTGGAGTGGTCCTTAGGAACAAATGGGGAACATGCAAAATCACAAAAAGTATTCCCATAAGAAATCAGACAAATCATGTTGCCGAAGCAATGGCGGCTTACCATGGGATGATCCTTGCTAAGGAAGCTAACTACACTAAAGTTTGGTGTGAAAGAGACTCTTTGAACATAATCAATTGTTTAAATATAAAATTCCCGCCTTCTTGGTCAATTAGTAATGCTATTAAAGCAACTAAGGAAATCAGCAAAGAATTTGATATGTGTGTTTTTACACGTGTATAGGGAGGCCAATTCCTGCGTTGATTGGGCTACCAACTTGGCGTGCCAATCGGAAGACATCATTACTAGTTATGGTGAAAGTGAGATTGCAAGTGAAATGAAATCCCTGCTTAATCTAGACCGCAGTTAGGCTAGGCAACGTGCTACTTTTAATCATTATTTATAATGCCTCTTCTACCTTTTTTGATGCAAGGTTATTTCGAAGATAATGAGCATTTATATAGGTGTCTTATCATAATTATCTGGCACGGATTCTGGGCGTTCTTACAGGGCATCCACAGAAACCAAAGGAGAGGTTTAAAAGTCAAGAGAAGGAAGTTCAAGGAAAGTGTTGAAAAAATGGGAGGTAACGAGAAAAGATTTGAACCCACCTCTTGTTCTGACTAGAGAAAGAACAACGAAGTCTAGGATATCCTTCAGCAGGGGGGTTTGAATGTGTTCATGGAGAGGCTAAGTGGGAAAGATCCCACTATTACCAACTATTTCATCAAGAACTGGAAAAATGGCAAAATCCTGATCGAATCCCAGATGATGAATGTTGATGAGGAGGTCATTGCTGAGGCCATGGGGATGTTTACTGAGGGAATGAAATTTTATAGGGACCGCAACATATCAGATAAAGCAGTAGATAAGTTCCCAGTCATAGATGATGAGAGGAGAAAGATGGTGAAAATCGACAACTCCTACCATGCTCCAAAGAGGATTTCCAGGCATGGAGGTTTGTTTTATTTGCTTCTATCGCCTACATTACTTTGGATGGTAGGTTTACTAGAGCCTACGGTCATCACTTTGTCTTGCTCAACCATTTCCGCCATGGGGAAAAGGTGAGTCTGCCTTATTACCTTGCCTGTGCTATTGACCACACTATCAAGGAGGTTTAGAAGGACCCCAAAGGTGACCATGCCCTCCACCAGGGGCTTATGGTCCTGGTTTATAAAATGCTTAAGGGGAAATGCATTGAAAAGCCTATCAAAGGCAAAACTGCAAGAGATGAGACTATAGAGAGTGAAGCCAGTGGATTCAATTTTGACTCGGAGACTGAAGGATAATCGGAAGATCAGAAGGGAGGAATAAGGCTAAGAGGAAAAGGATTGTGGTGGATTCAAACATATCGGAGTCTAAAGTTGATTCCTTTGAGAAAAAAATTGTTAAAAAAAAGAAAGGGAAAGCAACTAGAAAGCAGACTCAAAAGAAGAATACTAAAAAGGGTAACAATAAAGACATTAGCCATATTCTGATTGATTTTGAGGAGGATGTTGAGGAGAACAAGAAGGATGAGGGTCAGGATAAAGAGGGGGAGGATAACCCGATGATGGGCAACATTGAGGTTCTGAACACCACAAGTCTGCAGAAGGAGGATAAAAGGGATAAAAGTGGTATTGGTGATAATGATACTATAAAAGATTTCTGTGATACCATCGCAACCATGGTGAAGGATATCAACAGTTTGAAGACTGATATGAAGGCTATCAAAAGAGTTACGGTTGGTGATAAGCCCCTGGCGGAACATGTTAAGGAACTGGTTGTTGTTCTGCACAATGCAGAAGCTATTGAATGTATGGTGGGCAAAATCATAGCAACGAAAAAAAAGGTCAATGAGATGGGAGATAACAAGGAGATGGAAAATAAAATGAACAACTTGGGTAGCAGAATCGATAAACTGGAACTCAATGTTAAGAAGATTGCAAATCAAAATTTTCAGATCCTCAAAGCTTTGGTGGATAACATGAACATCCTGATCAACAGATTTGAGAACAATGCAAAGAAGGATGGTGATAAAGAGCAGCTGGACAAGAAGGGTCATGAAAAGAGGACTAGAGCTAATACAAAGATCAACGGCGACATCAAAGGTCGTGAGCTGGAGGAATTAAAGACCTCAGCAAACAACATGAAACAAATGGTTGTTCATGCTGAGGAAATCATGAAAAGGATTTAGGTCTTTGTCTCTGTTTTTGCAGGGGTCCTTAGCTCTATCTTTTTGTTGTCGATGTGTTATCTTTTCGTTGTTCTTTTCTAGTTTTTTATGTTATGTTATGTAAGCTGATCCCTTCTTCGAGTGGGATCTTTCTATTTTTTTTGAAGTGATCAAGCACTTTCTTTCTTGTTATTCTGATCTCCTGGCTTGTACAACGTTTGGGTACCCTTCAAATACCTTCTTTTACTTAATCAAAACATTTATAGTATAAATTAATGAACGGTTAGGGTTTCACTTATTAGTAATTTGGCCCTACACCTACTTGCAAATGTTTAGAAGCTATTTTGTTCTCTAATCTCATGGATCTAAAGGAGATGGATGTCATAGCCATGTCAAAATTAATGTAGGTGACAAAATCTTTATAGGGATCAAATTTATGCACCATTTTGAGTGGTAATATATTAAAATATCACTTATACTAACAATTATTTAGACTAGAGAAAGGCGGTTGCAAAGTATCAAGACCCAAGACATAAGATTGGGTCTCGAGATTAGCATATGATGACAATGGGGTGAAATAGGGCCAATTGAGGCTTAAAATGAGCTATGAGATAGCACACTAAAGCAAGTACCCAAAACAGAGTGTGAAATTGTAAGGGGATACTATTTACAACACTATAACTATATATACATACATTCTTTCTTTAACAGAAGGGTAGCTTTTAGAACATAATGTTATTAGGGGTCATACCCTTATAATATTTATATATAATGTTCTAATATAAGGTTATAAAACCTTATATATTATATGTGTTATAAGCATGTCCCATTTGAAATAATTGTAATCTAATAACTATTAAATTATTAATTATTTAAGAATGGGGGTTATTGAAAAAGTGTGACTAGTAAAGTCATCCTTCCTCCTATATTTAAGGAGGTTCTTTCTCATTTGAGAGGTGTGTGAATTTGGAGATTTGTAATGAGTTGTATCACTATGCAGAGGAAGTATTATTGGCTATGCGGAAGTAATAGAGGAGTGTCCCCAGGTTCTAGTCTATTTTATGATAGACTACATTTGTAAGTGTCTTACTAAAATGATGTTTAATGGGGTTTCTTATCTGAAAGGGTTTTCCTCATGTATATCCAGTGTAATGTGTTGATTTGTTGTTGTAGGATTATTAATGCATTTAATTTATATCTTGTTTATAATGATTAGTATCCTAAGGTCCCAATTTCTATAATGGTATCAAAGCAAATTGGGATATACTAATCATTTTACAAGTTATACTAGAAGACTTTTTGAACTTGATGGGAACTTCTTCATACTGAATCACACATGTGCAAGACCATTTTGTGCAATATATTTGGTGATATCTTTAAATGAGTTTTCACATTTTTTTTAAATATTCACATAGCATAAGATTGTGATTGCCAATTTTAATGTTCTTTATCTTAAAAAATAGGAAGTAAAGATTTTGATGATGCACTTTCTTTATGTTCCTCTCTTTTCTGCATTTCATAGATAGACAACCAAATTATGCTTCAAAACTCTCTTATAAGACATAACTACAACTTGGATTTTAAGGATAATCAAAAGAGAGGGAACACAACTCAAAGGCTATCAAGTTTCATGGGATCGATTCCTCAGCTAAGATATAAGGTAGAATAAGCGTTGACAAAACGTACATGCTTAAAGCCCCCATCATGATGCCTATATTTTACTCTTTATTCTGAAGCAGTGAAGCCCTCAGTCCTTTTTATCCTTTGATTTTCTCCTTATACCTACATCTTTGTGCGAGGGTCGAGCCCAAATATTAATATAAATTTCTGATCAATAAGTCGCATTAATGACCATGACCTCGTGTGATGGGGACTACATCACTATAATAATAATGAAAAGTACGCAGGCAATGGATTGATTGGCATTGATGGAGAAAAATGGCATTTGCTACTCACTCGAGAAATCTGTCGCCAATCGAGTTGATGAGAGTAAATCATCTCAAAAATATCCTCTAATCATGATGAAAAGAAACCTTTTTTTTTTCTATGTTCAAGTTTCTCTCTTTCCTTTTCTGAACTACAACATCCATTGGTTAATGTATGTAGAAATACTACATTACAATTCTGCTCGACTTGCTCTAGATATGCACAATACAACAAAAATGTTTAGGGCATTCAAGTTTCTATTTACCTTGCATATGTTGTGTAGGTAGTTTCATTACCTCCTTATGTCGAGTCCAGGCCTGGAATTTGACAGGCAAAATGGTCGTTTTTTCACTTTTGAACCGTATTTGACAACTTAAAAAATTAGTAGAACGTATGCATTGACATGCTATTTTTTTCTAAAACCGTTTAAATGACACTTCAAATTATAAATAAACTGTAAAAAATATAGTAGGTAATATATATATTAGTTTAGAATGTTTATTATAAAAATACAAATCTATTTAGAATATTTTGAAATGGAAGGATTTAGAATATGGAATGATGTAATTGTTTCTAATTTTATAATATTTTAATATGATTTTTTAGAATAGTTCTATTTTTTCATATGAATTTAGAAACTTGTCATAATTGAAATGATAGAATATAATTGATAAAATATTTTAATATGAATTTTTACAATATATTCTATTTTTTATATATTAATTTAGAAACTTCGTCAATTTAATTTTTTAAATATATTTAATAAGATTGTTATAGAAACTTGTCATAATATATAATTTTAAAATTTAAATGTTTATTATTACTAAATTAGTAATTAATAATTGATTATCATTTAATGTTAATATATAATATATATTAGTGTAGTAATTTGGAAACTTATTTAGTAAATTTAAGATTTTTGCATATATTAATAATTTATCATTATTTTCTCATTAAGATAATGATTTTCATTTCTTCCCAAGAAAGATGTGCATTGATTCTCATTGCTTCAATCTTCTACTCTTATATTTTTGACAGTTAATATTTTTCTTGAAACATCAAATGAAAGGCATTGAAATGACTAAACCGTCATCAAAAATTCATATGACAGGCAGGGGTGACCGTCAAATTCCAGGCCTGGTCGAGTCTCTTTACATGTGAATAAAAATAGTAAGAAAATAAACAAAATTGGGAGAGTTTAGATAGAATTGAAGGCTAGTGAGAACCATATCAATATCAATAGACGAGCCTCAGTATCACACAACTCTTCTATTGATTATGTAGAGCTAACACTTGTAATGCTTGCGTAACTCTCTTATATTTGGGCAAGTAAGCTATTAGATTTACAATATCTGATTTTCACAATAATTATGAGATGATTTATATAGCCATAAAGCGATAGTAATGAGATTGCAAACTTTTTTCTTATTCTTCTATAGTATGTTTGGAGAAGAAATGTGAGAATGTCGATCCCAATTGTAACTATTATGACCAAGTCACCCATCACTATAACTAGTATTTATGAACTCATAAATCTACCCTTTCATATCTATATATTTGTAGAACATTAAGAAATGTCATATTGAGAATAATGAGAGAATTCTTATAAATTTTTTTCAAAATAAAGATATATCTATCATGAATAAGGATTACCAATCCTATGCCCATCTTGTTTCAATGAGGTTCATTCTAGAGAAGGAAACGTAATCAAACTTAGATTTTGATTTTTTTATATGAAAAACTATTGACATTAGGCTATTTCTTGAGCTATTCAATTTCAAGATCAAAGCTTTAGTAGAGAAGATAAGACCCAACTTTCCTTATGCTCTTATTGCTTATGTTGATATATACAATGCACCACATGAGCATTCAATCTCTTAAAACACTACATAGTTGTTCCACTAAATCAACAAATTTCTGATTTTTTTTGCTAACAAAAAAATCTCATAATTTGACACATATTTGGCCTTGTGTGGTATAATGTTGTTAGAGCTAGTGGGATTGACTAATGTAGTAGGAGATAAATGCCTCTAAAATGGTGCCATTATTTTATCAAACCATATAATTAAGAATTAATATTATACATTGAGGCATTTATTCATTTTTTTATCATTTCGTAATATAAGGTTGTAGAATTTTGTTGTAAACATGTCAACTAAAATTGCTTGAAATGCATATCCTAATTTTCTTGCCTCATTTATAAAATAGTATGATGTCACCAAGTACATGTTGTTAGATACTTGGTTAATCCCAAAGACATCGAGAGCGGGGGGGGGGGGGGGTTGAATCAGTGTTTGACCAATAGATGAAAGATTTAAACTTATTTGCAATATTGTAAATACCGGTAAGCAAACAATAATGCAGTAAAGAGAAACAAAAGAATCAGCATCAGTGCACACCATAACACAGATATTTTGGCGAGGAAACCAGGTAAGGGAAAAACCTCGATGGGATTTGTGACCCACAATATTTACTCACTGGCCAATATGAATAAATATTACTCATTACAAAAGGGGCCTACACATGCAGGAAGACCAACTGCCTAGAGCTCACTGCTCAACAAAAATGGAGTCTCACTGACTACAACATCACACTGATGTAAACACAAAATTGAACTCTTACAACTTGCATCAAAATGTTGGATGAGTTCTCTATTATGCTTTGTCTGATACCGATTCTGCCTCTGCTAAAAACCCTAGCCGATATGTTGTCAATAATATCGCTTACTTCATACATACATTACATACTATATACCAAATGACCTACAAGAACTCATAAATAAATGAGTCATTACAATACAACATGTCGACCATACAATTATAATTTACATTACAATTTATTTTGCATAATCAATACTATTGCTAAGCCGGCCTGGAATGCAGGTAAGATCTGTTGCCGGTGTAACCTGGATGCCGGTGTGAATAAACCTTGTTGTATCTGTTGGTGTCGGTAGGTGAAGTCTATTTTCGATTGAACCTATAGAACCTTGTTGAACCTTGTTGCCATCAATGACAACATCTACCTTTCTCATCTAAGTGTATAATGCCAACAATCTCCCCCTTTGGCATTGATGGCAACACTCATGAAAAAAAAAAATTGAGAGTGTTCCCCCTGAGCAAATGATATCCTTATGTTCACTTTTCACCATGCCTTACTCTATAAATTTTTCTCACTATACCACTCCCCCTTTGACATCAATGACAAAAGATGTCAAAAGTATCAAAGTATCAAAAATTACCTAGATACCTGAAGTTTGTTATGTACAATCTGAAAAATATTTGCAAGAACTAAGTTAAGACCCTGCAGGAACTTTGTACTATCGGTAATTATTGTTTTAGTTTGCCTGATCATCCCAGTAAGATAGTGCATTTGTTGTTCTGATGATTTGTCTCCTTGAATTGTTGTCTATGATAGTGCATTTTGGTGAGTTAGTAGATTGTCCAATCTTGGACCAAGCTTATTCTTCAACTCCCAAGTTTTCATTTTCAATCTAGCCTTTTCTATTCCATATTTTCAATCTTTTCTTCATGAATAGCCATTTCCTGGTCTAAATGATATAAGACTGATGTTAGTTCTGAAGAACCAATTATGTTATCTACAATATCATCAATCTCCTTCTGAGTTTTCCTGATTTGATCATCAATATCTTCAGTTTAATGATGAGGTTTGCAAGCTTCCCTGTATAATTCCTTATATTTCAAAATAGTGGAATTCAATTCCAGTGGCAATGAATCAATTTGCTGAGTACAATCCTTTATGGTTTTACCAAAGAATTCTTCCTTTTCTTTATTAACTCTTTCTTGAATAGTCTCCTCATTTATTTTGTCTAATGTCTGAATGTTAATAGAAATGAATTTAGACAATATGTCCAATTTACCTATTGAGCCAACAATGTGATCTACCTTGCACTCCGGTGCAATCATCTGCAAAATCGGTAGAGAGTCATCTATAGCCTTGAATGCTAAGGCATTACACTTAGTTATTTTCTTTATAGAATCCAAAAGTACTTCGATGACAATTGTTGGTCTGAAATCCATAGTGGAAGTACTAGGAGAACTGTTAAGTTCTACATTAAGTTTCTTCTCTTCTCCTGTTATCTATTCAACTACCTTAACTACTTCCTTATCCTCATTCTCACTCTTATTCACTGTCAGTTCAGATATCTGTTCTTGTTCTTTTTCTGCCGGTATCTCAACATTCTAGTGAGTGTCAACTACCTTGACCGGTGAGTCAGGGATCTCGACATTTACAAATTCAGATTTCTTCTCCTCAAAACTTTCTGAAATAAAGGTATTATCCATTACAATATTGATGTCCTAAGTGTCAACATTCATTGTAAATAGAATGTTTGACTTGGGATCAACATCATTTGTTTTTACTTCCTCTGATATCTTTTCTTTGTGTTGATTCTGCACATCTGTCGGTGTCTCTGCTACTACCGGTGGGGTGTCTTGAGCTGGTGGGGGTAAGTTATCTTTTATTGTGAAGTCAGGTACACTGCCAACCTTATTCTTTCCTTTATCTCCTTTTTGGTATACCTTAGTAAAAGATTTGGCAACCTTTTGTCTTTCTTTTTCTTCTCTTTTCTCTTTCTCCACAAAGAAAATATCCCATTTATGTGTTGTCTCATTTGCTATTTCCTTTAATCTATCGACCATGAGGCTTACTTGTCAATGACCACTTGCAAAAACAGTTATGTTAGCTTCAGCTATCAATTCATCAATTTCTTGTCTAGATTTAACTGGATGAATAGCCAACAGTGCTTCAACCTTCAATTTCTTATCCAATTCCATAGTAGACATTCTTTTAGCTTCAAGTCTCAAATATAAGTCATTAGGGAGAACATCAATGACTTCAATAAGAACTTTCTTATATATATCTAAGTACAAAATTATGCTCTCTTCAATAGTGTCTTTGTCTGAATCTTTAAAAGAATGATAAAACTTACTAACATTACAGAGATTTCCATCCTGAGTTATTTCATTAACAAGCTCTTCCGAGGAAAGAGTATCAGATAACTTTTGTTATGGTTTCTTCTGTGTAACCTTCTTCTTCGAACCACTAGGCTCTCACACATCTTGTTCTTTCTTTCGAAGTGTCCTTGTCTTCTTAGATGATGGAGCAGGTGCCGCTAAGGATTTTCTCTTCTTCCTATCCACCCTTTTAAATTCTGCAGCCTTGTCACTATCAAAGTCAAATGAAGTAACAACAGCAGAAATATGTGTTACCGGTTGCTATTTAGATTTTCTTTCTTTTGCAGCAACACCACTCATTCGATCAAGTTTCAACAATCCCTTTTTAACATCTTCAACAAACTTCGAAGCATCTTTCAATATTTTATCTCTTTTCTTTCTTTGCTTTTGAATAGCAACATCACTCTCTATGGTTTCAGCAGTGCCAAAGATCTTTTCATTAGGTTCCGGTGGAGCATCTAGAAGTATCTTGGCGTAAGATTCCAAAAAGTTTGAGTCCACTTCATATCCCATCTCAGGTACCTAGATAGTTCTAGGTTTAACTGTCTCCATCCATATTTCATCTCTCTTAATAACAAAGCATATTTGTTTGTCATATTTATCAACAATATTCTGAGGGATTTTTTCCCTTTGCTTCATTTTAGCTTGAAAGTTTTTGAAATATTCCTTAACTTGCTTGTTACCTTCTGAACCCATGCCAGTAATTGCCTCCTCAATCAGTTTTCCAATAGGAATATCATAGGCAAAGTCTTTGTGGCCTATATTGGGAATCTCCTTTGAGAAGTATAGCATTAAACATACAATCAAATTTCCAAATTTGAAGGTTCCCTTTTTGTCACCTTTGATTTTGTCCAAATTTTATATCAGTTCATCTTTCAACCACTCACAAATGTCAATTTGAGCATTGTTCTTTACCATCTCATAAGCACTATGAATGCATAGACTGGAAACAAAATTCAGCCTATTTGTATGTGCAACCTTACCAATAACCATACTGGCATATTTAACATTGTTATCAGTTATGTCACTAACCATGAGTGATCTATTATTAGATGTAGCGTCGGTTAAGTTCATAACCTCTTTGTTTGGAATTTTCTTCTTCTCAGGCCTTGTGTCAGTAGAGGGTAAACCTGTAACAACCCTAATTGCTTCCTTAGTGATTTTGTAAACTGAGTCTAGCCATAAGAACTCACTGTGAACTCTACTAAGAACATATCAGACAATTTCATCTTTGAATTCAAACATATGAAGGATGTCTACGAACCCTAAATCTTCCACAATCTTATGTTCAAGTTTGATTACACCTTGTTTGTTTGTGATGACATTCATGAACATGTTCTTTATTTCCTCAGACCTTAAATCTTCAATATTACAGTGAATGTATGCCCTAGGGTCTTCTGCAAATGCAACTCCCTTCGGAATTTTTGAAAATGCACCAATAGAGTCATCCATCTTAGCTATCTTAGGGATTATCTTAAAGACTGGTCTAGGACATTTGATATTCTCCACAACAGTAGGGTTTGCAATGAATTCAGGAACCGAAGATGAAGAAGCCATGTCGTAAAATAAATACCTTTTAAGTGAAAACCTTGGATGCCCTAAAAATCTTTGCTGCTTCGCTTTTTGAATGTCGGTGCTCTACTTCTATGCTCTTCGAATACTTGAATGCTTGGTGAATCAAAATGAGAAATTTCAATTCTTTATAACCAAAAAGTTAACTGACAACTGCATTAAATGCTTTGCCAATTATGTAACTCAAAATATGTGTCGGTAAAGAAGAATCATGACTTCTTACCACCATCAAAGGGTAAAATGCATGATCTTCAATTAGTTGCCTTACCCCTAAGGATTATTCCTTAGTTAGATGAATAATCTCTTGTCGGTGCAAGATTGCTCTGTTCTATCGGTGCAGAGCCAGATTCATCATTTCTCTGATCTCTCTTCTTGACCCATTATTTAGTAAATTCTTGCTTGATTTCATTCACCTTTTCTTGCCTTTGTCATTAGATCCTCTGTTGTTTGTCGGTACATTTTTGCTTCTACAAAATCTTGCAATATGCCCAATCTTGTTGCATGCATAACAGGTTATATTGTTTCTTTGAATAGCTTTTCCATAACCTTGCCCGGTTTGAGTTCTGCATTGATTAGATAGATGTCCAAATCTACCACAAGCATAGCATTTTACATTCATTCTGCAATTGTTTGAGTTATGACCATGTTTATTGCATTTGGAACATTGACCAATGGATGAGTTTTTATTCTGATTATTCCTATATCTACAATTATTTTCTCTATGACCAAATTTGTTGCAATTAAAACATTTTCCATTGATTTATAAGCATTGGGTTGCCTTACCAATTTGCTGTGATCATGATTGTTTGTAGTTCCAGAACTTTCTCCATGTTCAAATCCAAGTCCAATTGTTTCTCCATCAGGTTTTTGACTTTTCAACATATCATCAAGCTTGTTTGAGCTCTTTTTGAATTTGTCCTTGCATTCATTTGCAACGACCAACTCACCTTCCAGAGTGCTAGCTTGTCTCATAAGTTCCTCTTTGTCATGTTGCACTTGAATCAACTCTGTTTTGAGCATATCATTTTCATAACTAAGTCTTGTAGATTCATCTAATCTTTCATTAAGTCATCTAGCCAAATCTTCCCAATTCTTCTTTTTGTCTTCAATATCCTTACATAGTCTCATGGTTAAATCTTGCATCTCATTCTTCATGTTATTGTTCTCTTGTCTTAGTTTCTCTACAATATCTCTGAGAGTTTCTTTTTCTTCATCATCTTGTTTTTGTAGTTGCACATGTAATTCTTTTCTCTTATTTTGTGCTATGACCAGGTTTTCTTGAAGTACTTTGGTGAATTCTTGAGCAGATCTGAGTTCTTCTTCCAGTTTGATATTCTTTAATTTTTCTGCATCAAAATCTTCAAGAGTCGCTTCCAATTGTTGTTTCAAACTTTTCATCGGTACAGGTTTCAGAATCTTCCTCAAGCTATTAGACTTCTGCAAATAGAGGACCAGGCTCTAATACCAATTGTTAGATACTTGGTTAATCCCAAAGACACTGAGAGGGGGGGGGGTGATTAGTGTCTGACCGTTAGATGAAAGATTTAAACTTATTTGCAATATTGTAATTGAAATTAATATATCGGTAAGCAAACAATAATGTAGTAAAGAGAAACAAAAGAATCAACATCAATGCACACCATAACACAGATATTTTGGCAAGAAAACTCGGTAAGGGAAAAACCTCGGTGGAATTTGTGACCCATAATATTTACTCACTGGCCAATATGAATAAATATTACTCATTACAAAAGGGGCTTGCACATGCAGGAAGGCCAACTTCCTAGAGCTCACGGCTCAACAAAAATGGAGTAACATTGACTACAACATCACACTGATGTAAACACAAAATTGAACTCTTACAACTTGCATCAAAATGCTGGATGAGTTCTTTGTTATGCTCTGTCTGATACCGGTTTTGCCTCTGCCAAAAACCCTAGCCGGTATGCTGTCAATATTACCACTTACTTCATACATACATTACATACTATATACCAAATGACCTACAAGAACTCATAAATATATGAGTCATTACAATACAACATGTCATCCATACAATTATAATTTACATTACAATTTATTTCGCATAATCAATACTATTGCTAAGTCAGCCTGGAATGCCGGTAAGATCTGTTGCCGGTGTAACCTGGATGTCGGTGTGAATAAACCTTGTTGTATCTGTCGATGCCGATAGGTGAAGTCTATTGCCGGTTGAACCTGTTGAACCTTGTTGAACCTTGTTGAACCTTGTTGCCATCAATGACAACATCTACCTTTCTCATCTAAGTGTATAATGCCAACACATGTTTTACGTAACATATTTCTATGTCATTTTGTTTAGATACATTAATATCTTTACACAAACATAAAAGGATATTATTCTTTAAGAGGAGATAATTAAGGTGCATTTTAATTCTAATGGACGATATATCACTAAATTTATCAAAGGGTTTAACCTATGTGAACTTTCTCACCTATTGAGTTAGAAAGATCCTCAATAATCCCTTTTAGAATATACCCTTTTTTATGAGTTTTGCATATTGAATATATCTCTAAGTTATTGGGTGTAAAGAACTTTCTTATAATGGGTGGTTGTCGCCCTAATAAACAATCCAAGGAGCATGCTTAGTGTAGACACGTAAAATTGTCCCACACCTACAACACCAATTTTACTAATTATTCCTCTTAATATTCCTCATCATTTTCATAATCTCTTTAATTTCTTAATCATTTTATCAATCAATCATTTCCCTTGTAAATTAATAAAATAAATTTATTATTTAATCAATCTTGTATTTAATTTAATTAAATGATGTTTATTGTGTAATTAAGTTCAATTTTTATTTTTCCATAATTAAATAATTTCCTCCAAATTAAATACATTTCTTAAATTTATTTAATTATCTAATCATTTCTTAAATTTATTTAATGTAATTTCAAATTAATCAAATTCCTTCCAAATTTGAATTCATTTAATTTCTCATTAAATCTAATTTCAATTCACTTGGTATTTTTGAAAATCCAAATTTAAATCAAATGACATTTCATCATAATTTTCTATATCACATGTCAAATTTCTAACTTCCACTAACTTTAAGTCTAACTCTCAATCACTTTTTTCTAACTAATCAATCAATTCAACTAATTGATCAATCAAATCAGTCTTCTAATCAATCAAGTAAGTTAACTATTAAATAAAATTCCCTGACTAATCAGTCAATTTTGTTTGACTCTCAATCAAACTAGTTAACTCCTTAATCAATTCAATTGATCTCTCAATCAAATGAGCAATTCTCTCCCACCAACTTGTCACATTGAATCTCAATCATTGATCAATTTATTTCTCAAATGAATCTCAACCATCCAAACAATCCTTCTAGAATCTATAAATTGAACATCAATTTCCCTACAATGCCCATTGTCGGAGGTATTGGTTAGAGGATGAGGCAATAACATGGTGGTTGGGGTGATGGTGGGAATGATGGAAGAGGTGATGATGAAGGAGATAGGGGTGGTCTAAGAGGAGGTTTGAAGGGTAGAGGGAGAGGCAGGGATGGAGGGAGGGAGAGAGGGAGAGATGGAGGTAAGGGACGAGGTGTTGGGGTTGTAGGAAGTGATGAGATTGATGGAGGGGATGCAGGACAAGTTGGTGGAGGTGATGCAGGACAGGTTGGTGGTGGTGATTCCCCAATAGCAGGAGGGGGTAGGGATGAGGAGATGAAGGTTGATATTCTTGGGACTTTAGGCAAGAGTGGTGTTGCATCGTTGGATTCTTCTAACTCCTATGACTCAAAGGACTATATTGATGGGGATGATTCAACTTATGATGACGATGATGAGTAAATGGTTGCAACAAAACAAGGTATGGTAGGCAAAATTGAGAGTATAGGTGGAGGTGTTGGAGAGGTAGTTAAAGATCAGGCTCAAGCAAATGTTCTTGATGATCAAATACTTGATTTAGAGGATGTACCTATTAGGGAGGATGGTTTACAAATTCTAAATCCTCAAGCAATTAGAGGATATATATATAAGCACTCTAGGATCAGGTGTGGGATTTACAAGTAGCATTGTCTGTATCACAGTGACATAGGATCGAGGATAGAGCTTGATTTATATAAGATGAGGAGGCCTAGATGCATGAGCGAGATGCTCTTATAGTTGAGAGGGATTGACTAAGGATCGAGTAAGACCTTGCCATAACAAAGAGATTTATTTTGAGGGAGAAATATGATGTCTTGAGGAGAGCACAACTATGTATGAATTCATACCAGAGGTATTTTGTGACATACATAGTGTAATGCCCTGCCAGGAACCCCGAAGGAAAACCCACAACAAGGGTGAAACATTTTTTTTTAAAAGCATAAACATAATAAGTGCATTAAACACAACATGCACGATAAAACACAAGAAGAAGACTTACACCAGAATTCCTTAAGGGTTACCAATGAAGAATTAAAACCAAAAGATAACTTCCACAATTAAGGTTAATCCAATAATCCATCATTAACTCAATGATCACAAGAAGCCATATGCAATAGCAAATTACACCATTGAAAGATTTAAAGGATACAACATAATTTCTCTTCAATAAGCATTTACACATCCATAAAGAAAGTTGATAAAACATCCCAAACATAGGATTACATTGCTCTTCCAATAGGTGGCTTCTCAATATACATATAAAGATACAATTTAACCAAATACAAGGTTACAAAAGATCATGATACAATGACCACATAGGTCTCCAAATAACAATAATCTCCAAAATGAGATAGAGCATGAGCCACAATCCATAGAAACACCTGCGAAGCCAATCCTCGCATGAAGGTATGAACAAGAACATCCAATGGGAAATGGCACTACCACCCGGCCATGTAATTCCCAAAATGAAATCAACCCACCGTGCAAGGAGATAGCAGAGGACCCTCAAGCAAGCATAAGCTTGACATGGTCGATAGAACAATATGACTCCATGACAACACAAAATGAATCCACAATATCTAGGTGACTCAACATCACAAATACACAAGTGAACCTAAAGAGAGAGTGTCATCGCATAGCTTATGATGGTTACCATGGTCGGCCTCCATAGGTCCTGACCCCCATCCTGGGTTACCCTGGTAACCTTTCCCGAACCTCTGACTCCAACTAAGTCTCATGCGGAGCCTACCAGCCTTTCGTGAAGACAAGGTGGTCGGTTTGCCATTCCAGGCCTTCTCACTACATTATGAGCCCTGTACAAGCACTCACCTATGCGCGAGGTACAATATCTTATTAAATGTTATGAACTACCCACCTAATCAATTAATTAGACTATCACTTTATTATCTGACTTTCGATGGGTTATCCTGCCAACCACTTTGGGCGCGACCCCCACTCAAAAGCCACTCTCTCAAAGGACACTAAATAAACATGGTCACTACACGAGGACCCTATGGCGAAGCAGACAACCATAACACCACTATCCAAAAACAAGTGGTCGAAACAAGGACATACTGACTCTTGGTTAACCATAAGGCAAAGACACTACATGGTTAAGACAATGAAGTCATCATATATCACTTGGTCAAAGGTACCAAATACGCCACAACAGGACGACTGAACCACTGACCAAAAATAACACAATATAACTCTTGCAAGGAAAGCTAATTTCACTAAGTCCACATTCAAACAATCTTTGACAAAATCAACATCATAAGCACTTGCAACATCATTGATCAAAAATTAAATAAAACACTCTTTTACGACATTCACATCTATTCGATTTTCATATCAATATTCCATCAAGAATGAGATCCACATTAAACATTCAACCATATATAACATGAATCCCTAATAGGCATTTAATTCAGTTTCAGAATATATCCAAATTTACCAATTTGAATCACTAATTCATGCCTTGATTTTCATAGATAAATTTATTAAACCACATAATAAAAATCATTAGGAAATTTCCATTTATATTTAACATAAAACCAACTATAAAAATATTCCATTTTATACAAATTAAATTCATAGCACACAAATGGATGTACCGCGAAGGGTATAAGGTCATGCGGGGCCAAGGCCAACCCACAATAATGTTGTTGTCGAAGTAGAAGACACTACTTGTCAGTAGTACTACTACCAACCGGTAGTGCTTCTACTGACCGGTAGCAGTCCTACCGACCGGTAGTGTTGTTACCACTGGTAGCAGTTGCTACCAACCGGTAGTGCTGCTACCTACAGGTAGCAGACATTACCGACCCGCATGGTGGAACTAGCCTGCCACGGGTCAGGTAACATCCACAAATAAAATAACTACATGCTTCCAAAGCATTTAAAATCAACATGCCACAAAACCGTTTAAACATGAAAATGGTTCATTCCCTGAACATTTCACGGGCACACACACACAGTGCCAAGATCCAAAATTCACAGGGATATCTTCCAATAAGGTAAATGGTGAAATAAAATCACACAAGAACCCAATAGATAATGATTTAGGCAACAATAGAAGAAGAAGTTGGTTTTCAAGAGCACAAAACATACAACAAATAGAGAAATGAACCATTTCTTTCCTATAAGAAAACATATGATATAAGCTTCACAAAATCAACAATAACAGGCATTTCTTCTTCCATTCCAAACATTCCACAAGAATTTACAAGGAGATTTGCATTTTTTCAACACACGGGAAGCAACCGAAAAATTCAAAATTAAATTTAAAACAAGAAGAGATTATCCAACCTTGAGCAAACTAGCAAGAAAAAATGATGGAGAATCCCAATCCTTGCAAACCAAACCGAATTCCAGCTCCTTCAAAATGGTTTTCCAAATTTCTCTCCAAAAATTATGCCTCTCATTCCTGTGAATTTCTAGGAATATATGGGGAAAATAATTTCAACCTAAACTTTCTAGGTTGAAAGTTTTCTGGACACCAATCAAATTAAATTATTTAAAAAGTAAAAACAATCAAATTTACTCTTTTCCAAAAACAATTCTTTTCCGGCAATTAAAATGCAAAAGTCAAATGGAAAGGTAAAAAGGAAAAGCTTTTATTAAATTTTCTATTTCCAAAATACTTTCTTTCAACATAAGCATTTAACATTTAAATGGCTAGGCAACTATTTATTTCCTTCCACAAAATATATTAATGCACTTTACATAATGAAATAAGCCATTTAACCACTTAATCTAGCAAATCATTAATTTAATTAAATCAATAATCTCAAAGCATAATAATTAACTAATTACGCCAACATAAGATAGCATCATCAATTCAATTGAATAACCATTTAGATAAACAAAAGCACACAAAACTAAGAATGATCAAATGATGACTCACAAATGACCAAACCAAAGCACTATGACTCACATACTAGCCAGACGGGAAAGACAACGGACTGACAACACTCACACGAGTGTAATTGCGGGTCAAGTTATGGTCCAATAACTATCTCCTCCACTCCCATCAGACATATAAGGCATGCTCAGACCTGTGAAACCAAGTGGAGTCGATACCCTGTACCTACCCGGTACTAGTACCTGCAATGTCCTGCACCAAAGAACCACACGTTCATATAGACAAATATATATATATAGACACAGTACACACACCGATGAAGGAGAATCGTGACGTTCCCTATCTCACCAGAGCGAGTGAAGGAAAATCATCCCCTCACATCCCAATACACTTGCAAACATGCAACATATAAACAACGCATCACACATATAAGGTAAGACTGTCAGTCCATGATAATGATCCATAAAATAACATTAATCATAAGCACTGAGATACTGCATAAAATCATATGCCACAAATCTAGATAAAACATGAAATAACATCGCATAAAATCTGAATCAATATACAATAATGTTCCACTTGAGTCAATCAAAAACATACAAAAAGAGTTTGATCAAGGAGGGGTACTACACATAGATGCATGCCAAATGGAAGATCGGTTGTTTGAGGTTGGTTATGAGATGACTTACTGGCAGAGACATTATGAGGCAGTTGTTCCCGCAGATGAGAGGGCACCTAGAGATATTAGGCATTCTAGTCATAGAGTCAATCACAAAGTCGGTCACAAAGCCGAGCCACAACTAGTGGTGGTGGCTTCATGGGCTTTCCTTCACCACTTCCAAGACATCCAAGGGCAAGATCTAGTGGGTAACCTCAAGGGGCTCATCTAGAGGATAGAGAGAGCACATGCTGACGTTTTGATAAACACTTGATTGAGCCTTTGGGCCTTGTATTTTATGTTGTACTCTATATGTATATATATACATATGCGCGCGCGCGCACACACACACACACATATATACATGTACATGTATGTGTGTGTGTGTGTGTGTGTGTGTGTGTGTGTGTGTTTGTGTGTGTTTGTGTGTGTGTGTGTATGTACATGTATATATATGTACATACATATATATATGTACATATACATACACATACACATACATATATATACATATACATATACATATACATATACATATACATACACATACATATATATACATATGCATATGCATATATACATATATACACATATACATATGCATATATACATATACATATACATGCATATATATACATATATGTATGTATGTATGTGTGTGTGTGTATGTATGTATATGTATGTATGTATACGTATGTATATATATACATACACACACACACATACATATACATATGCATATATACATATATACACATATACATACATATATATACATATATGTATGTATGTATGTATTATCTATCTATCTATATGTATGTATGTATGTATGTGTATGTATATATATGTATGTATGTGTGTGTGTGTGCATGTATATATGTATGTATATACATACATACATACATACATACATGTATGTGCACATATATATATGTCTATACATGTATGTATGTATATACATACATACATACATATGCATATATACATATACGTATACACATACACATACGTATGCGTATACATGTGTGTGTGTGTGTGATGCAATGAATACGGGGATTAGTGGAAAACCAATACGAGTTCATCTAAATAACATGCTCAACCACAAACATAATGAACTCAAACCCTTTCAAAACATATCAAGAAAGATTAGTTAAACAAGAAGCTAGCTAGGAAATGAACAAAACAAAATGAACTTCCCCATGATGCTCCCTATGCCATGGCTCTTCCTTGTCCTCCTCCTCTCCAAGATCCGGCTGCTATTTGATGTATGCCCTCAATTTGAGCACTTAGCATAAAAGGGATGTCAAATGGAGGATGGGAGATGGCTGATTGTGTCGAGTGTTGAATGAGGATGCAAATGAAGTATTAGAGGCTGAATAGCAGTTCCAACTAGTGGAAGAACTAAAGCATAATACAAAGGGCTTCCTACAAAACACTCAAATTCTAAGTAACAATGATAATGCATGGATAACTCCTATGTGTGTGTGTGTGTATCCCAACAATGAAGGAATGAGCTCTATTTTTAGAGGAAATGGACAAATGAAGGGTCGAGATTGAGTTGATTGAGGAAGGGTTGGGATTGCTTGAGGAAGTGGTGATCCTCAAACCATGTGCTCCCCTTAGAGCCAATCACACGTTGACAAGTGTCAACAAGGGAAGGCTTGAGAGGAGAGGGAAAAAGCATTTATTGCTTGAGGAAACATGAGGGTTACCCTAGGTGGTTTGGTTAGGGTTAGGTTAGTGGATAAAACTTTTATCCAAAGGATAAACTTTTGTGCAAAGGTTAAAGGATAACCATGGTCAAAGCAATGAATGCTTGAAGAGACCCATGAGTTAAAGGAACGGTTAAGTTTAGAGACAAAGTCTCTAACCAATGGTCAAGGTTGAGTTAACCATTAATGGTTATGTAAGAGCCTTACAAGTTTGGAAGACTCTGGAGGTTATCTTGTTGAAGAAATAAAGCTTTTAATGCTTTATGAAGACTTTGCATATTTTTGAGAAGTGACCTTTTTTAAGGAATGTGCAAATGTTTAGGGGGTAATTAGGCAAATAGGAAGGGGTTAGAAGAGTCTAGAAGAAGGGTTAGTGTGCAACTTGTATTTTCTAGAAAGTGCAAGTGGGTGAGGGTTTTAGGGATTTAAATTATTTAAATGTGAGAGATAGGATTTTAGGGATTTTAAATAAATGTTGATTTATTTAAATGTGGAGAGGGGTTAATTAAACAAATATGCTTTATTTATTTAATGAATTGTCAGGACATGGTCTAATGAATTAAATCAAATAAATCAAATAATTTATTTAATTAATAGGAGAAGAGGGTTAAGGTAAATTAATTAAATATTAATTTAATTAATTGTCGATCGATGGTTAAATAATCAAATAAATGCTAAGTATTCATTTAATCAAGTGGACAGATTTAGGTGTCTTCAATATGTATATGTATGTATGTATGCATGTATGTATGCATGCATGCATGTATGTATGTATGTATGCATGTATGCATGTATGTATGTATGTATGCATATCTATATATGTATGCATGTATGTATACATATACATATGCATATGCATATACATATACATACATACATACACATATACATATACATATACATACATACATGCATACATACATACATACATACATACATACATATACAGATTTAGGTGTCTACAATATGTATATGTATGTATGTATGTATGCATGTATGTATGCATGTATGCATGTATGCATGCATGTATGTATGTATGCATATGTATATGTGTATGTATGTATGTATATGTATATGTATATGTATATGTATATGTATACATACATGCATACATATATACATATACATACATACATACATACATACATGCATACATGCATACATACATACATACATATACATATACATATACATATACATATACATATACATATACATATAGATATACATATACATATACATACATGCATGCATGCATGCATGCATACATATGTGTACATGTATATGTGTGTGTGTGTGTGTGTGTGTGTGTGTGATTCCTATGTGCATTATGATCCTTTTGGCTATGTAATTTGTTATGATGATTTATGATCTACACATGCATTTGCATGATGTTTTTATATTATTTATTCCTCTTGTGATGGATGTATGCAACTATGTGATGATCATTTTATATTCTATGATGATTTTGACGTTCATGTTTCTATATGCTTATGTGACTTTCCTTATGAATATTTTTGTGGATGTATGTATGCAACGCGTATGATATTATATGTACCTGAAAGTGCATTATTTTTATTTCTTATTTTTATTATGAAGTAAGGGAATGCATATGTTTGTTATGACACTAGTATGATATGCTTATGTTCTAATATGAATGTAGGATGGATTCTTTTTGTGGGTCAGAGTACGTTTAATGCCTCATGAACCAATGTTTCAATAGATGAATTGTTAGCATAAAAGAGTAGTTAGTATGGAATGAGTGACGTGGAATAATAAATGATATGAAAGGATAGAACATCTTGAATCCTTGTGTCTTTATATAGAGCAACAATTTCATTATTGAGCCTTATTATTTATCAATGAAATTTTGTTCACCAGGGTATGAAAAAATAAGGTGTGAATAATATCTCACTGTGGTAACAAACATATAGCAGATAAGGAATGAATCCATCCATTCTAGGGTTATTGTATTAAGGGTCAAGGTATGTGCAATAGTCACAAGCATAATTATCCTTGATTTTAATTTTTGCATAGGATACTTGCCGAATGAATGTACCAACACAGACACCCAAAATACTTGTGCCCCATAACTTCATGGAAACATACCACAAACAACAAACAAATAAAGAGGATCATGAACCATCCCGACTCCTCTAGTCACTTGTGGACGCCATCGAGTAGCATAGGACCATGATCTATCATAAATCGATAAAGATAAGACTAACTAGGACAAAAGCCAACAACCATACTGATATGTGTCGTTATTTTGATTGCTCGATGTGATGATTGATAAGAATGTCTAGTTTCAGAGAGTAAATACCTTGTATAAGATTGACCTATTTGGTTTAAAGTGTACCCTTCCCTGGTTAAGACAAATTGATGAATGATTGATAGGGTTGGATGGATTGATTGACAAGACATTTGATCTGTTTGACTGTAGACTTTGATAATAGTTTTTTCTATAGTTGATTCGTTGAATGCTTGTCAAATATTTGCTTAAGTATTCACTCTGCGTGGGATAGTTTATTGCATGGATTTTCAAGTTTTGTGATTTTTAGGACCTTTTTTAGGACATTTTCAATTTTTAGTGATTTTTCCAGGACTTTTTATGATTTTTTATGGATCTCTTTTTTAGGACTTTTAATAATTTTAATGAGTTTTTTTCAGGACTTTTTATGATTTTTATGGATTTTTTTAAGGACTTTTTAAGGATTTTTATGGATTTATTTTAGTTCTTTTTATGATTTTTATGGATTTTTTTAAGGAACTTAAAAAAATTTCATGGGTTTTTTTCAAAACTTTTTAGGATTTGCCCTCAGTTAAGACTATGAGGATATTGATATGATGAAACAAAAGAGGGGGGGGGGGGGGGGGAATTGATGCTTTACAATGGGTTCTACGACCAAGGATAACCCAATCCAATCCATGGTAGGAATATTTTTATGGGCTCGATGAGGATGGTGGGTATGTGTGGCTAGGTAAAACATTGATAAATAATGGAGTAGTAGCCTCTACACATGACGATTGTTTGCCAGGTTTTCACCATGGTACTTACCCAAAGAGCCTGTTTACTAGGTTTTTACTATAGGGTGGATTATTTTTCTTTAATTTTTTATTTTTTGGTGGTCACACAAGACACCTATTTGCCAGGGTTTTCATCAAGGTGCCCCTTTTTTATGATGATTTTTTTTGAATAGTTAATACATGGGAGACTCGAACATTAAGTTTTGTACTTTTTATATGCATGCTATTGATAGGGTCAGATAATGTCTCACCTTCAGTTGTTGATAATTAGTATGCATTGTTGCCAAAATCTCTTATGATCACATAAGGTCCCAACCAATTTGGTTCAAACTCACTTAGTCTTTTTGCAAGGTTCCTCTAATTTTCTCTTAGGACCAGGCTCCAATTTCAAAAAATCAGACTCTCACCCTCTTGTTGTGATTTCTCCTTATGTGGTTTTGATATGCTTATAGGCGATTAAGGGAACTTTGTCTTTTCTCATCAAGCATCTCTAGTTCTTGTAATCAGGCCACCCTATAGCCTTATTTTGAAATCACATGCTATATTGAAACCCAAAGGGATGGTAACTCAACCTTGATAGGGAGAATAAACTCTGATCCATATACAATAGAGTGAGGAGTGACACCTGTAGGGGTGAGAACATAGGTTCGATAGGCCGAAAGTGTCAGATTCAACAATAATTGCCAATCATGGCCAACACCATTGACAACTTTCTTTTAATGCTTTTCAAAATTGTCTTGTTAGTTGCCTTCGCTTGACCATTGCTTTGTGGGTAATAGGGAGTGAAAAAATGATGTTGGATGTGGAATTGGTCACAAAGTTCATTGGCGTCCTAGTTCTTGAAGGGGTGATAGTTATCTGTGACTATGGCTTGTGGGATTTCATATCAGTATATAATACAATTGAGGAGGAATTTTGCTATTTGTTTACCAGTTATATAAGTAAGTGCAATTGCTTCCACCCACTTAGTTAAGTACTCTATAGCAGTAAGGATAAATTTGTATCCATTGGAAGAGGTAGGGTTGATCTTCTCTACGAGGTTGAGTTCTCATTGTGAAAAAGGCTTTGGTGATGTTATAGGTTGGAGATCTTATGTAGGTGCATGAATGAGATCACCATGAATTTGACACTGTCAACACTTCTGAGCAAACTTGTATGTGTCCTTTTCCATGGTTGGCCAATAATATCCACTACACATGACTTTTTTAGCCAAAGTGGGATGACTAGAGTGAGCCCCACAAATACCTTCAAGCACCTCCCTCGAAGCCTATTGTGCTTCCACATCAAGACATCGAAGGAGAGTTCCATTGAGACTTTTTTTGTATAGGGTATCTGTGATGATAATGTATCAAGAGGCTTGTTGGATTAGGGTTTTTCATTGGTTACGAGAAAGGTCAGGGGATAGGTATTGGTCATGTAGGTAGGAATAGATGTATTTGTACCAAGGGGACTTATGACCAACTATTACCCATGCAAAGGATAACTTACCTGTTGCTTGATTTTTTTATGGATCATTACTATATGTACTACTATGTCTACTTGTTTAATTATTCATGCTTATGGTCATGAAAATATAGGTTGATTTCCTTGCTACTTTTATGAGGAATACTATATGATATTTGAAAAATGATAAATTCATAATAATGTTGTTTTTTGCACCAAGAATCAAGTTTAATTGATTACTATATTATTGGCTATAGTGGTGATTTTATTTTAGATTATGCCTTCCAAACGTATGGTATAGGCACTTATTATACGAATGTACAATACTTTAATAAAAAGGTTATCTTCTATGTGTCTTTGAATCAAGAGGGTGAATTATGAAAGTAGCTCTTGAAGAATCAATATGGCCTTGAAGATTTATGGAAGAGTTCTAGTCATATACATGTAAAAGTACCATATTACTTGAATTTATTTAATGTGAAAGTATTTAATCATAAAAGTTCTCTTCAGTTCCATCATAACAACACATTGAAGATCATGGGCACATGTTATATATTGGAATCTTGACCATCACTTATTAAAACCTTTGTGCAATGATTTTTTTTTAGGCGATATCATTGAGGGTGAGTGGCTAAATCCTTTGTTTTAAATCCTACAAGTAGGCATAAGTAAGTCCTTAAAGCCTTTGGGTAGGCATAAGTAAGTTCTTATAGGTATAAAATAAGATCTATATAGTCATTAGTAAGTTCTTAAAGCTTGTAGGTAGGCACTAATAAGTCCTTAAAGCCTAAAGGCAGGCAATTAGTAAGTCCTTTATTTTAAGAGTTATAGGAACATTATCATAAGTCCTACAAGCAAATGTTTTAAGTCCTACAGGAACATTATCGTAAGTCCTATGAGAAGATGTTTTAAGTCCTAAGAGCACCTTGTATTAAGTCCCATAGGTACATTGTAGTCATATATGCATATTGTAAATTCTTCTCCTTGTAAATCTTCCACCTATAAAAGAATTGTATTAAGAACTATGAGAAGTGTGTAATGAACTTGTGGAGAGGCTAATTTGAGGAAACTATAACTCCAATATAATTATGACTTCATAACATCATTTTCAAATAACTGGGTTTATAAATTATGACTAGATGACTTTCATGTAGTTTGGAATTCATGATCTTCATGTTGGCATATATTTGTATCCATGTTTATCACTGTCAAAGAAGACTTGAGTTACTCAGGTAATTTATTTTTTCTTTTATGGAAATTGACATGTGATGCCCCCTATTAACATTAAGGGGTACTATTAGAACACAATGTTATTAGGGACCATATCTTTAAAACATTTATATATGATGTTCTAATGTAAGGTTATAAAATCATATATAATATATATGCTTTATAAGCATATCCCATTTTGAAATAATTATAAAATCTAATTACAATTAGATTATTAATTATTTACGAATGGTGGTTATTGAAAAAGTGTTACTAGTGAAGCCATTCTTCCTCCTATATTTAAGGAGGTTCTCTCTCATTTGGGAGGTGTGTGAATTTAGAGATTTGTAGTGAGTTTTATCACTATGCATAGAAGTATTATTGGCCATGTGGAAGTATTAGAGGAGTGTCCCTAGATGTTAGTCTATTTTTTGATAGACTACATTTGTAAGTGTTTTAATAAAATGCTGCTTTATGGGTTTTTTTTACCTACAAGGGTTTTCCCCATGTATATCTCGTGTAATGTGTTTATTTATAGTTGTATGATTCTCGTTTAAAATGATTAGTATTATGAGATCCTATTGTCTAACAATAGGTGATTTACTATTCTTAATCACCACAGTGAAGAGCAATGTAGGGTTTACAATCATGTCATTTTAGCTTATTTTGAAAGCAACATACTTCTAAAACCAAAAAGAGACCAAGTTCATAAGTTTTATCTATAGTGGAATGTCTCCATGATAGTTTGTCTTAATCTTAAAGCATCTTCTAGTCGCAACTGGGTTTTTCCTTTGCCACATTTGTTGGCATGAGTGTAATGTTGGATTTGATGAATGTAACAACATTCCAAAGCATTATAACCTTGCAATAGTCTTTTCCTTATTATACATGAGGTTATTCAGTTCTATGATAGATTGTTATAATGCTTTGTTATTGATATCACCTATTTGATGCATCTTAATGAATAGATTGTTAATCTTCATGGTTTTAGTTTACTTTTTCTTTCGTTAAACTCGAACTTTATTGCCAAGTGGATAGACATTGGTCCTTCAAACACACACTCTTAAAAGAACAAATCATTCACTAATAAGTAGGAGTTAGGTTTAGGATTTGTGTAGTAGATGAATCAATTGTTTAAACTAGGAAACATCATCGCGAGATTTGTTGTGCAAATCATTCATGAATCATTCTCTTGTACCCACACATTGCATTTTTTGCAATGATGATTAAATCAACTAATATAGAGGTCATTTATGTAGTTGGTGTGCCTTTGACACATTTGATAACCTTTAGAGTTAAAGTCAACTTGGATAGACTTGCAAACTTTTTACATTACCATATCTTTCATCATTTTAACCTTAATTAGGACACCTCTAGGAATACCCTCCTTGGCTTAGATGTGCCCAAAGACCAGGAGAGCTTATTCACTCTTGTTTGTTAGCCTTGAACCCCTTATAATTTATCAATGAACCGTCGTCTTACCTTTATGAATGACACCCCCTAAACTCGAGGCTAAAATTGTGTTCTAAGATTTTAGCGAAGTGATTTTAAGACCTAACATTCAACAAAGATTTTTGTCTTATCTATGAGATCTAAAAGACTCCTCTTTTATTGATTGTCTATTTTTAATTCATCTAAATTTTCTTGATTATTTTATATTGATATGCAATAAATATTTTAAACAAACAAAACTGTTTTATAATTAAATATTATTTTAATGTATATTTTTTAATTTTATTTTTTAAATATAAATACTTAAAAATAATATATTGTAAATAAATATAAAGTAACAATTATCACCGAGAATATCTTTGTTAATTAAATAATTTATCCCTTTTCTTCCCCTTTTATCTATTTATTTGCACTCTTCTTCCTGTATTTTATTTTATTTCATTTTTCTTCCTCTTTGTTGCGCTTACCATCAAGGCTTTCATAAGCATCCTACGAATTTTCTTAAGTCATATGCATTGATTGTAACGTAATTCTTGACTCTGAGCAGGTTGGAACCTTGAAAAAATTCTGCTTTTTGTTCGTGCTGCTGACAGAAGTTGGCAATGGACAACAGAACTGGTTTTGGTGTTGTGCTTACAATGGTGTGTGTATTTACTGCTCTCCTGAGTACTGATGCGGGAAAGACTCATACGGATTTCGTGACGACAACGATCTCCAATAACAAGATTGCCATCTTCTCCAAATCGTATTGCCCGTAAGTCTCCTCTCTTTCTCTTCGATTCGAATCTGCTAATATCTGCATTCATTTTTTTAAAACCCATTTCAGCTATTCGATCAAACCTAGCAATAGTTTTTGGTACAAAGAATTGCATGAATAATTTTTGGTAAATTTACATCATATAAGATGGTTTCCCGAGCTGTACTGAAATGAGATAATTATGTCCATATTTGTAGTTAATTTAGATAAATACGGAGCTGAATATCGCTATGTTCCTGCATTTCGTTCTCTTTAATAGTCATCTGCGTCGATCCAAAATTCTGAAGGTACAATGGCCACATTTTGTTGTCCAATAAAAGTGTAGTTAGGAATGGACATTGGAAACACGTGGGGACAACACTGCAGAAGGCCCTTGATTTTTGTGATTAGGGTGTGAAGTTCATCTGGAGTTAGATAAGTGATTTTGAGTTGGTAGCTAAATCCTGTCAAGGTACATTAGCAATTTAGCAGCACTACATATGCCTTTTTGGTGAACCGTGTTCCATTCTTTAAAGTAGCTCAAAACTGAACTGAATCTGTTGCGTGGCCAATGGATACATCAATTCTGTGATTTGAAGAGCAGAAATCCCATGGATTGGTAAATGGGTCCAAATTACTGGCATTGAATATTAAATGAATTGAGAGGGAACAAACTGTTTGTCTAGCATGTCCTCCGTGCATTTTGACAATCGTTATTCTCATCAGCAATAAGCGAATCTAACAACTGTTGGATTTCCAGCTACTGCTTACTGGGTAGTCGTGCCTGTATGTAGAAAGAGGTTTCCTTTCTGAGATGGTTATGCCCCCTGATCTATAGAATATAAAACTTGGAAGTGACTAGAAATTCATAAACGGTGGTGTTGAAGACGGAACTAATGACATACAAAAGCATCATAAAATGGATATTGTTTTTTCTTTTTTTGTTTTCTTGAACAAAATAGCCTCAGTTTGATGAGAGCCAGAAATCCTTTAAGAGTACTTGATCCTGGTTCTTATCAGTGAATTTGTTGCAAAACAATGCTAGAAACAATTTCCAACGTTTGATATGAATTCCATATTATTTTGCACGGTCCATTTGTGTCATTTTACTCAGATTCCTGTTGTGTCTTCTATGAATGGGTACAAGTGAACATCCTTTTTTTTTGACAATAGTCTTATTCATTAAGACACATTCCTGACAACTTGTCTTGCAGTCCATTCTTCATTCCAAATTGGGGCAGAACAGAGAACTCACGGATGAGACACGGTTGAGAGAGCAGGTACGGGTTCCCCCTCTAAGTAGACCACCCCATGTTGGATGGACAAGGGTTCCTGCCACTTGTGGGCCAAGGGGTGTTATATCACGCCCTTGGGCTTAGTTGCGGTGAATGGTTCCAGGCACCCGATCGTGCAATCCCTACTATGGTTGATTCTTGGAAATGAAACTATAGATTAGATCCCAATGAGTGATGCTATTCAACTTAAATACTTATTTGTTTTTTTTCAAAGATTCAATAGCTATTATATTATTTGATTACAGAATATTATTTGTTAAACAAATCATGTTGTGAAATTGTTACTTTGGGAAAAAACAGGTATACTCCAATCAGGGGACATAACATGTTATGGCGAAAAATTGTATGCACTTAATTGGTTGGATTCTTGTTGTTAACTCAGAAACATAAATTGTTAGGTGTCACAGGAAATATTTAGATGTCGAGATACAATAAATTACATAGATATTTGCAAAGTTAACTTTGGGAAACAAAACCTATTCTTTTAGTATTAATCTCTCTTCCATTTTACCAGACATTTTTTGTAAGTCATATGTCTGGTCCTGGTAGCCTTCTCAACCAATGCCTTTCCTAGTTCTTCTGGTTTAGTTATGGACAGCTGTATCTGCTGAATTGTTGGTTCTTTGGGTTCATTTCCTGAACGATATTGATACAGGTCTGCTACACTGTGTATTGAAGATATTTTAACTCCTTCCCTAATGCAACCTGATAGGTATTATCCTCAAAATTTCTTAGGATCTTATGTTGTCCAATATTTTGTTTGCTCAAATTTATTGTATTCTCTGAGGAAACCTTTTCTTTTTATAAATTGCCATGACTAAATCGCCAGCTTTTAAATTGCTTCCATCTCTAGATTGATCATAATTTTCTTTATCCTTATATTACTCCGTTCTACATGCCTTTAACCATCTCATGTACTTGCTACATGTGATCCGCATATTCTTGTGCGTCATCACTATTTTGTCCTTTAATCAGAGGATATCCCAAATTTGTAATTCCTTTAGATTTGCTGCCACATACTATTAGGAATAAGCTAAGTGTGCTGCTTCTATTTAATGATAACAAGCAACTTCTGCCTGAGTTTTTGAACCATCTAATCTCTTTGGTTTTTCTCCAGCTAAACATCTCAATAGATTGACAAGTGACCTGCAGTTGTTTGATGTAAAGTCTAAGCAATTTTGTAATAATCTCAAATGTAACTCTATGGAAGAAAAAAGAGAAATATGTATGCCAGCCATTGTTAGGAAATCAGGAAAAGGAAAAGAAATGAAATAGGAATTTGGATCAAGTTGATTGCAATGGTAGCAAAGTCCTTTAATTTTGTGTAGGAAAGGGGAAAGTCATTAAAAAGCTTAAAAGTCACTTGGCATAAGTTCAAGGTTGCTAGGAGACTGGTACTGGTACAGGTAAGGGAGATGAGTACAGACTGGTACATAATGTAATAAAAAGGAGACAGGGGTACTTGGAGATGCCTATATATATATACATGTGTAATTAATCAATCATACATATAATTTGGTAAAACATAATAAGTGATTCAAATAATTAAGTTAAAACTTTGAAGTTTATGAGTTTACATTTTTTAACTTAATTTCTAAAGATAAAACTTGAAATATAATTTAAATTTACAGCTAAAACTTATAACTTAATAAATTCAAATTATATGGTAAAAACTTAAAAATTATTAACTAAAATTTTAAAACTTTAACCTAAAATTTATACTAGGTTATAAGTTATAAGTTTTTACTTTGAAGAGTTTGTTTTACAGGACTAAGATTAAGCGTTAGGCTTCTATCGGCACTAAAGAGAACAATGAAAAAATAAAAAATTGAAAGTGGAAACCTACCTCTGTAGCCATTGCTTTTATGAGATCTCTTTGTTGCTCGCCCTGTCTACCATGGCATTTGATATTCATGCTTGTCATCATTTCTACTCTTAAAATAGGAATAAAATAGTAATTCTATTTGCCAAAAATGGGCTTAAATTAGTAATCATTCATCCATTCTAATAGTCATGTTTTTAGGTTTCTTCCCCACGTTTATGGCTTTTTTAAAGAGAAATGTGTCAATACTTGACCGAGACATCTCTTGTCATGAGTGACAACTCTATAGCCTTCTCTGGTACCAGAGAACGTCTTAGGCTCACAGATGCATCTCATGGGGTGGGAGATGCATGTCCCAACAACTATGTATAAGTAACTTTGCTAACTTTAACAACTCAAAACTTCACTACCTATCACTGAGCCTAAATTAAGTCTCTATAATATGATAATCTACTAATTAGGAGAAAAGTGGAAGACCAATATATTTTCATAGATGCTAGTCCTCAATGTAGTTGGAGGCTATGAGAAAGAGCTGCCTTTGGGATGGGGGTCCCATAAGGCATCCAATAAGAGATATGGAGACTGCAATGCCATTAGGTGGTAAGGAAGTGCTATGGGTGACAAACAATATTGATGATAGAAGTAAAATAAATAGCACTGCTATTCTATCTAATACATGAAGAACAAACATTCCCACTACAAATAAACTTGCCAAATGAAAGGAAAGGGTTATGTTGATATGTTTTTTGACACATCAAACATAGAATAAAATACTAAGTATCCTATCCTTTCCTGAACAAGGAAACGTTATATGCTTAATAGTGTGATCAAGTAAGGTTTCTTTAGTTAGGTCTTGACAATGCATTTGGATACTCAGTGAAATGATGTGAGATGCTGGTATCACAAAGGGAATACGCTTTGTTGGAACTTGGATACTAAACTAACTCGAACTTCAAATAAAGGACAAAAGGGAAAGGGTTTAGAGAAATCCATTCTGAAACCTAATAATGCAAGAAATGATTGCTGACTTAATGAAACCAAACCAAGCTTTACTGCGCCACAAAGAAACAACTACACAAAGATGGCACAATCTCCAAAGGGTACGCAAATGATTTTCAAATCACTTATGCACATCAACACCATGAATAATGAGCATAGAGCAATTGAAGTTAAGCTTTTAATATGAGTTCAAACTAACCATGCACTGCAATTTGCAATCAACAGACTCCAAATGGCATGAACATATAGGCTTCACCATTTATCAACAATTAGATCTTTCATTCAACTAATCAACTCCATGTAAACAAATCTAAAGCTTGAGAAGTAGAAACCATGCAACATGTTGAAACAACATACAAAATCCACCATATCTTCAATGAAAATCATATGTTTAATTCAACGTAATCTTGAGTCTTGACAACAATCTCTAATCTCCTCCTCCTACTCTAAGACTAAGACTAAGACTACTTGCTACCTCTCTTCTATTATTCTCCTATCATTAACTGTTACAAATAAGAAGAGCAAGCCTTTTATAGACTTTCAATTACAATTCAAGGGCCCAGATTGATTTGAAATCAATGGCCAAGATTTGAACAATAAAATCCTAATTAGAGTTAGTTACAACTAACAGCTCATTGACCAATGAGAAAATTACAACATTTTGGACATATGTCCTTCCTTTGAATGTGGACCAATGAGAAGTGAGGTAAGGTATAATAAATAATATTTAAATGTGACTCCATGTGTCACTTGCTTCTCTTTGAATGAGTTAGGTTCAATGCATTTGGACATGCTGGCATGGCATCATTGGATTGGTTGAGGATGATTAGGCACCACATCAGTGTAGATATCTCTTGATACTCAACATTATCACCTTGTTTGACTGATCGTGATGGCTCATATTCCTAAATTGCATCATCTTGATCAAGTTTCTAACTTTGATTAACTACTTTGAAACTATCTTTCCTCCTTGATCATGCTTGCATTTCATTCTCATTTTTGGGAACCCACCTTGTGATGTCTTTCTCCTTGCATTTTTATTCTCTACGTTGGAATCTTGAAATTCTCTTCCTTGGACTTTCTTGATCCTGATTTTCTTGTAATTGAACAATCCTCCATGTTGTAATGTCTTGTACTTTGATCTTGGATTTCCAAAGGTTGATGATGCATTCTTCCTTGCAGTCTTCTTGAATGTCTTGATGTCTTTGAGGGCCTTTGGGGTCCTCTTGAAATTGTTTATGTCTTCCTTTGCATTGTTGTATGCATGACATGATCTTCTTGTTGTAGACATAGCCTCCATGCTGCATCTTGGATGATGAAAATACTTTGCCTTGAAAGTCCTTGTCATAGTTGATTCCTTCATCGTGGAGCAATCTTCCATGTTGCAGTGTTCCTTCTTGAATGTTTTGATCTTGTCCTTTGCACTTGCATCTTCTCCTTTGAAATCATTCCTGCAAGAGAGAGAAAGGGAAAATTCCTTGGAGTATGATTGTGAATCAACCCCAATGTTGATTATAAGATTCCCTTAAATGAAATATAAGAAGATCATCATTCCTATTTCACTTTTGAAGAACTTAAGATTTTCATGATAATCATTGTTCAAAAAGAAATCGTGAAACAAATTCTATTCATGTTGTCAAGGAATGATGAGTGCATTTTCCATGTTGTAAAGGAATTTTCCATGGACAGGATTTGATGCCTCTCAAGAAATGTAGAGCGCACTTTCACATAGGAGTGGAAATCTTGAGTGCTTTGAGCCTTGGAAAGGAAATGTTTGAGTGAAAATTAGACTAGTGCAAGGAAATTTTGGAGCGGAAATGAGATTAGTGCAAGGAAATTTTTTGCTTGAGTGCGATTTTACCATTGAAAGGAATTTTTTTTCCTTGAGTGCGATTTCACTATTGACAGGAATTTTTTTCCTTGAGTGCGATTTCATTGTTGCCAAGGAATTTTTATCCTTGGAGCGCATTTTCACTGCTGTCAAGGAATTTGGGCACTAAATCACCTAGGAGAGGAAATATGGGAAGTGTTGGGTGCATTTGAGACAGGGAAGAAATTTCTTTCTTTGGAGTGCACCTAAGCCTTGGAAAGGAAATTTTGTTGCATTTCTTCATGAAGCAAGGAAATCTTGGAGTGGAATTTCCACATTTCCATACTTGTGACAAGTAATCTTGCAATATTCCCAAGTGTTAGAAGGAAATTCTCTGATTTTTTCTCTTGAAATTTCGTCTTTGAACTAAGGAATTTTCCTTTATTTTTCTCTCTTGTCAAGGTCAGAAAATCCGACCTTGACAATGAATTTTCCTTGTCAAGACATCACTTCCTTGGAAATTTTCTTATTTTTTTATGCTTAACATTTTCTTCTTTTCACTTTTCTTAGCAATATTCTTGACAACATTGGCAATATTTTGCAATTTTTCGTGCACTTACAACAACAATGTGATATTTCACCTTCAATTTCAATCTTGACATTTGTTCATGGATTCCAGACTTGAAATTTGAATTCTTGACTCAATTTACCCATTCCTGATAGACAAGACATCACTTCCCTCCTTAAGAGCTAGGAGACAAAACTATTGCCAAGCTATGCAAACTAAGAAAAAACACCTAAGCTAACAAGCACAAGTGGGGGTCCCCATTTGCAATGGGGTGATGTGTGAAAACGTCACAACAGGTTAGGATATTATCTTCCCCTTGGCTTGTGACTCTTTGTGAGAGATAATTGTAGACGGAACAAGACAAACAAATGGCCTAATCAAACTATATTAAAGTATTATTGTAATATTTAGTATATAGTGGTCAATTAGTCTTTAGGATAGATTTTAGGAATATTCTTTAGTCTTTTCGTTGTCTTTCTTATCCTTTTGTTTTATTAATTGTTGCTCTTATCCTTTACGGATAAAACTTTTGTAACTCTTATTTAAGGAGAGTTTTTCTCCTTATTTTAGATTGGATATCCTGGTAATCATTCTCTGTGTTATATTTTTCGTAATATAGTATCAAAGCCCAAGTTGAGCTTCAGGATTTGAGATCATGTGAATTCTATAGACAAATGTTAGAGTGACGACTTGCATGCCTGTGATATAGAATGTGCCAAAGGAGTGTCACACAAAATAGTACGGTACAGTACGGATTTGTATTGATTCTTACAAGTACAAGTTGCAGAGTTTGTATGCAAAATCATGCTAGGTTTTCTGTAGAAAATTGCAACTCTTTTTTTGAAATTCATGGGTAATTTTTGGTTGGGAATCTCAAATGTTCTTTCTGGAAATTTTTAGCGTCCTCACTTTGAAATAGAATTTAATGGTAAATAATAATAATAAAATCAAAATTCAAAAGAATAAAAATAAAATAAAAATAAAAATATAAAAGAATATAATTTAAATATAATTAAAATTTAATTAAGTTAATGAATGGTCAAAAGGCATGGAATAAAAGGGCGAAGAGAACCTCATTTGAGAAGGGGATAATTTGGGAGAACAGAAGTGCAGATCTGATTTAAATAAGAAGTGCAGATCTCAGTGTGAAAGGTTGTGGTCCCTTTCAAAGAGCAGAAATAATGGAGAGTTGCACTCTTTCAAAGGGTGCTAATGGTGAAAGGTGTGTCTCTTGCCAAAGGGCATACATGATGAAGAGGTGTGACCTCTCCCTCACATTGACAGATATAAAGGAAAGGAATCAAAAGCGTCCAGTGACATCACCATCAATCAGATCAGATCAGAACTGTTATTAAGTTACAGGTAGTAACATCCTTGTTCTTGGTGTTATGCATGGGGATGTGCTGAATGTGTATGAAGCCTGATAATATTCTTATGCAGAATTTAGTAGTAATATAAATATAGACTGCAATATGCATGACAGTCATACTTAATTTCAGAAACATTCGTAGTACATGAAAGACTAATATATATACACATATACATATATAGTATATGAAATACTAATATATATACTAATATATATATATATATACACACACACACACATGAAAGACTAATATATATATTTCAGAAACATTCATACTTAATTTCAGAAACATTCATACTTCTGCTAATACTTATGGAGGATGGGAATGATTTGTGCAAAGGGAAAGGTGGTCTAATTCCACACAAATCAGGCGGTCTCAAGATGGGGTAAGGGCCTGCATCCGGAAACCTTGAGGGAGCCTGTTTGTAGTTTGGTTTCTCAGCGCCCTAGCACCATAATTACCCCTTCCTCCATTAGGGTTAGGTAGTAACCAGGTTAGACCATAATATAGAGGGTTATGATTTATAATATGAGGGAATAGTAGTCATAAGCATAATAACATTTGGTAATGCACTCAATGATGTATGACAATTGTTGATAACATGACAGCTCCTAGTAGGGGACATTACAAAAATTGTGGCATTTTTCTTGCAAAAATATTCCATTTTACCTAGAAAAATTGTGATCATATTTTCATCAGCAAATTGCATGCTATCTTTGTGAAAATCATGGCGACATTTTAAATCCATGTCTAGGGCATCTATTTGGATTTTTTTGATGATATTTTCATAAAATCATGAAATTAAGGAATGTTTTAGACCTTATTTTTGGCGATTTTTATAAAATTGTGGGGTTTGCTGCACATTTTTGGCTATTTTTCAGTGCCTAGGGTTTGATTGAAAAAAATTTAGTTATTTTTTCCCATATTTTATAAGCATAAAATATTCACAGTTTGAAAACTAGGGTTTCTTTATTTTTTGTGATTACACGTTGGTGGGAGGAACGACTTCATTATCCAACATCATGTTGGAAGGCAACAAACACTTCACGGGTAAGAAATACAACACATGGAAATGACACATGCCATGATCTTCAAGTACATATGCTTCTATAAGATCGTCCTTGGTATTGATACTTGACTAGAGGTTGTGGGTAAAGATGAGGACAAGTTTGATGAGCGCGATCAAGAATTCGCCATGTTGATAAAGTTATTAGTGAGTGATGAAATGCTTCTAGAGGTTCAAACAAACAAAACCTTTGTAGAAATTTGGAAGCACTTACAATATTTGCACAAGACGTCAGATAAAGGTAGGGCCTTCTTCCTAAAACTATGCTTTTCTCAATCATGATAGATAAAAAATGTCTTTTTAGGAGCATTGGATGAAGATCAAAGACATTCACGATCAATTGTTAGCTATAGGTTGCAAGATAGAAGAGGATATGGTGGACATAATGTTGAAAAGCTTACTAGGGTTTATGAACATTTTATTGAGACACTCAATATCACATCTATCATTGTTGATCTAGAAGTTTGAAGAGTTGTGCAATAAGATCTTGCAGTATAATAGATGCAAGAAACAGTTTGGAAGTGATAGTGATGCACAAAGTGTGGAACATGCATTTGCAGCCAAGGACAAGGGCAAAAGAAAATGTCCTCAAAAGAATGGACGAGTATAACAAAGAGATTTCAAAGAATCTAAAAAATATCACATGTCATTGTTGTAGTAAATTAGGCCACATGATGAAGCATTGCAGAAAGAGGTTGGTGGAAAAAAATCCAACCTAGGAGGGCCTCAATCAAAGGTTCATCTTGTAGAGCATTTTGAGGAGTCAGCCTTCTGTGCTCTCATGGCCAAATGTCCAACAGATTAATCAAAGTCTTCTATGTGGCACATTGAATCTAGAGCATCTTGACATTTCAGCCATCAGAAATATTGGTTCATGGAGTACACAACTTGCTCAGATTTAGTGATTTTTGGTGATGGTAAGGACACAATTGTCGGCAGAGGAAATGTGCATATATCTTTTGGAGGAAAATAAAACTCATTTATCTCAAAGTGTACTATGTCTCAAGAATGGAGCTAAACCTTCTCTTTGTGAGTCAAATTATGTGCCCATGTCCCAATTTGGATGTCATATTTAGCAAATACAAATGCTATATAGTTGACAAGGAATCTAAGAAAACCATTGTTGTTGGTATCTAAGATCATGGTTTGTATCAACTTGTTGGTATTGGATGGGTTTAGGAACATGCATTTGATATTAGTACACTATGGCATCAACAATATGGGCACTTCAATTTAACATACCTCTCTTTGCATGAGAGAATTTGATTGAGGGATTACCTGACATCCAACAATAGGTATAGGGTGTTTGTGGAGCTTGACAAGTAGGGAAGCAACACATGAACTCCTTTTTCATATGGACAAGCTTGGAGAGCCTTAAAGAGTCTTATAGTTGGTTCATGCAAACTTTTGTGGACCAATGAATATGACATTAGTCACTAGTGCTAGGTACTTTCTTTTGTTTGTTGATGAATTCAGTAGGAAAATGTAGGTGCTTTTCTTGAAATTAAAATCATGTGTTGAGAAATTTCAAAAAGTTCAAATCATTAGTAGATGAAGAGTCAAGTTGTGACATTATAAGCCCTAGATTTGATACGAGAGGTAAATTCTATGTAAACGAATTCGATAACTTTTGTGCTAAGCAAGGAATCAATAGACAATATACAATATGCTATGCTTTGTAGCATGATGGAGTAGTTGAGAGAAGGACCCGCACAATTACAGTGATGGCTCGATGTATGTTGGAGAACATAAGTGTTTCCTAGAAGTTTTGGGCTGAGGTAGTTTACATTGCAATTTATCTACTCAACAGTTCTCTGACACAGGGAAGTGAAGGAGAAGACCCTAGAGAAAGCTTGGTTTAGGAGGAAATTTAAAGTGAGTCATCTTAGGGTCGTCAGCTCTATAGAAAATGTCTTGGTTCCAGATGCCAAGAGAACCAAATTGAACCCTAAGAGTAAGAAGGTAATGCTTACGGGTTACAATGAAAATCATAAGTACAAGTTGATTGATTTTGGTACTAATTGCTTGACTCCAGCAGGGATGTTGTGATTGAGGAAGAGTTTGGGCCTTTTTAGCCATCTTCATACATCAAGATTATTGAAGATCAAGCTATTAAGAATAAGGATTTAGGTGTTCAACTTTTATTTGCTCCACTTGAAAGGGGGAGGATTTTGAGCGCGAGGAGTTTCCTAGGCAGGTAACAATACTAGAAGAATTTGTTGATGAAAACCTAGATGACATAGAAACAAGTAGCCCAAGTCATGATGGCATTATTGATTTGGCCAAAGATGCTTTGATGTTTGGGATGATGAAATGATCTATAAGATTAGATCATCTAGAGGCAAGATCAAGAACACAATTAACTTCGCTCTTTTGGCCAATCTTTAGGGAGTTCATGATCCCCAAGATTTTGTGGAGGCAAAAGGAAAACCTGAATGAGAGAAGGCCATGGAAACTGAGTGCTTTGAAAAAAAGATTTGGGGTTCTTTTAGATCTTCCACTAGGGTAGAAACCCATTGGTTGTAAATGGGTGTACAAAGTCAAGTACAAAATTTATGGTTCATTTGACAAGTACAAAGAACGGTTGGTTGCAAAAGGGTTCTCACAAAGAGAAGGTATTGACTATGAGGAGACCTTTGCTCCCGCAACAAATATGAGTGACATCCATTTAGTTCTGGCCATGGTAGCTCAATTTTTTTGGAAATTCTATCAAATGGACATCAAAAGTGCCTTTTTCAATGTCTGGCTTGGAGGAAGAAGTGTACATGTCTCAGCCTTAGGTTTTTAAGTTGCAAGAAAGGAGCATCGGGTATACAAATTGAAAAAAGCTCTATATGGCATAAAGTAGGCATCTAAGGCATGGTACGTCAAAATTGATAGGTATTTGGTTGAACAGGGATTTTAGAGAAGTCCTTCGGATCCCAATTTGTATGTCAAAAGCGTAGGCAATGAGATCATTCTATTGGTCATTTATGTAGATTATATCATTATTACAGGTAGTGAGACGCATTTGATTGAACAACAAATCAAATATAATTTGAGTAAGGCTTTTGACATGACTGATTAAAGTCTTCCACATTACTACCTAGGTGTAGAAGTGTAATGTCCCCACATTGAAATAGAATTTAATAATAAATGATAATAATAAAATTAAAATATAAAAAATTAAATTAAAATATAAAATAATATAATTAAATATGATTAATTAAAAATTAATTAAGTTAATGAAAAGTCAAAAGACATGAAAGGAAAAGTTGCGACTCCCTCAACAATGAGATATAAAAGGGAGAAGAGAACCTCATTTGATAGGGAGCATAATTTGGAAATGAGAAGTGCAGATCTGATTATGAAAGGTTGTGTCCCTTTCAAAGGGCAGAAATAATGAAGAGTTGCACTCTTTCAAAGGGTGCTAATGGTGAAAGGGTGTGTCTCTTGCCAAAGGGCATACATGATGAAGAGGTGTGACCTCTCCCTCACATTAAGAGATATAAAGGAAAGGAATAAAAAGCATCTAGTGAGATCACCATGGATCAGATCAGATCAGAACTGTTATTAAGTTACAGGCAGTAACATCTTTGTTCTTGGTGGTATGCATGGGGATGTGTTTAATAAGTATGCTTAATATATGAAGCCCACTAATGTTCTTATTTGGAATTAATAGTAATATTAATATGGACTGCAATATGTATGGCAGCCATACTTAATTTCATATATATATTCATAATACATGAGAAATATTTATACTTATAGTCTAAGTCATGTTACTACTTGTTGTGACCATTTCACACATCGCCCCATCGCAAATGGGGACCCCCTCTTTTTGCTTGTTTTTCGCTTGTTTTCGCTTTCGTTTTAGGGTTTTGTTAGTTAGTTAGTCGTCTGGATTTAGGGCCAAGCCTTAGGGTTTTAAATTTTGCCTTTTCAAGCCAAAATCCAGTCATTTTTGAGAGCTTCTGAGCTTCTTTTCTAGAGTGCAAATTTTTGAATGCAATGAATTCGCCAAAATGGTCTAATTTTTCAATTGGAATGTTCATGCAGAGCTTAAACTTGTCTAAATGATGACCGTCAATATGAATTTTTGTCTGATTGAATATTTTGACCAAATTTTGACTTTTTTGAAGTTTGATCTTAAGCATTGGAATTGATTTGTTTTCACCTCGTGAAGTGTTAAAATGTGAAAAATCTTGTTATTTTGGCCTGTAGGAGCAAAATCGCTCCTGTCCCTCAGTGAAGGACGGGAGCTCATTTCCAAATATCTCATCATTCTTGCAGAGTCCAGACAAATTTTACGTTTGAAGTGATAGAGAACGACAAGATCTTTCATTTGAATATAAATTGAAGATTTTCATGAGCACAGAAAGGTCTCCAGAAGGAAAATCGCTCCTGTCCCTCAGTGAAGGACCGGAGCTACGATTCAAATTTCGTTTTGTCCTTGCAAGATTTTGATAACTTAACAATTTGAGGACGCCCGAAGGAAGATGCTTTGCCAAATGAATATAATTTGAGATGCAAAAAACGAAGGAAAATGACCTATATTGACTAAATCGCTCCTGTCCCTCTCCAAGGGACCAGGGCGAGGTACCTTGTAGCTCTCGTCCCTCTCCCAGGGACTAGAGCGATTTCCTCCATTTTGCAAAATCCAGACAAGGGTCAAGGCAAGTTTACGTTCAAAAACAAGGGAAAACATGAGATGAGCACATTGAATATAAATTGAAGATTTTTGGGACGTCCATACCAGTGTTAAATGCCTAGTTCGCTCCTGTCCCTCAGGAAGGGACCAGAGCGATTTTTGATATAATTGCTTTTCTTGCAAAGTTACAAATAATGTGAAGGCATGGGTGGATAGAGTGAAGGAGGACGATTCCGTTGAATATAAACTTGGAACTTGGCAAAGTAAGATGAAGGCCACAAGGGAAGGATCGCTCCTGTCCCTCTCCAAGGGACCAGGGCGATACAATGGTGATGATACGTCCCTCTCAAGTTCAAGGTCGTCCCTCCAAGGTTCAAGACCGATCCAAGCCAGGACAAAAGGTGGCGAGGACATTTCAAGGCATTTCCATCAAGCGCAACGTTACAAAGGTCATCACATGGAAGGATTTGCACTCTAAAGACCTAGATCGCTCCTGTCCTTTGGCAAGGGACCAAGGCGATATCTACATAATGGCGTAGATTTCAAAAGGCAAACAAGTTTCAAGTTACCAAAAGGGTCGAAAGGACGTCATTTTACGCAATGAAGTTGATTGCAAGTTGGTACAAACAAGAACAAGCACATAATGATGAACTTCGCTCCTGTCCCTCAGGAAGGGACCAGAGCGATATTAGATGTATTGATCAATTCATGCAAAATTCGCGTAAGGACAATATATTGCAATGTTCTGGAGGGTCCATGGTATGACAACAAGGTGATAAACAAGAGTTTTGAACGTCCAAACATCGCCAAATGGTGTAAAGGCCCCACATCGCTCCTGTCCTTTGGACAAGGACCAGGGCGATCCTATCAAAAGCGCTCATATTCCTCCAAAATCGAAGCAAGGCGAGGTTAAGCAAGACAAAGGACGGCGTTTGGAAAACATCACAATGAAGGATCGAAGGTCAAAAAAATGCATATTGAACGTGAAAAATCAAGATCGCTCCTGTCCTTTGGACAAGGACCAAGGCGATCCTATCAAAACACTCGCGTTCCTTCAAAGATCAAGGCGAAATGAGGTTAGGAAATGCGAAGGACAACGTTTGAAAGACATTGCAAAAGAGATCGAAGTTTAAAATCGCCAAGCCCAAGGAAAACATGTGGATCGCTCCTGTCCCTCTCCAAGGGACAAGGGCGATGATCCTTATAACATCGAAGGTACCTTGCAAAAGCAAGTGGAAATAAGCGCAAAGAACACAAGCAATGATATTTCGAAGGTCAAAGATGCAAGGTGAATGCAAAAACATGGAGATCGCTCCTGTCCCTCTCCAAGGGACCAGGGCGATAATGGTCATAAGATGCACTTGCTCGCACAAGAGAGGCATTCAAATTCGAAGGACCACCAGATGATCGATTTGGGACGTGAAAATGGAGGAGTTGAACGTTAAAAATGCAAAACCAAGACAAAATAATGGATCGCTCCTGTCCCTCTCCAAGGGACCAGAGCGATGAGGTACGTTCCTTTATTTTCATATTTTTGGCGCCAAATTAAACAATTCGAATTTCCTTAAATGCTAAATCGATTTAAAAAATTGAAAATCTTATTTAAATTGGCATTTAATATGGCGTTAATCTTTATTAATTATTTTTGCCTTTATTAAAATCGAAATTTGCAAATAAAAAAACACAAGGCATTAATAGTTAATTATTTAATTAATAAGAAAATCGAATTGGAGCGCTCATATATGGAGGTCGGCCTTGTCATTTCATTACAAATCATTTAAAAATCGTTTGAAATTGTTATATTTCATCAAGTCGGCCAAAGAGATAAATCGATGAGAGCGCTATATATAGGGGGGTGAAAACTATTATTTTCACATCATTATTTTACCTCTCTACATGCGAATTAAGGAAGACGAAGGGAAGTGTTAAGTGTGTTCAAAGATAGTGCGAATATTATCCAAGGGTGGCGCGCTTAGACATTCCAAAGGTGGTGCGACTTCAAACCAAAGGTGGCGCTTAGACATTCCCAAGATGATGTGAGGCGTGTTTGAAGAGGTGCGAATTTGAAGATCCATCCAAGACCACACCTAAGGCGAACTTGCTAAAGACTTGGTGATTTATTTGTGCGAAATTGAAGATCACGTCCTGTCCAGAGGTGGCGAAGTCAATTTTGAGGGGATCATATCGAAGATTATCTTTATACCTCAATTTTGCCTAGGCAAATTTTGTTTTTTGCATTCTAGAGTTAGCTCTCTATCGAGGTATGGCGATTTAATTATTATTGTTTTATTCATTCATCGTCATAGGTCAAATTTTGAAATTTTGATTCTTTAAATCTCTTAGCTCAATCGTTGTATTTTAGGAAATGATAACTCTAGAGACTTATCATAAGGTTTCCTAAAATTGATCTCTCTTATCTACGTTATTTATTGCAAAAATCTATTTTTCATAATGAAATGTTGTGTAGGTATGGCGACCCCAAAGGCGGGAGCATCCACCAGTCGCTCGGCTCTCATGAAAGAAGATCAGAAGACTGAAGAAGTGGAGACCAAGATCGTGTCCAAGTGGAGCAACATTGGAGATACAAACTTGGGGAACTTTAGCACGAAGAAGTTCCGAGAGGTCCCTTACATCGGCAAGCCATCACCTGTCGCCCAGAGAATAATAGAAAGTGGCATCATTAAGGCGGCCGGTTTTCCTCCAGCCATTCAGTGTCACGAATTGATGATCGAGTGTGCCCGTCATTACAATCCACAGTCCAGGACAATTGTGTCCAATGAGGGAAACATTTTGGCGTACCTTTCAGAGGAGGCCATAAGTGAAGCCTTCCATCTTCCAGAGCACAGGGACATGATATACAAGAGCATTGAAGGAGCCAGATCAGTGTACGATGATGATCCAGATGCTTGTCTAAGCATAATCAACAAGAACTGGTTACTCAAGAGTCGTCCCCGTCTGAGCAAAGTGCCGAACACACCGCACAGGATTGATTTCCAAGAGGAGTACAGAGATTTGATCACCATGCTCAACAGAGTCACAGGAGCACCTCATGCCTTCTATTTTGAGAAATGGATGTTTTACTTCATCCAGGTGATTGTTCAAGGAAAGGGTACAATACATTGGGCTAGGATAATTAGCCATTGCTTAGACGTACAGTTGAGAAGACTCAGGGCTACTAAGTCCTTCCACATGAGTTCATATGTCATCTATGCCTTAATCAGGAGCGTTGAGTACGCAGGACTACCTCACAGAGGAGTGATTGGAAGAGGACCCGGTGAGGTCAGAGTTTGCGAATCCTATACCTACTTGCATCATCCACCAGGGAAGAACTACAAGTTAATCAATGATACTTTCACGATGAACATCACAAGGACGTTGCAAGGAGGGATTCACAACAGATTATCTCAAGATGCCCAGGAATTAATCAAGAGGTACGGTGCTTGGTTCATTCAGTTTCCCAAGTTCACTTACATTAAAGTGTATGGATGTCCTTTACCTCCATACATGTTGCCGAGATACCCGACAGACAGGATTGTGTTACTTGAAGTAACAAGGCAGTTGGCAGCATATGTGAAGGCATTCAGACACCGACATCAGAATGGAGTTCAGGTACCTATTATTTTGGGTAATTCAGTTGAGGTATCTCCCAATGTCTCAGCCATGGATGATGCAGAGAGGGAGTTAGCCTTGTATCCTTTTTCATCTTTTGCTTGGAGGAATAGTTTTGATCCTCATGGACATTTAGAGGAGACAGCCGGTAGAAGATTTAGACATGAGTACCAGATTGAAGATTTTATGATGAATCTCCTAGATGATCTCGAAGTGAAACGTAAGATACATTCTAGATTGCCTTTGGATTTCATCAGGAAATGTAAGATTTACAGAGTAGCCGACCAAGCTCAGGACAACGGCAGGCACATCCAATCTTCATATGATAGAGAAAGCAAGACAATAAGTTTGAATTGGAATGAGCCCGAGGCCGTGGATTTAGATGAATTGATGGCACCAGTCTTGTCTTGTACTCGCAGATGGGTAGATGTTCAGCACCAGAAGTTGAGAGAACAAGGCATAGCCATGTCTTTTACTTTGGAAGAGAAACCAGCCGAAGGTGGAGCCAGTGTTAGTGAAGGTAATCCTAATCCTAGGAATTCAGGTGAAGATAACCTTCGATGTGCCAGTGAGGGCAATCTCCATTCGAGAGGTTCAAAGAGAAAGGAAAGATCCGAAAAGAAAGAGCCTTCCAAGAAAAAGCAAGGTGCCAACAAAGATCAAACACCAGGTACTTCTTCCAGGCCAGAAGACAGAACAGTTCGAGTGGAAGAATCCATGGAATCGATGGTACAGAATGACAGACAGGAGGAAGAACAGGCACAGCATGTTTCATCCGATGGATCTCTCCAAGACTATGATTTAGAAGAAGATAATGAAGTAACATCTCCTCCCAGACAAGAAGAAGTAGTACATAAAGAAATTCAAGTTCAAGAGACAAGATCAAATATCCCAGATTGGTTGAAGGAAAGATTGACTAAGGTGATCGTAATTGAGGACGAGGACAGTGCAATCGATCTAGAGAGCCTTGTTGGACGTTCACATATGACAACAGAGAAGAAGAAGGCTACAAAGATGTCCAAGATGATTCGAGATGAGACTGGATCTAGAAAACTGCAGATAGCTACACCGGCAGCAGACAAATATGAGGGTGAGATCCTAGCAGAGGACTATCATATACAGACTATTGAGTTAGGACCATCCACAGCAGAGCAGACTTTAGATGATGCCACCGACACAGTTGAGGCATTGAAGGACAAGTTCAGAGAAGAAGTAGAAAAGAATAGAAAGCTTGAGAAAGAGGTCGGTGCATGGAGGACATATTTCAGTCACATCAATGAACCTTTGGGACGTCAGGATCCAGTTAGATCACCATTGCAGGCATTGCCCCTTCAATCAATCAATGAAGCAGAAAGATTCAGGAATATGGTCCAGCGTACATGTAATTGGATGGATAGATCTCACACGGTGGCCATTGAGTTTATTACAAGGATGTCGAAGATCACCCACCAGGCTATCCAAGTCCTTGAGATAATCCACAGACTGATGGCAACAGTAGCTGCATTTGCCCATACCAAGGACGTTGTCATTCCTGTCTTGAAAGTTATAAGACATACATCCAGAAGAATTTTAGCACAAGAGAAGATCTTGGAAGGTGATTCTCACAGTTTGTTTCAGTGGTCAACCTTACTCCATATAAAGAGTGTTCTCTTTGAGGACATCAGTATTAGATGTGGTCAAGTTGAGGAGGTGATCAATCCGATCCAGGACAGAGTATTTGAGGTACTTCGTACCATTCTTGGCAGAAGGATCGAGGTCGAGACAGATGTGGATTTACAAGAATTCGAAGATAGAATCAAGATCATCTTTCGCAAGGACGCAGATGTTACAGATGAGCAGTATGATCAGATGTATGCCACCATGCTCCTGATTGATAGAACTAAGGAACTTGAACCTACTTGGGACACAGCTCTTCTAGATGCATTTGATCAGGTTATCCACTTAGAAGAGAGTATCAAGAATCTTCCCGAGATTCCAAGCACAGAAATCGAAGGAATTGTGACAAAATTCATTGCATATGCTAAGAAAGAGAATTGGAAGGGGAATAAGATTCTAGATGAAAGGTTGTTACAGATGACATGACATCTTATTTCTCATTGGCTGATACCTCCTAGATTTTTGTGCCAAATTTAATATTTGGCTATGTATTTAATATTGTTCAGTAAAAAGGAGGTCATTTGTAACAAACCCTAATTAGGGTTTAGGTGTCATGATCTTGTCCATTGATTTACTTTCAATCTGGACCTTTCATTGTAATTGGGGATGCTATTTATACCCCCATTTTTCATTTCATTTGTAATAGAATAGTCAATAGAGAAATAGAGAATAGAGTTGAGAGATTAGAATTGTAAGCAATTTTTATTTTGTAGCAAGATTGAGTCTTGAAGAGAGAAGTTCAAGCAATTGTTGTATATGATGACTTGGAAATCAATAAAATATTGAAGTTATGGTGTTTTGTTGCAAATTTCATAAGTTATCTTCATGGTTGTTGGATGTACTTGAATCATGCTCAATCAAAGTAGTTTGTTAATTTGAAAGGCTAAGTGTGAGGTTTGATATTTGGTAGGATTCGCTATCCAAACCACTAGCTTCTTGCTGATTGTAGGAACGCCTTGCGTGGTCGACTGGAAAACGTTTTGAGTCCTTAACCTTCAAGCATTTTCGCATCTAGGATATGTACCTTCGTAGTAGTGTCCTTGGTCTTTGATGCATTGAACACCATTATTACCCTAGAAGATCGCACTAATTTCAATTGAGTTGTTATCTTATGGCAAAATTGAAGTTGGTTGAGTCTTGCCAAATCTCATTCATGCTAAGTCGTTCATAGGGTTAGACTAGATTAGACCTCTCAAACCCTGTCCTTTTTCCTTTTTTTTTTGAAAGTTCCTTTTAGATTAGTAAAACCTTCGAACTATTGAATCCGTAAGAAGCCTTGAAGGAAACAGCAAATCACATCATACCACTAAAAAGCTTGTCCACACGTGGAGACCCCACTAAAAGAACCTTGGAGTCCACCTAACTGATCCTTTTTGCAGATCTTCAGCAGTTAGAGACTATTTTCTCAAGAGAGGATAAGATGCCTAATGGTATTTTATTTTGTGTATGATTGTGTACAAAATACACGTCAACACTACTGTCTGTATTTAAGAAGATGGGAATGAGATGTTCGAAAGGGGGGCAGTCTAAACCCAAGCAATAGGTAAAAAGAAATGCAATGATAAACCCAAGGGGGTAAAAGATAAAAAGAAATGTAATGATAAACCCAATAGGGAAGTGCGTAATGTCCCTTTTTGCAGAGTAGTCTAGAGTGACTAATTAGCCTATTTTAGTTCCTGTACACTAAAGTCTGTTAAAAGGGAATTATTTAATTTGATTATTTAATATTATCTGACAAAGCATATTTTATGGATAATATTATTTAATTAAGTTAATAAGCTTTATAAAGTGACTTAAGTGAAATATTAAAGGACCTTAATAGTCACTTTATTTCTCGGGTTTAATTAAAATATTAAATAGAGCAGGAATTTGAAAAGTTTTTCTAATGGTTTTTGGAGATTGTTATAAAAACGACATTTCGAAGCTTATTTTCAAATGCTTGGATTATTTCTCTTATTTGACTTTGAAGAGCTTCCTTGGAGCTAGAAACCTTAGGATGGAAACCCTAAGGGTAATGGATTCGCTAGTGAGACTAATCTACCCTAGCGAATGGTTGGAGATTTCATTCAGAGATCTCATAGTAGATTCACACGATTGAGGTTTACAAGAAATTGTGAAGTCTTTCCGAAAGAAAATTTTTAGTAAGTTGTGGAGGAAAGCTACATGCAAAATATTGGGAGGGCTTTTTTTGTAAATATTTCAGTTTGAGGTGGCGCCCTTAGATTATTTGCAAATAATAATAAACTATTACTATTGCACTTGGGTGCCATAATATATTTTTAGTTGGACGCTATTACTGAAGGCAAACATGTTTCCTCTTTGGAAACATGTTCAAACATTGACATTTCAAGACAAGCTTGTGAGCTAGTAGCAAAGCGATGGCTCTAGAAGGCATTTGGAACAAATTTGCATTCCTACCCTTGGTTGAACTCCTTTGCAGTAGCTTTATGGTTATTATTCCAGGCGTGGGCTTGCTGAGTCAGGGCGTACCCTGCTTTAGTGGATGCTTCTATTGATCTTTCCTTCTAAAGGAGATGCAGCGATTAAGGGACTGTTTGGGGTGGATTTATGCTTCTTTGAGCTGATCATGAGCATCATTCTTTGGGCGATTTGAAATGAGTAAGGGACATGAGTTCATGCATGGACATGGCAGCAAGATAAGTGATTCTAAGACCTCAATGGATGTTGCAGAAATTGTCTTGTATTTCTGAGTATTATATCTGCTGTAAAATTGCTGCAAATCATCCACAATCTGGTTTATGCGATGAAAGGTTGGAAGACTATGTCATTCTATTTCAGTCTGAAAATCTTTCGATGCTTGCATTATGTGTCTTTATTTATATGGAAAAGAAATCTACCATGATTAAATGGCCACACCATTGCCAAACTGAAAATGTCTCTAAGACCACAACAAGCAAACTGTTTGACAAAATTTCTCAAATAAAAGGTTGCAAAAATTTGGATAAAAATCAATAGGGGATTTTACTGTGGAATCAAATAGTGTATCCTGCTAGCCTGAAGGATTCAGTGTGTTAGGATTCCCTAAGATACTGAGAGGGGGGGGGGGTGAATCAGTATCTAACCGGTTAATGGATTTTCTTTTAACTTGTTAAACAAATTGCATTCCAAAACAGTGTACCGGTAAACCAGAATTAATGCAGTAAATAAGAACAATAAACACAACATAGAAAGCACACCATAACACAATATTTTTGGCGAGGAAGCCCGGTGTGGGAAAAACCTCAGTGGGATTTGTGACCCACAATATTCGCTCACTGGCCAATAAGTGAATATTACTTACAAAAGTGGGGCCTGCACATGCAGGAAGGCTCACTGCCTAGAGCTCACTGCTCAATTACAAAAGGAAGTCTCACTGACTTACAAAAATGGATCATAGAAATCCAATGTGATGTATTGCTACAAAAAGCATTTGCTATGCCAGGTTCAGTACCGGTTTAAGCTCTTGCAATAACCATAAACCTTACTTCAAAATCTGGCTTAATATTCGCACAGAATATCCATCTATGTCGCATACATATCACTTACAAAATGTTCTACAAGATCTTACAATATGCCTTGTCGGCTTACAAAAAGATTTTACAATTAAATACATTATGCAATAAACAAAATCTTGTCGGCCAGGGTGCCGGTAATCATCTTGTCGCTGCCGGTGCCGGTGCCATATGATTGCAAGGTTGCCATCAATGACAATACCTTCAATCACCTACAATTTCTCATTGGAGTGTGCATTTGCCAACAATCTCCCCCTTTGGCATTGATGGCAACACTCATGAGAAAAAGTCAAAATTGTATCCAAAAAGTGTTGTCCAAAACTGTTACCAAAACTGTGTGCTCCCCTTGAGCAGATGATGTCTTCTGTCAGTCATTTTTTTCATCCTACTACCTTTTTCTCATCCTCTACTACTCCCCCTTTGGCATCAATGACAAAGGCTGTCAATTAATGTCAATTGAGTGTAGTTCTTGTTTGGATCCCTGTAAGTGGTGGGTTACAATCTGATATAGATCCGCTAATGCAAAATTCAAGCTGTTAGTGAACCTTTCACTATCCTTTAGTGCTGCTTCTGTCCTTTGGATGGTACTGGTAAGTATGTGCATTTGCTCTTCCGGTGTCTTAAGTCCTGGAACAAGAGCCTTTGAAATCTCTTTTCTCAAAGAGATGAGGATGTCTAGTTTCGGACCTAGTCTGCACTTCAGTTCCTTAGCCTTAAACTTTAATCTCTCCTTATCTTTTTCAAATTTTTCAATTTTCTCTTCAAAGCCTGCAATTTCTTGCTCTATTACTGATATGGGTTCAGATGAACCTATTAGATTATCAGCAATATCATTTATTTCCTTTTGTGCTCTGCTGATCTCTTTATCTATGTCCTTTGTCAAAATGTTAGTTTTACATGAATCCCTGTACAATTTCTTGAAGTCCATTATTGTCTTTCCTAGTGCCGGTAATAATGTATCAATATGTTCCTTACATCTGTTTATTGACTCTGCAAAGAATTTTTCTTTCTCTTTATTCATTTTCTCACTGAAAGTCTCTTCATTGATCTGATCAATTGTTAGTAGATTGCCGGTTATGTACTTAGACAATGTGTCTAATTGGCTCAAAGAATCTTTATTTTCTACATTGCACTTGGGTGCAATCAACTTCAAAATTGATATGGTGTCATCAATTGCCTTGTATGCAAGTGCATTGCAATTAGTTATTTTCTTAATGGAATCCAGCAATACCTCTGTTACATTTGTTGGTCTGAATTTTGTTAAGGAGGAACCAGATGATTGACCAACTGCCTTAACAATCTGCAATCCGCCGGTGTGAGTAACCTCTTTGCTTATGGTGACCTCTGGTAGGTTAGTTTTTGTTTGCATCTCTACTAGCAAAGGCTTGGGTTTCTCAGCTGTTGTCGGTGGCACTGTCTCTATCTGAACCTTTACCTCAACCTTTTTCTCTTCTGGTTTTTCAATGTGTACCTCTGTCTGTTTCTCTGAGCTTTCCATTGTCAGTTTCTCTGATTGTGTCTTAGTGTTTTCTTCAGGTTTCTCTGTATGAACCTCTGAATTGTCTACTGTTGGTATCTCAATAGATTTTATTGTGTTATCAGTAGCCGGTTGCTCAATAGGTTTTTCAGTGTGTACATCAATGGTATCTGTCTTTCCAGTATCCAAGGGATCAGTTGATTGTCCAGTGTGTGTTTCAATCCCAATCTCAATGTTTCCAACTGTGTCCTCAACATTTGTCTCAACTGCAATGTTTTCTGCCGGTGGCTTAGTTGCCACATCTCTCTTCTCAATTGTTTCCTTATCAACCACAATGTTGACTTCTTGTGTGTCAATATTCATTGCATACAACACCTCTGAATTAGGATTGGTGTCTTCATGTGTTGTCTCCATACTCTCCACATTATCTGTTACTGGTGGTGTATCAATATTTACAACCGGTGGAGTATCAGAAGGACGTGGGGGCAAGTTATCTGTTACCTTTATGCTCGGGGGACCACCTACCTTGCCTTTACCTTTATCCTTATCCTTTTGATAGACTTTGAGAGTCTTTGGTCGTTTAAGCTCTTCTTGCTTTTCCTTCTCCACAAAGAAAATATCCCATTTGTCTGTTGTTTCTTGAGATTTCTCATTTACTCTACTAGCCATTAATGCTAAATGCTGGTGACCAGTAGAAAATATTGTCCGGTTAGCCTCACTTATCAGTTCATCAATTTCTTCTGTTGATCTTATTGGGTGAACTGCAAGTAATTTCTCTATCTTCATGTTTTTGTCCAGTTCAACAATTGCTACCCTTCTTGCTTCTAACCTTCTGTACAAGTCACTAGGTAGATCATCTACAACTTCTATCAAAAATTTCTTGTAAATATCTAAGTGTAGAGTAACACTGTTTTCTATACTTTCCTTTTCTTCATTGCTAAGAGTATTATACAACTTGCTGATATTTGACAAGTTACCATCTTCAGTTATCTCATTCAAAAGGTTGTCTAAGGGAGGAACAACTTGTTTTTCCTTCTTCTTCCTTGGGGTCATTTTCTTTGCCGGAGGCCTTACTGCTTGTTGTTTCTGTCTTTTTCTCTTCGGTGCGGGAGAGAGTACCGGTGAGGGTTTTCTTTTTCTTTCTACCCTTTTGAATTCTGCCGGTATTTCACTGTCAGAGGAGGTAGCAACCGGTGAAAGATGTGCTTCCGGTTGTGTTCCTTCCAAGTCACTCTCCTTGATACCAGTTTTATTCAATATATCTTCCTTGATTGCTTTTGCTTGTCTTGTTGCTTTTCTAATTGTTTGTTCTGTTTTCTTTATTCTTTTCTGTGATTGAACTTTGCTTTCAATAGTTTCAGTATTTCCAAATACTTTTTCTGTTGGTTCTTTGGGAGCTTCAAGGAGGGCTTTTGCATATGTTTCTATTATGTTCTCATCTGCCTCATAACCCATCTCTGTAACCCAAACTGTTCTTGGAACTACTGCCTCCATCCAAATTTCATCTTTCTTAATAACAAAACATATCTCCTTTTGGTATTTGTCAACTATGGCTTGAGATAGTCTTATTCTAGTCTTCATTCTAGCCTTCAGTGCCTGAAAGTGTTCATTTATGTTCTTCTTGCTGTCATCTCCCATGTTGTTAAGAATATCCAAAAGTTGTTTTCCTACCGGTATGTCAAAACCAAATTCCTTTCTGCCTATACCAGGAACTTCCTTGGTGATATATAGCAATAGACATACAAGTAAATTACCAAATCTGAATGTGCCTTTCTTGTTACCCTTAATTTTCTTCATATTGTCTATTAGTTCATCCTTTAACCATTCGCATATGTCAATCTTTGCATTGCTGTTTACTATGTCATAAGCACTTTTGATACATAAGCTAGAAACAGAGTTTAATTTGTTGGCATGTGTAGCCTTGTATCCAAGAATCATGCTAATGAATCTTACATTGATATCCTTCACATCATTTACTCTCAAGGATCTCTTGTCATAGGTTGCACTGGTTAGGGTCATTACAGTGTCGTTTGGAACCTTTTTAGTCTTATCAGGCCTGCTACTGGTGGAAGGTAAGCCTATCACTGCCCTAACTGCTTTTTTTGTTATCTTATGAATGGAATCTAGCCAAAAAAACTCCCCATGAACTCTGCTCAATACAATTCTTATAACTTCTTTGGGAAAATCAGGAATGCTAAGTATCTCCACAAAACCTAGGGTTTCAACTATCTTGTGTTCCGATTTTACATTACCATTCTCATCACATATTACTGTCCTATACATGTTCATAATCTCATCAGCGCCTAGTTCTTCAATATGACAATGTATGTAAATTCTAGGATCCTCAGCATATGCAACTCCTTTGGGTATTTTAGAAAATGCTCCTAGGGTATCATCCTTTTTCGCAATTTCGGGAATGATTTTAAATACGGGCCTAGGGTGTTTAATCACTTCAATTACTGTAGGGTTTGCAATGAATTTAGGTGCAGAGGAGGAAGCCATTGTATAAATACCTTAATCTGCCTTTAGGTATGAGTGCTTGAATGATTTGCTTCGCTTCTTGCTGTGGATGCCTTTGCTCGGGATTTTTGCGCTCTAAGGAAGTTTGAATGCTCGGTGAATGAAGAAGAACCAAAAACACTTGCTTTATAATGTCATTTCCTTCAACTACCACATTAAATGCCTGCCGGTTAAGTGAAACTTAACACATCTGCCGGTAAAGAAGTAATTCAACTTCTCACCATCAACTGAGGGTAAATTAGCATGTTTTTCAATTTGTTGCCATACCCCCAAAAGGATTTCTTTTCAGTTAGATGAAGAGTCTCTTGCCGATGGAGTGATACTCTGTTCTACCGGTGAAGGAATAGCTTCATTAACACTCTGATTTGACTTTCTAATCCATTGTTTTGAAAATTCTTGTTTTACTTCTTCAACCTTCTCTTTACCTTTCAAACTAGGGCCTTTGTTATTTGCCGGTGATACCTTATTTCTACAAAATTTTGCAATATGTCCAATTTTGTTGCAAGCATAACAAGTCACATTGTTTTTCTGAATAGCTTTTCCATATCCTATGCCGGTATGTGTTCTGCATTGATTAGATAAGTGTCCAAATCTTCCACAAACATAACATCTTACATTCATTCTGCAATTTTCTGAGTTGTGACCAATTTTGTTGCATTTGGAGCATTGACCGGTGGGTGCATTAGAGTTCTGATAGTTTCTAGATCTACATTGATTTGCTCTATGACCATACTTGTTACAGTTAAAGCATTTCCCATTAAATTTGTAAGCATTAGGTTGTCTTACCGGTTTACTGTGATCATGATTGTTTGTAGTACTGGAGCTTTCACCAACTTCAAAGCCAAGGCCATTAGTATCTCCATCAGGTTATCAAGTTCCTCTGAACTTTTCTTGAATTTCTCTTTGTGTTGATTTTCAACAGCCAACTCATTTTCCAAGATTCCCTTTTGTCTCATGGGTTCAGTTTTGTCATTTTGTGTAGGCATCAAATCTGTCTTCAACATATCATTTTCATGACTGAGTCTTGTGTTTTCATTTCCAGCATCATTTAATCTTCTAACCAAGTCATCTTCATTCTTCTTTCTGTTTTCAACGTCTTTACAAAACCTCATAGTCATATCTTGCATCTCATTCCTCATTGTACTGTTTTCCTGTCTCAATTTGTTTACAAGGTCATTAAGAGTTTCTTTTTCATCATCATCATTCTGCGTCTTCTCAGAAAGTTCTCTTCTTTTGTTCCTAGCAATAGTGAGATTTTCTTGAAGTCCTTAAATGATTTCCTGTGCAGCCTTCAGATCATCTTCAAGTTTCATATTCTTCAACTTTTCTGCATCATAATTTGAAAGAGCTGTTTCCAATTGCTTTCTCAAGTTTTCCATTTCTACCGGTGTCAGAATCTCCCTCAAGCTGTTAGGCTTTTGAAAACAGAGGACTAGGCTTTGATACCAATTGTTAGGATTCCCTAAGATACTGAGAGGGGGGGGGGGTGAATCAGTATCTAACTTGTTAATGGATTTTCTTAACTTGTTAAACAAATTGCATTCCAAAATAGTGTACCGGTAAACCAGAATTAATGCAGTAAATAAGAACGATAAACACAACATAGAAAGCACACCATAACATAATATTTTTGGCGAGGAAACCCGGTGTGGGAAAAACCTCGGTGGGATTTGTGACCCACAATATTCGCTCACTGGCCAATAAGTGAATATTACTTACAAAAGTGGGGCTTGCACACGCAGGAAGGCTCACTGCCTAGAGCTCACTGCTCAATTACAAAAGGAAGTCTCACTGACTTACAAAAATGGATTATGGAAATCCATTGTGATGTACTGCTACAAAAAGCATCTGCTATGCCAAGTTCAGTACCGGTTTAAGCTCTTGCAATAACCATAAACCTTACTTCAAAATCTGCCTTAATATTTGCACATAATATCCATCTATGTCGCATACATATCACTTACAAAATGTTCTACAAGATCTTACAATATGCCTTGTCGGCTTACAAAAAGATATTACAATTAAATACATTATGCAATAAACAAAATCCTGTCGGCTAGGGTGCCGGTAATCATCTTGTCACTGCCGGTGCCGGTGCCTGCCGGTGCCATATGATTGCAAGGTTGCCATCAATGACAATACCTTCAATCACCTACAATTTCTCATTGGAGTGTGCATTTGCCAACACAGTGTGTATGCACAATTGACATGACTTGGGCATGAGTAATGCAGCCATATACACACCCACTTTATACACAACATTATAACCTCAGAAGGAATAGATCCAACCCAAACATTGAATAACAACTACAAATTGATCCATTTGCAGAAGGTAAAAGGTTTGAAGTAAACATGGGTGATAGAGAGGACAGAGACAAAGAACATAGAGACCACCAGGAACCTAGCATAAGAGACATTCTTAATGATTTGGCTAGAGGACAGCGTGAGTTACAACAAAACATTGCTCAAATGTGTAACATGATGGCTCAACATCTTTTAGGCAATAACAATAATAATACTAACAACAATGGTGGAAACAATGGTCGTGATGATGGTTTAGTTAACAACAAGACTGTAAATCAGCATGCTATGGATGGAATAGCTAACTCTAGGTCTCCTATGTCTAATTTTCCTCCTAGGAACCAATTACAAGTTGAAAATGAACCTACACAATAGGAGTTGCAGGATTGGAGATACTCAATGTGTTGATTTACAGGTTGAGATGTCCTCCATGATTACACGGATCTCATGATGAAACATAAAACTCACAAAGGTGGTAGATCACATTACAATGACTTGCATAGGAAGGTTGACAAGCTAACTATTTCTTATTATGATGGGTCTGGAAAGACTCCAGCTAAAGCATGGGTATAGAAGCTAGACACCTGTTTTCAGATTAACCCCATGATAAAGGACAAGGCTAAAGTATGCAGCCATTCATTTGGATGGGAGTGCTCATAAGGGGTGGCATCATGGGATGGTTAGACTGGGTCATGATCAGATTGATTCTTATGCAAAGTTCATTGAGAGACTCATTGATAGATTTGATAAAAAGGATCTTAAGCTTCATTTTGAGGAGTTGGCCCAACTTAAACAATGGGGTTCAATGGAGACATACGTAATCGATTTTCAGAGGCTATTAGTTCTAGTCACTGACATTTCAGAAAGGAGATTGATTGTACCTTTTATGGATGGGTTATTAGATCCATTGAGAGGATGAATTAAGGCACTGAGCTCGCCCACACTACATGAAACCATTAAAAAGGCTAGGGACATGAAATCCTCTACTGCAAATAGTAAATTTTAGTCAAGAAAGACAAATTGGATGATGAGGCTCATAATGATTTGCACAAAAAGAAACTATGCTTCAGCTGCAATGAGCCTTGGGAAGTGGGTCACATGTGTTTAGGGAAAGGTAAGGTGCATTATATTGAGGTAATCTCTGATAGTGAGGAAGAAGAGAAGGTAGAGCAAACCCAAGTCACTAAGCACAATGATTTTGATGAGCAATTGAGAGATGAGGAACATTCACATAAGGGAGGGAAGGTGGAACCATTGCCACCCTATCTGGTAAAATTTAATTCTTTTAGAGTGTGTGGAGTCTTGCAAGGGAAACGAGTGATAGTTTTAGTAGACATCAAGACAACCCACAATTTCATAGACTCAACATTGGTAGCTAAGAGGGGAGTATAGATAGAGGATTTTGAGGGATTTAATGTTATGGTGGCAGATTGGTTTAACATGGCTTGTACCTGATAGGTCTCTCAGTTAAACATTACACTTGGTAATTACATTGTTACAAATGATTTGCAAGTTGTTGACTTAGGGGATATAAATGCTATATTGAGCATACAGTGGCTTCATTTCCTAGGAAAGTACTAACAAAACTTTTAGACTATGGAACTTAAGCTCAAAGTGGATGGAAAGAAGGTTGTGTTGAGGGGTATCTCCAATGGTGGTCCTAGGATTGTGTTGACAAAAAGAATGGAGATTATTTTCAGACATGGTGATGTGACATGGGCAACATAGTGTTTGATTTCTTCCGAGGCCCCTACTGAGGGCAGTCATCATTATCATGTGGACATTTAGGCAGTGTTACACAAACACAATTTAGTATTTAGTGAGATCCCTCCAGGGAGACCTCCAGATAGAGTGCTTGAGCATGTCATTGAGTTGCAGGAGGGCTCTATGCTTGTCATCACCACTCCTTATAGGCACCCTAAGTAGTTTAAGGAGATAGTAAACTCCATTAAGGATTATTGGATATGGAGCACATTAGACCTAGTTTGAGTCCTTTTGCTTCTTTAGTTCTCCTGGTGAAGAAGGATGGGATCATGAGGATTTGTATAGACTAGTGTGCCTTGAATAAAAGGACAATTAAAAGTAGATACTCTATTCTTAGGACTGATGAGTTGCACGATACGATGTACTTCTCAAAGATTGTTCTTAGATTGGGGTATCATCAAATCAAAGTAAGGGAGCAGGACATTCATAAGATAACATTCCAATGCCACTACAAGCACTATGAGTTTTTGGTCATGACCTTTGGGTTGACCAACACACTTGCTACCTTTTAGTCCTATATGAATCATATTTTTAACAAATAGTTGCAGAAGTTTCTCTTGGTATTCTTTGATGATATTCTCATATACGACAAAACTTGGGAGGAACACTTGAAACATCTAGATGAGGTACTTGGCATCCTGGAGACACAATCTTTGTATGCTAAGGCTTCCAAGTGTGAGTTTGGGATGACAAAGATTCTCTACTTGGGTCATGCAGGCAGTGCTTAGGGTGTTTAGGTATATCATGAAAAGATACAAGCAATATTGGATTGGCCACCATTGAGGACACTTATAGAATTGCAGGGTTTTCTTGGTTGTGCAGTTATTATAGGAGGCGTTTTCACAGTTTGGTGCACCTCTAACAGATCTCATCAAGAAAGGGGTGTTTAGGTGGACAGATAAGACTCAACACCCAGTTGCTCAACTTAAGGAGGTGATGAGCCCTTGTCTTGTATTGGCTCTACTAGACTTCACTCAGCCTTTTGTGCTAGAATGTGATGCTTTGGGTGAGGGTATTGGAACGATCTTAATGCAAAACATGCATCCCATTGCTTATGAGATTTGGAAGATTAGAGACACAAAGAGACTCTATTCCATCCATGACAAGGATATGCTCACCATCATGCATGCATTGGCAAAGTTTAGACAATACTTGGTAGGTGGGAAATATCTGACCATAACAACATGAAATACTTTTTGGAATAGAAAGATTTGAATGAGAGGCAGCAAAAGTGGTTTAGCAAGGTGCAAGCATATGATTTTGACATAGAATATGTTAAAGGTAAAAAGAATGTTGTTGCTAATGTCCTTTCCAAGAAGCCCATTGCTTGTTCTCTAGTAGAAATTTCAGTTGATTGGAAAGCTCATTTTTTGGTGGAGTATTCCCAAAACACATTTGCATGTGAGGTGGTGGATGGGAAGATTTAGGATGATAGGTATAGGGTAGTAGATGATATCATTTACTACAAGGACAAAATTTACTTGGTCCCTGAGTCTAAACTTAAGGAGAAGATTTTGAGAGTCATCCACATTACACCTTTGGCAAGACATCCAAAATATTTCAAAACTTATAGGCAGGTCAGATAGAGGTTCTCATGGAATGGCCTCAAGGATGATGTTTTGCATCATGTCTAGGAATACATGACTTGTCGGCAAAACAAGTTAGAACACACTTTTCCAACTGGTTTGCTTTAGCCATTGCCTATTTTAGAGCAAAAATGGGAGAGTGTATCTGTGGACTTCATCATTGGTCTATTGAAGGTGCATAGCAGAAATTGCATTTTTGTGGTAGTTAATGGGCTGACCAAGTTTGCACATTTCTTTGCTATCTCATCGAAGTATAAGGCATTGTTGGTTGCAAAGTTGTTTTTTACGTAGGTGTTTAGACTCCATGGATTACTGAGAAATATTGTCAGTGAGATGGCAGGTTTCTTATTGCTTTTTTCTAGGACCAATTTAGGTTAGTTGGCACCAAGTTGATCGCCAACACTAGTTACCAACCCTAGATGGATGGTGAGAAAGAGATTGTGAACAAATGGGTTGAGGGATACTTGCGCAACTATGTAGTTGGGCAACAAAAGGCTTGGATCAGGTGGTTATGTAATATCTCACCCTTAATCTGCCCTGTTTTTTCTGATTGCTGGTCTGAATCTACCGAGTTTGTTTTTGAGTGCTTTGTTTTGGTTTTTACGAGTTTTCAATGGGTAGATGTTTTTGCTATGATATGGAGCAATTATAGAAACATTTAAACATAAGAAATAACAACAATATATGGACTGAAATTAAAATCAGAAGTCTGATATAGTTCTGAACAACAAGATTTTCTTATTGAATTCAACGAGTTTCAATAAAATGACTTACCCGATTGTTGCCTTCCATGTTATAATGCATTAAACACCAATCAATAAGGTATAGATACTGATTACAAATTTGAATATAAATCTGATTTTTATGGCAGACCTGAAACAAGGATGAGGCTGCCCCAAATGTCTGAAATAGCTCCTTAAATCACCTCCAAAGTTTAGTGCTAGGTCTCCAAGGTAAGCGCTCAAACCTTTTGTACAACTTAGCAATGAAATTCTATCAAGCCCTTGCTCAAACAAATCCAAACCCTTTTGAACTGAAGTTTGATATAAATTTTGTAATGTCCCCAATTTTAATAAAGTGACTTAATTAAGCGGTTATTAAATAAAGGGGCCCAAATTAATAAAATAATAAACTATTGTTGGCCTGCTTGTGTAACCCTTCAAACTTCCTGGAGCTCTTTATAAGGCCGAGTTTGGCATAGTTGTATGGCATGGTGAATTTTATATTTTCTTTGTATCTGCGAATTCCAGTTGGAGTTTGGCACTGTTGCAGTTTTGGAGGTGCAAGACCCTCCCTATTCTATAATCGCAGTTTCGGTGGTTAGCAACCACCCTAGTCTTCTGTTGGCGATATCATTTCTGATATTTCACTCTGTACTTCATTGTTGCATCTATCTCTACGGTGTGGAATATAATTACAAATATCTGGTTCTTGGCCATTCGATGTTGTTGGTGTATACTCTGTGTTGATGATTCATTCCTATATCGTGCTTCCAAAGATTTGTCATGCCGCAGTACGTGGAACGGTACTTATTGCGCAGGGTCTGCAGTAGTAATCATAAGGTTACACCATACAGAGGTGAAGTAGACTTCATCGTACGGGTGTGGCATCGTCATTGTACGGGAGAAGTAGTGTCCCTGTCGTTGTACGGGTGGAGTGCAGTCGCCGTACGGGCCTGTGTACTCACCTTATGGACTGTTTTCATACAAGTAGCACTTGCAGTCATCGTACGGGTGGAGTGCAGTCACCGTACGGGCCTGTGTAGTCATCGTATTGACTGTTTTCGTACGAGCAACACCTGTAGTCACTGTACAGACTGTTTCCGTATGAGCAACACAATTGGGGTTTGACGTACGGGGTGAGAGTCTTGGGGAGGTTTCGTACGGCTGAGGTGCCGTTAGGTACATTACAGTGGTATTAGAGCCAAAATCCTGCCAGCCTGTGGAATGCTTGGGATGACTTCAGAAATGGAAGAAAGGGATAATGAAATTGCTGCCAATAAAATCACCAAGTGGTATAACAAATATCAAAAGAGGAAGAATCTTCTGACTTTTCAAGAATATCTAGTTCTGATAGGAAAAAGTATACCTATGCATGAGGAGGTTATCAGAATCTTTGATGAATACTCAAGTGAACCTGAGGAGATCAAGGCTACCAAATCCTTTGATAGGTACTATGTAAGGAAAATAAAAGAGGAGTTGGATCTTGAATTAGGAACTCAATCAAAATCAAAGAAAGATGAAGACAAGTTCACATGTTCACCCCAGCAACAGGAGGATATGGACAAGCCAGAGACAACAATTGTTCCTTCAAGTCGAGAACACTCAAACTTTCATGAGAACTGCAAGGATGAAGATGTTTGTATGAATTTTGTCAAGCCAACAGTGGTTGATCAACTTCATGGAGATACGAACTCTAGCAATGATCCCTTACAGGAGCAATCTCTACAGTTGGTTGAATACGGATTTTACCCTTTGGTGGGGCATGAGGTGTCCATGATTGTCATATCTCCTTGTGAGTGGCATCTATATGAAGAAAGCAAGTTGGATTTTGATGAGTTATTCCTCAACCCTGAGTAGGGCAATGTTTATATCAGAGTGGAGTAGCGCACGCTGATTGGGGATTTGCAGGTGGTGCTCGCAATCATGGTGCGACGTCAAGCTTTCAGCGGATATGGCTACTAGCATCCGCGCGTGGTCTGGGATCCCGGAGCTTGTCAAATGGCAGATAGTTACAGATTGCTTGAGTGCAAGCAATCTTTGGGCGGGGAGGACTGTAATGTCCCCAATTTTAATAAAGTGACTTAATTAAGTTAATTAATTAAGTGGTCCTAAATTTTAAATAATATCATAAGGACTTATTTAATTAATTAATTTAATTATTAAATAAAGGGGCCCAAATTAATAAAATAATAAAATATTGTCAGCCTACTTGTAACCTTTCGGGAAACTTCCTGGAGCTCTTTATAAGGCCGAGTTTGGCATGGTGAATTTTATATTTTCTTTGTATCTGCGAATTCCAGTTGGAGTTTGGCACTGTTGCAGTTTCAGAGGTGCAAGACCCTCCCTATTCTATAATCGCAGTTTCGGTGGTTAGCAACCACCCTAGTCTGTTGTTGGAGATATCATTTCTGATATTTCACTTTGTACGTCATTGTCGGATCTATCTCTACCGTGTGGAATATAATTACAAATATCTGGTTCTTGGCCATTCGATGTTGTTGGTGTATACTCTGTGTTGATGATTCATTCCTGTATCGTGCTTCCAGAGATTTGTCGTGCCGCAGTACGTGGAACATTACTTATTGCGCGGGGTCTGCAGTAGTAACCGTACAGTTACACCGTACGGAGGTGAAGTAGACTTCATCGTACAGGTGAGCCATCGTCACCGTATGGGTGAAGTAGTGTCCCTGTCGCTGTACGGGCTGTTTCCGTACGAGCAGCACCTGCAATCACCGTACAAACTGTTTCTGTACGAGCAACACAATTGGGGTTTGATGTACGGGGTGAGAGTCTTGGGGAGGTTCTGTATGGTTGGGGTGCCGTCAAGAAGGTGCCGTACGACTGGGGTGTCGTCGGGTAGATTACAAATTTTGTCAAGTCTGAAACACAAATCTAAATGATGACAGATGCCAACAATCTGCTGGTTCTGTTTGTTTGTGGGTTCAGTCTTTCTACTGGTTTTTTGCTGCCCGTTTGGGCTTTTGCTGTCTCTTTGGCTGCTGTTTGTAATGTTCTATAATTCGCAGCCTGTCTTGTTTTGGATACTGTTTTTTGCTTTGATTCTAAATCTTTTAGAATCCATTTTGTAAAGGGTTTCAAGGCCCCTTCAAAACCTGTTTTTGTCATAATCCAAAACAATCACATAAAACCCTTCCAAAACATTGCGTTCACCTTCAAACCCTAGCCGTCTAAGCTATTATGAAAATATGGTAAATAAGCTTCCAAATTTGAAGCAATATATCTTCCACCTACAAATAGACTTCATCCAAAACCCTAGAGAACCAAACTGAAATTAACTTAACGTTGTAGCACATCAAATCTTCAAAAACTTCACAAATTTCAAAAGAACTTGCCTGTCAAACCCTCTAGAGAGATTTCTAGTTGAAACCTCCAACAATCTGATAATGAAGCACAATGGTGAATTATGGATGAATCCATGCCAAAGATGGATTTGGGTTTTGTTGACGTGTATTTTATACACAATCATACACAGAATAAAATACCGACAGGCATCTTATCCTCTCTTGAGAAAATAGTCTCTAACTGCTGAAGATCTGCAAAAAGGATCAGTTAGATGGACTCCAAGGTTCTTTTAGTGGGGTCTCCACGTGTGGACAAGCCTTTTAGTGGTATGATGTGATTTGCTGTTTCCTCCAAGGGGTCTTACGTATTCAAAGCTCGAAGATTTTACTAAACTAAAGGAACTTTCAAAAAAAAATAGCAAAAAGATAGGGTTTTAAGGAAGTCTAATCTAGCCTAACCCTATGAACGACTTAGCATGAATGAGATTTGGCAAGACTCAACCAACTTCAATTTTGCCATAAGATAACAACTCAATTGAAATTAGTGCGATCTTCTAAGGTAATAATGATGTTCAATGCATCAAAGACCAAGGACACTACTACGAAGGTACATATCCTAGATACGAAAATGCTTGAAGGTTAAGGACTCAAAATGTTCTCCAGTCGACCACACAAGGCGTTCCTACAATCAGCAAGAAGCTAGTGGTTTGGATTGCGAATCCTACCAAATATCAAATCTCACACTTAGTCTTTCAAGTTAACAAACTACTTCGATTGAGCGTGATTCAAGTACATCCAACAACCATGAAGATAACTTAAGAAATTTGCAACAAAACACCATAACTTCAATATTTTATTGATTTCCAAGTCATCATATACAACAATTGCTTGAATTTCTCTCTTCAAGACTCAATCTCGCTACAAAATAAAAATTGCTTCTAACTCTAATCTCTCTTACATCAACTATTGACTATTACTCTATTCTTCTATTATACTATTCACTATTACCAAATGAAATGGAAAATGGGGGTATAAATAGCATCCCCAGTTACAATGAAAGGTCCAGATTGAAAGTAAATCAACGGACAAGATCATGACACCTAAACCCTAATTAGGGTTTGTTACAAATGACCTCCTTTTTATTGAACAATATTAAATACATAGCCAAATATTAAATTTGGCACAAAAATCTAGGAGGTATCAACCAATGAGAAATAAGATGTCATGTCATCTGTAACAACCTTTCATCTAGAATCTTATTCCCTTTCCAATTCTCTTTCTTAGCATATGCAATGAATTTTGTCACGATTCCTTCGATTTCTGTGATTGGAATCTCGGGAAGATTCTTGATACTCTCTTCCAAGTGGATAACCTGATCGAATGCATCTAGAAGAGCTGCGTCCCAAGTAGGTTCAAGTTCCTTTGTTCTGTCAATCAGGAGCATGGTGGTATACATCTGATCATACTGCTCATCTGTAACATCTGCGTCCTTGCGAAAGATGATCTTGATTCTATCCTCAAATTCCTGGATATCCACATCTGTCTCGACCTCGATCCTTCTGCCAAGAATGGTACGAAGTACCTCAAATACTCTGTCCTGGATCGGATTGATCACCTCCTCAACTTGACCACATCTAACACTGATGTCCTCGAAGAGAACACTCTTTATATGGAGTAAGGTTGACCACTGAAACAAACTGTGAGAATCACCTTCTAAGATCCTCTCCTGCGTTAAAATTCTTCTGGATGTGTGTCTTATTACTTTCAAGACAGGGATGACAACGTCCTTAGTATGGGCAAATGCAGCTACTGTTGCCATCAATCTGTGGATAATTTCAAGAACTTGGATAGCCTGATGAATGATCTTCGACATCCTTGTAACAAACTCTAAGGCCATTGTATGAGATCTATCCATCCAACTACATGTACGCTGGACCAGGTTCCTGAATCTTTTTGCTTCACTGATCGATTGAAGGGGCAATGCCTGCACTGGTGATCTAACTGGATCCTGACGTCCCAAAGGTTCATTGATGTGACTGAAATATGTCCTCCATGCACCGACCTCTCTCTCAAGCTTTCTATTCTTTTCTACTTCTTCTCTAAGCTTGTCCTTCAATGCCTCAAATGTGTCGGTGGCATCATCTAAAGTCTGCTCTGCTGTGGATGGTCCTAACTCAATAGTCTGTATATGATAGTCTTCTGCTAGGATCTCACCCTCATATTTGTCTGCTGCTGGTGTAGCTATCTGCAGTTTTCTAGTTCCAGTCTCATCTCGAATCATCTTGGACATCTTTGTAGCCTTCTTCTTCTCTGTTGTCATATGTGAACGTCCAACAAGGCTCTCTAAATCAATTGCACTGTCCTCGTCCTCTATTACGATCACCTTAGTCAATCTTTCCTTCAACCAATCTGGGATATTCGATCTTGTCTCTTGAACTTGAATTTCTTTATGTACTATTTCTTCTTGTCTGGGAAGAGATGTTACTTCATTATCATTATCTAAATCATAGTCTTGGAGAGATCCATCTGACGAAACATGCTGTGCCTGTCCTTCCTCCTGTCTGTCATTCTGTACCATTGACTCCATGGACTCTTCCACTCGAACCGTTCTATTTTCTGGTCTGGAAGAAGTACCTGGTGCTTGATCTTTGTTGGCACCTAACTTTTTCTTGGAAGGCTCTTTCTTTTCTGATCTTTCCTTTCTCTTCGAACCTCTCGAATGGAGATTGCCCTCACTGGCACATCGAAGGTTACCTTCACCTGAATTCCTAGGATTAGGATTGCCTTCACTAACACTGGCTCCACCTTCGGTTGGCTTTTCTTCCAAAGTAAAAGACATAGCTATGCCTTGTTCTCTCAACTTCTGATGCTGAACGTTTCATTTGCGAGTACAAGACAAGACTGGTGCCATCAAATCATCTAAATCCACGGCCTCGGGCTCATTCCAATTCAAACTTATTGTTTTGCTTTCTCTATCATATGAAGATTGGATGTGCCTGCCGTTGTCCTGAGCTTGGTCGGCCACTCTGTAAATCTTACATTTCCTGATGAAATCCAAAGGCAATCTAGAATGCATCTTTCGTTTCACTTCGAGATCATCTAGGAGATTCATCATAAAATCTTCAATTTGGTGCTCATGTCTAAATCTTCTACCGACCTTCTCTTCTAAATGTCCATATGGATCAAAACTATTCCTCCAAGCAAAAGATGAAAAAGGATACAAGGCTAACTCCTTCTCTGCGTCATCCATGGCTAAGACATTAGGACATACCTCAACTGAATTACCCAAAATAATAGGTACCTGAACTCCATTCTGATGTCTGTGTCTGAATGCCTTCACATACGCTGCCAATTGCCTTGTTACTTCAAGTAACACAATTCTGTCTGTCGGGTACCTCGGCAACATGTATGGAGGTAAAGGACATCCATGCACTCTAATGTAAGTGAACTTGGGAAACTGAATGAACCAAGCACCGTACCTCTTAATGAACTCCTGGGCATCCTGAGATAATCTGTCGTGAATCCCTCCTTGCAACGTCCTTGTGATGTTCATCGTGAAAGTATCATTGACTAACTTGTAGTTCTTCCCTGGTGGATGATGCAAGTAGGTATAGGATTCACAAGCTCTGACCTCGCCGGGTCCTCTTCCAATCACTCCTCTGTGAGGTAGTCCTGCGTACTCAACGCTCCTGATTAAGGCATAGATGACGTATGAACTCATGTGGAAGGACTTAGTAGCCTTGAGTCTCCTCAACTGTACGTCCAAGCAATGGCTAATTATCCTAGCCCAATGTATCGTACCCTTTCCTTGAACAATCACCTGGATGAAGTAAAACATCCATTTCTCGAAATAGAAGGCATGAGGTGCTCCTGTAACTCTGTTGAGCATGGTAATCAAATCTCTGTACTCCTCCTGGAAATCAATCCGATGCGGTGTGTTCGGTACCTTGCTTAGACGGGGACGACTCTTGAGTAGCCAGTTCTTGTTGATTATGCTTAGGCAAGCATCTGGATCATCATCGTACACTGATCTGGCTCCTTCAATGCTCTTGTATATCATGTCCCTGTGCTCTGGAAGATGGAAGGCTTCACTTATGGCTTCCTCTGAAAGATACGCCAAAGTGTTTCCTTCATTGGACACAATTGTCCTGGACTGTGGATTGTAGTGACGGGCACACTCGATCATCAACTCGTGGCACTGAATGGCTGGAGGAAAACCGGCCGCCTTGATGATGCCACTCTCTATTATTCTCCGGGCGACAGGTGATGGCTTGCCGATGTAAGGGACCTCCCGGAACTTCTTTGTGCTAAAGTTCCCCAAGTTTGTATCTCCAATGTTGCTCCATTTAGACACTCCAGACAAGATGATACTAGCGCCACCTTTGGTTTGAAATCGCACCACCTTTGGACACACTTCGCACTATATTCGCCTCTTCTTGATTCGCATGAAGAAAGGTAAAAATGATTATGTGAAAATGAACATTTCACTCCCCTTATAAATAGCGCTCATATCCTTTCACCCCTTAGGCCGACTTGACAAATAAAACCATTTTTTAAATGATTTGCAATAAAATAACAAGGCCGACTTGCCTAATTGGGCGCTTCAAATCGATTTTATATTAACTAAATAATTAATTATTAATGCCTTGCGTTTTTTAAATGAGAATTTCGATTTTTAATAAAGGCAAAAAATAATTAATAAAAGATAACGCCATATTAAATGCTAAATAAAATGGATTTTCAATTTTTTAATCGATTTAGCATTTAAGGAAAATTCGAATCGTTTAATTTGGCGCCCAAAACTGGAAAACAAAGGGACGTACCTCATCGCTCTGGTCCCTTGGAGAGGGACAGGAGCGATTCACCATTTTTGTCTTGACTTTTGCATTTTTTACGTCTAACTCCTTTATCTCCACGTTGAAAACCGATCATCTTGATGGTCCTTCGAATTTGATCGCCTTGTGTGCGCATATGGGTGTCTTTTAAGTGCATATCGCCCTGGTCCTTGTCCAAAGGACAGGAGCGATCTTCTAATTTCCACGTTCAATATGCATCTTCTATCTTCGATCTTCATTGTAGGGCGAACAACACCTATGCTTGTTCCTCTTGCGTTTGTTTCATTTGTTTGCACGAAGTGTTTGGACGCATTAAAGGGACCATCGCCCTTGTCCCTTGGAGAGGGACAGGAGCGATCCACGTTTTCTCCTTAACCTTGGCAATTTTAAACTTCGATCTTCATTGCAATGTCTTTCAAACATCGTCCTTCACCTTACTTAACCTCGCTTTGCTTTGATCTTGAAGGAAAATGAGTGTTTTTAATAGTATCGCCCTGGTCCTTGTCCAAAGGACAGGAGCGATGTGAGCTTTTACATTATTTGGCGATGTTTGGACGTTCAACACTCTTGTGAATTATCTTCAAACGATGCCTTGGACCATATGCTATCTTAGGACGTCTTGACTTAGCTTGATCTTGAAGCAAAACAAGGAATCCGAAGCAAATCGCCCTGGTCCCTTGGAGAGGGACAGGAGCGATATAATATCCATGCTCAAAATGATGATCATTTCACGTTCAAAACTCTTGTTTATCATCTTTTTATCATACCATGGACCCTATAAAACATTGCAACGTCTTGTCCTTACGTAAATTTTGCATGAAATGGCCAATGCATCTAACATCGCCCTGGTCCCTTCCTGAGGGACAAGAGCGATCTATGTTATAGGGTGTCAATTTCTTCATTTTAACGTCCTTTGAGTGTTTGCGCATGATGAAGACGCCTTGAAATGTCCCTCGCCACCTTGTCTTGACTTGTGTCGACCTTGAACTTTGGAGGAACGACCTTAAACTTGCGTAGGGAGTATTATCATCATTGTATCGCCCTGGTCCCTTGGAGAGGGACAGGAGCGATCCTTCCCTTGTGGCCACTATCTCACTTTGCCAGGTTCCAAGTTTATATTCAACGGATTCGTCCCTCTTCACTCCATTCGTCCATGCCTTGACATCATCTGTAACCTTGCAAGAAAAGCAATTATATCAAAGATCGCTCTGGTCCCTTCCTGAGGGACAGGAGCGAACTAGGCATTTAACACTGTTATGGACGTCCCAAAAATCTTCAATTTATATTCAATGCGTTCATCTCATGTTTTCCCTTGTTTTTGAACGTAAACTTGCCTTGACCTTTGTCTGGATTTTGCATAATGAAGGAAATCGCTCTGGTCCCTGGGAGAGGGACGAGAGCTACAAGGTACCTCGCCCTGGTCCCTTGGAGAGGGACAGGAGCGATTTAGTCAATATAGGTCATTCTCCTTCGTTTTTGCATCTCAAATTATATTCATTTGGCAAAGCATCTTCCTTTGGACGTCCTCAAATCATCAAGTCATCAAAATCTTGCAAGGACAAGGCGAAATTTGAATTGTAGCTCCGGTCCTTCATTGAGGGACAGGAGCGATTTTCCTCCTGGAGGCATTTCTGTGCTCATGAAAATCTTCAATTTATATTCAATGGAAAGATATTGCCGTTCTCCATCACTTCCAACTTGAAATTTGTCTGGACTCTGCAGGGACGATGAGATATTTGAAAATGAGCTCCCGTCCTTCACTGAGGGACAGGAGCGATTTTGCTCCTACAGGCCAAAATAACAAGATTTTTCACATTTTAACACTTCACGAGGCGAAAACAAATCAATTCCAATGCCCAGGATCAAAATTCAAAAAAGTCAAAATTTGGTCAAAATATTCAATCGGACAAAAATTCACATTGACGGTCAACACTTAAACAAATTCAAGCTCTGCATTAACATTCCAATTGAAAATTAGACCATTTTGGCGAATTCATTGCATTCAAAAATTGCATCCTAGAAAAGGAAGCTCAAAAGCTCTCAAAAACGGCTGGAGTTTGGTCTGAAAAGACAAAAGTTAAAACCCTAAGGTTTGACCCTAAATCCAGACGACCAACTGACTAACAAAACCCTAAAAACGAAAGCGAAAACGAGCGAAAAACAAGCAAAAAGAGGGGGTCCCCATTTGCGATGGGGCGATGTGTGAAATGGTCACAACATCTGGCGACACCACTGAGAAATGTTGCAAAACATTTGGGAATCAATCCTTCTAAAAGAAAACTCAGAAAACTTCCCTCAACAAATCCAGGAGTTAAGAAACACTTACAAGAAGAGACCATCATATTGAGACAAAGTATCAAGTCCACAGTTACCCATGTGTGTGCAAATGCGTTAATTCCCCTCAACAAGACAATCATGATCTCCAAGTTCCCCTGTGATAAGCTACGTAGTTTGTCTAAACTCCAAAAGCATCCTGGATAGAGCCTCGCTGCCAGTCAGACGTCCATAGTCCCGACGAGGTTATCGCCGCAAGCTCACGAACATTGCTCCATTGCCAGCCAGGCGTCTATAGCCCCGATGGAGTTACTCGTAAATTCCCTTTAGCCAATTTGATATTTCATTTTAGCTCATTTCTTTTCTTTTGATTTTTCTCATTTTTTCATCTTTTCATTTGATACTGCTTTTCAGTTCTGTCAATTCTTTGGCTCGTGAGTATTGACAACTCACTAGGGTTTGAGGATTGCGGTGGCGCTGAAGCTAGACTTTAGATTTTTCACTGATCACAGCTTTGCCTGTAAACCATAATGACTCGGAGATTATAAGTATGTGAAAATATAATAATTAGAGGACAAAAATACGTGAGTTCAATAAGCTAATCTACTTCAATGCAAATATATCCTGACTCAAAGCTTCATTAAAAGAAACTCCCTTGGTAATTCCAAAAGACCTCATGATTTTCCAAATGCATCCAACAATCCAGCAGGAAGTTAGAGTGTTACATAACAAAATCACCCAATGTTAAATGGATACCCCTCAGGACAAAAACAAACTAACCTAAAACAAAAACACCTAAACTAAAAAAAACAAAAAGGGCAAAAGCAAAAACGAGGAAAACAAACAAACGGAAAACGACGAAAGCAAACTAAACTAACTATGTACAAGGGAAGGCCTTGGCATTTTAGGATTGGAAATAATGTTTGAGATATCTCCCATTGACAGGCAACGGGATATCTTCTCCAGTTAAAGTCTGCAACCTAAATGCATTCTCTCCTAATATCTCTGAAATTTGATAAGGGCCTTTCCAAAGCTTATCAAACTTATCATGTTCCCCTCTTTTCTCATGTGCTTTGTCCCAATACAGGACGAGATCTGAAATTCGGAACGCCTTGACTCTTGCTTGTCGATCAAACCATCTCTTCACCACTCCTTAGTGTTTAGCAAAGTTCTCTAGTGCTTGATCTCTTTTCTCTTCTAAGTTCATCAACTGTGTCAACCTGGCCTGCACTGCATCTGTGTCTTCCATGTACTCCTGAATGAATCTCAAGGTCGGAATCCTGAGTTGCATGGGGAAGACTGGGTCTTGGCCATAAACTAGAAAATAAGGCGAAATGCCTAATGCGTTCTTCGTTCTGATTCTGTCTGCCCATAAAGCAAATCTCAACTGGGTATGCCATTCTCTGGGGCTTCTCTCTAATAATTTCTTGATAACACTGAGCAAATTTTTGTTGGTGGATTCTGCTAATCCATTACCCTGAGGATAATAATTTGATGAAAACTTGAGGGTTATTCCATACTCAAAAGCCCAATTTGAGAATCTCAATGATGTGAACGCCGATCCATTGTCGCAAACCAACGCATAAGGGCATCCAAACCTTGTGATTATATTCTCCTCTAGAAACTTGATTACAACTTCAGTAGAACAAACCTTAAGTGCTTGTGCCTCTGACCATCTGGTACAATAATCTGTAGCTGTAATGATGTACTTGTGTTGTGCTGAGGATGCGGGGTTAATAACACCAATAAAGTCCATTCCCCATTTGGCAAACGGTCTAGCTTCAATCACCGGATTCAGTGGCATGGCAGGATTTCTTTCTCTAATAGCTGCGACTTGACATGTGTGGCAAGTCTTAATGTGATTGAATGTATCTTTAAAAAGCGTAGGCCAGTAATATCCTGCTCTTAGGATCTGGTGAGCTGTGGCGAGGTTGGCTCCATGTCCGGTTCCAAACTTGGAATGGAAATGTTCAATTATCTGCCTTGCTTCATCTTTGCCAACACATCTCAGGTATACTCCTTCATAGTTTTTGCGGTATAGAACAGATCCTTGAAGCATGTAATATTGACATTTTAACCTTAATGCTCTTTTCTGTGTAGGTGTCATATGAGCAGGACATTTGTGATTAAGCAAATATGTCACAATGTCTTTGTACCATTCATCGTGTGTGACATCTTCTAATTCATAAATTTGTTGAACTAATCCTGGCCCATCTATTGCTAATGTCTGCGCCAAAGCTTGTCCTCGGACAAGTTTCATGGGCTGGATTTCAATATCAAATTCTTGGATAATGGCGACCCACTTTCCTCTTCTCTCTCCTAATTCATTTTGCATGAGAAGAGTCTTGACTGCCGCATCAGGCACTATTGCATAAATCTTGGCTCTCAGGAGGTAGTGTCTGAATTTCTTCACTGCCTTTACTAATGCGTATGCTTGCTTTTCAACATTTGGATATCTTAGTTCTGCATCTTTCAACGGAGTGCTCATGAAAGCAATTGGGTTTTCATCCCTATCTTCACTTCTTTGGGTGAGAATGGCGGCACAAGTGTAATCGGAAGCAAAGGAATATAAATAGAATGGCCTGAGATAATCTGGACTAATCAAAACTGGCGCTTCCATGATTGCGGTCTTTATTTCTTCAAATGCCCTTCTGGCTTGCGGAGTCCACTCGACCTTTGCATCTTTCTTTAACATTTCATTTAGTGGTCTGACAATCTCGGCAAATCCGGTAATGAACTTTCGGACGAAGTTGATCTTGCCAAAAAATGACTTAAGTTCTTTTTTGCTTGCTGGCAGATTGATAGTAGATATGGCCTTCACTCTTTCAGGATCAATAGATATTCCTTTTTCTGAAATGACATGTCCTAAAAGCTTTCCTTCTGTGACTCCAAATATGCATTTCTTTGGATTAAGGGAGACACCGTATCTTCTACATCTTTGGAAGACTCTTCTCAAATCGTCCACATGATCTTCTCTCTGTCTGGAAAAAACTGTGATGTCATCCATATATATAATAATGCTTTTACCAATTAAATCTCTGAAAGCGATATCCATAGCTCTCTGGAATGTGGCCCCGGCATTTATGAGTCCAAAAGGCATTCTCTTATAGGCAAATGTTCCCCACTTGGTGGTGAAAGCAGTCTTCAGTCGATCTTCAGGTTCGACTAGGACTTGATTGTATCCTGAATATCCGTCTAGGAAGGACATCATCTGTGATCCATTGACGATCTGCAATACTTCATCTAATGATGGGAGCGGATAGTTATCTTTCTTTGATGCTCTATTAAGATTTCTAAAATCAACACACAATCTGATCTCTCCATTTTTCTTTCTAACAGGTACCAGGTTGGCGACCCACGTCGAATGTCTTACTGGGAAGATGATCTTGGCTGTGAGTAACTTTTTCACTTCATGGTATATCAGCGGTTCTAACAAAGGGTTGACGGGTCTTTGTCTTTGCCTGAATGGCTTGCTTCCTGGCTTCAACGGGATTGTGTGAGTGATAATCGCAGTGTCGTAAGTCTTAAGATCTTCATAGCTCCATGCAATGACATCTGGGAAGTCCCTCATGTTCTTTAGGATTCCATCCTTTTCAGTCGCTGTGCAGGACTTTCCAATGAAAACATTTTTAACTTGTGTCTCATCACCTAGATTGATTGCATCACACATATTGCCTTCTATGCTGTGATTCTTCTTTTCTTTCAACTTGTCAGGATCAAAAATCCTTTCTAATTCAACCATTCCTTTCGGAATAGTGTTCGTCTTTAAGTTCAGGACTCCTTCAGCATCGAACTCAGCTTCACCCACTTCATCTTCATCTATGATTTGTGTTAAGAAGACATCCGTGCTGGTTAGGAAGTCTAGGATGTGCTTGTCATCTTCGAAAACTTGAAAATTGGTAATATTGTCTGGGACTGAAGGAACTGATATTAACTCGATTGTAAACTTCTTTAATCCTTCCATTGCTAATGGAATCAATGAGCTAGCGGCCTGTGCAAGTGAATTGGCCACTTGATTCTGATGTCTATAAATTGGATTGATATTGAAAGCATCAAAACTTTCAATTAGATCCCAGACTCGATTCCTGTACTTGGTTAGCCTTTTGTCATGGCAAATATATTGCTTCCTGATTTGCCTTATTGCGATTTCTGAGTCTCCATATACTTGCAGTATCTTCACCCCCTTTTGGATGGCTAACAGTAATCCATGAACTAAGGATTCATATTCTGCTACGTTGTTGGTACAAGGGAACTGCAATCTGTGAGCGGCAAGGTATGTTTCTCCCTTAGGACCAATCAATTCATATCCGGCTCCGGATCCTTGTTTGGACTTAGATCCGTCGAACCTTAATGTCCATATCTGATTTTCTTGATTGTCTATTTCTGGACTCTCACGACTCTCATTTGGTGTGTCGAGCAAAACTTCATCTTCCACAGAACTCTCGGTGTCTGTAGAGCTTTCATTCTCTGAATCTTGAGTTTCTCCTATAATTAGTGTCTGCGGGACTCTTTTGTTTACTTGCTCCAATGCGGTCTGGCATAAAGCACAAGATAATTCTGAGTGGACAGCATTGTGAATTCTACACCAATTCGGAAGAAGCAAATCTCGAACGGATGCTAGGTTGCCAAGTTGCATTTGGTAGCATTGGTACAACACCACCTACCACATGTCAATTGAGATGATTCCTTTCAAAGCTTTATGTGGTAATGATGCTCCGTCATTCTTGGATCTAGCTTTTTGTGATAGAAGTGCTCCTAAAGGATTGGATCTAAGAGAGTCAGGATATCCTTAAGACACTTAAGGAGAATCTACAAAGTCCCCAAAACTAGTAGAAAATTTATGTAGAGAGGCATAGGGTTGAGTGAAGCTTTGAGGTGGGGGTTTTGGTTTTCTTGTGACTACAACTATATAGGTAGTCTTCCTTGAAGAAAAGTGGTCCAGGAAAGGTAAAGCCTTGCTTCTAGGGCCCCTATAGGATTGTTTGGAGAGTGGGGGAAGTCACATATGAGCTTGAGCTACCAGAGAATAGCAAGATCCATAACGTGTTTCATGTATCATGCCTCAAGAAGGCAATACGACAGTATTACTACTTCACCAAAGCTTCCACCCTTGGATGAGGAAGGCAAATCGGTGTTGGTATTTGATGAGATTCTGGATATTAGAGAGGAGATTGAGCACAGTAATCAAGGAGTATCTTATTAGATGGAGAGACTTGCCCATGGAGGATGCCACTTGGGAGGGAGAATTGATTCTTCAGCGTCCTAATTTGCAATTGCTTGAGGGCAAGCAATTTTGGGAAGGGAGGATTGTAATGTCCCTTTCCACAGACTAGTCTAAACTCTAAAGTGACTTATTAGCCTATTTAATTCTCATAGGCTAAAGCTAGGTAAGAGGGGATTATTTAATTTAAATATTTAATATTATCCGACAAAGCATATTTTATGGGTAATATTTAATTAATTTAATAAAATTTATAAAGTGACTCAAGTTAAATATTAAATGAAATAATAAAGTAGCTTTGTTTCTCAAGTTTAAATTAAAATATTAAAAAAAGTGGGAATTTTGAAAGTTCTAGTGGTTTTTGGGGTTTGTTATATAAAGGACATTTTGAGGCTCATTTTCACATGCTTAGATTATTTCGCTTATTTGAATTTGAAGAGCTTCTTTGGAGCTAGAAACCCTAAGGGTACTTGATCCGATAGTGAGACTAATCTACCCTAGCCAGTGGTCGGAGATTTCATTCATAGGTCTCACAATGGATTCACATGATTGAGTTTTATAGAAAAAATTGTGAAGTCTTTTTGAAAGACCAATTTTCGTGAGTTGTTGATGAAAGATACAAGCAAAATATTAGGACACCATTCTTTGTAAATATTTCAGTTTGAAGTGATGCTTTTAGATCATTTGCAAATAATAATAGACTATTAGTATTGCACTTGGGTTTCGTAATATTTTTCTAGTTGGATGCTATTGCTGGTGCCAAATGTGGGTCCTCTTTGGAAATCTGTGTTCAAACATGGACATTTCAGGTTGGGCTTGTGAGCTAGCAGCAAAGTGATGGGCTGAGAAGGCGTTTGGAACAAATTTGCATTCCTACCCTTGGTCTATCTCCTTTGTGGTAGCATTGTGGTTATTGTTACAGGTGTGGACTTTCCTGAGTCAGGTCGTGTCCTTGTTTAGGGGATGTTTCTACTGCTCTTCCCTTCTAAAGGAGATGCAGTGACTAAGGGACTGTTTGGGTGGATTTATACTCCTTTGGGCATTCCTTGGCCGATTTGAACCAAGTAAGGGACACGAGTTTATGCATGGACATGGCAGCAAGCTAAGTGATTCCAAGACCTCAATGGACATTGCTGATGTAAGATTGCTGCAAATCATCCACAATCTGGTATATGTGATGAGAGGTTGGAAGTGTTGATATATGTAGCTAGGTCGGAGCCCTTCTAGGGCCGACCTAGCACACCTAGCACGTTTGGATGACTAATGGGCCTGTGGCCTTAGTCATGTCCCATAATCAATATCTTGCTGTAACGTGTTGATGCTGACCCATATTGGGGTCTTGTGTAATGTGTGGACCTAATTTCAGTGTTGACGCCACCTTAATGGATTTGTTTGTAATTAAATGTGTTCCTTATGCTAGCCGACTTGGAGAATCAAAAGGCTAAGTCGCCTATATATACAAGTCAGCATTCATTGTTCAAACATATCATTTCATTTAGCGAATCTATCCTATCAACGAACTACTTCTGTGATCAGGGAAGTACAAACAAGGTCAGCAAACTGTTGCATATACAAGCGAATTATATCTTCACTGGCAAATCCGTCTAAGGCAGCGAATTGGAGTTCTCAAGCTGGGCGATCATCCTCAAGGTTGAGCGAATACCATCCTGGACTGCCGAACTTGTTCAAGGGCTTGTGAAGTAGGTCAAGGCTGCCGAATTCTGTCTCAGATTGACAGTGACCTGCATATACACTCTATCTTCCAGATTCAGATAAGTTTTGCTATAGTTGTTGTGTACCCTAGAAGGGTTAAATTATAATCTGCTGCTATATCTAATCTAATCAGATCTGAGATCTTTGGTTGTTAGGTTTTTCCTCCAAGAGGGAGGTTTTCCTAGGGTACATGTGTGTTATGTGTATGATTTACTTTGCATTCTGATTTTCTATTCTATACTGCTAATCTGATCACTAAAAATCAACATGGTATCAAAGCTTGGTTCGAATTAGGGGTAATCATATTGATTGTAGTTGTTCCTCTTCCTATTTGCTCTTATCACTTCATTCGAAATGTTGAACTGTCTCAGGGTTGAAGATAGATTGGATGGTGCATCCAACTTCACGTCATGGAGATTTCGAATCATGCTTGCATTGAATGGAAGTGATCTTGCAGACTTTGTGGAGAGATCATCCATTGAACCTGAGGCAGAAGAGGAAAAGACTTCATGGAGGAAGAAAGATTTTCAAGCTTAGAGAATGTTGGTCGACTCCGTGAAGGATCATATTGTACCTATCATCTCCAAGCTGAAGACTGCCAGCAAAATGTTCAAGCCATTGGAAGAGATGTACGAAATCAACAACACGAGCCGTGCCCTAGCTCTGAAGCAGCAGCTTCATCACATCAAGATGATGAAAGGTGAATCCGTCATAGCATACTTCATGAGGATTTCTGATTTGAGAGATCAGCTCTCATCCATTGGGAAGGTTGTTGATGACAGTGACTTGACCATGCTTGCTCTCAATGGTCTTCCGACATCTTGGGAGTCTTACATTCAAGGAATTAGTGCAAGACCAGAACTTCCCAAGTTCGATCGTTTGAGAGCAGATTGCATACAAGAAGAGTCACGGTTGATAGCAAGAGGAATCGAGCGTGATCATTATGATGTAGAAAATCATGTAGAAAATCAAGTCCTTGCTTCGCATATGGTTAAAGGCAAAGGAAGGAAGTGGGATAGAGACAAAGATTCAAATCCTGCCCCTAAATCAAAAAGGAAGAAGGACTTATCTCACATTCAATGCTTTAAGTGTGACAAATATGGTCATTTTGCTCGGGATTGCAAATTTAGGTCTACTCTTGCTTCTTCTGTAGAAGTTGGCATAGGGACATCTCAAGAGGAGCAAAGGTCAAATGAAGACTTCCTTTTCTAAAAGGAGGAAATGTTAGAGGGAGCTTGACATCTTTATCTTCAGAGGGAGCTTGTCAAGCTCAGAGGGAGCCATTTTCTTTCAGCTTCAGAGGAAGCCACATCTTTTGGTTAATGCATTCTTCTCTGGGAGAAGTCTGAGGTGAAAGCCCTCATTCCGCCCTTTGCGAGTAGGTATGGTGGATCCGCCCTCTGCGAGTAGGCATGGTGGTGATGCATTCTTCTTTGGGAGAAGTCTGAGGTTAGAGCCCTCGTTCCACCTTCTGCGAGTAGGTATGGTGGATCCACCCTTTGCGAGTAGGCATGGTGGTAATGCACTCTTCTCTGGGAGAAGTTTGAGGTGAAAGCCCTCTTCCACCGTCTATGAGTAGGCATGGTGGATGTGATGGAAGAAATTCCATGATGCACTTGTGGTTTTCCACTGTCTGCAAGTAGGTATGGTGGACCCACCCTCTGCGAGTAGGCATGGTGGATGTTATGATTTAGCACTCATGCTTGTTCACCCTCTGGGAGTAGCTATGGTGAACGTCATCCATGGGAGTAGCCATGGTGGTTGAATCCATTTGCATTTTTCATGGGAACAACCATGTATCTTGGATCTTGAGAAGGTCTCCTCCCTAGCTAAGAGGGAGTGTTGATATATGTATCTAGGTCGGAGCCCTTCTAGGGCCGACCTAGCACACCTAGCACGTTTGGATGACTAATGGGCCCGTGGCCTTAGTCATGTCCCATAATCAATATCTTGCTGTAACGTGTTGATGCTGACCCATATTGGGGTCTTGTGTAACGTGTGAACCTAATTTTAGTGTTGGCGCCACCTTAATGCACTTGTTTGTAATTAAATGTGTTCCTCATGCTAGCCGACTTGGAGAATTAAAAGGCTAAGTCGCCTATATATACAAGTCAGCATTCATTGTTCAAACATATCATTTCATTCAGCGAATCTATTCTATCAACGAACTACTTTTGTGATCAGCGAAGTACAAACAAGGTCAGCGAACTGTTACATATACAAGCGAATTATATCTGCACTGGCAAATCCGTCTAAGGCAGCGAATTGGAGTTCTCAAGCTGGGCGATCATCCTCAAGGTTGAGCAAATACCATCTTGGACTGCCGAACTTGTTCAAGGGCTTGTGAAGTAGGTCAAGGCTGCTGAATTCTGTCTCAGATTGACAGTGACCTGCATATACACTCTGTCTTCCAGATTTAGATAAGTTTTGCTATAGTTGCTGTGTACCCTAGAAGGGTTAAATTGTAATCTGCTTCTATCTAATCTAATCAGATCTGAGATCTTTGGTTGCTGGGTTTTTCCTCCAAGAGGGAGGTTTTCCCAGGGTACATGTGTGTTATGTGTATGATTTACTTTGCATTCTGATTTTCTATTCTATACTGCTAATCTGATCACTAAAAATCAACAGGAAGACTCTCATTGCTATTGAAATATGATATTATCTATTGTATAATAACAAATATTTCAGTCTGTGCAAAACTTTCTATGCTTGTATCATGTGTCTTTATTTATATGAAAAACAAATCTGTTATGAACAAATAGCCACACCATTGCCAAACTGTAAACTTCCCTAAAACTGCAACAAGTAAACTGGTTGACAAAATTTCTCAAATAAAAGATTGCAAAAATTTATGAAAAAATCAATAGGGAATTTTACAAAGTGTTAGAAAATCATCCTAGCAAACTGAAATGGAATTGGAAGGAAGAAGCCCAAGAGGGAACTAAAGGGCAATGATAAATCCAAGGGGAGAAAATGGAAATAATGCAATGTTATATGCAACAGGAAAATGATAAAAAATCATCCTATAAAACCAAAGTGGAATTGAGGGGAAGAAATCCAAGAGGGAAATGAAATGCAATGAAAATCTGAAAGGGGAAGATAAAAGGTAACCTATGATAAAACCAAGAGGGAAGTGATAGAAAATTTAAACACAGCGATAAACCCAAGAGGGAAGTGATAGAAAATTATTGTAACGATAGGAAAGATGTAATGTCCCCTACTAGGAGGCTGCCAATTTCCGTAACTTAATAACAGTTCTGATCTGATCTGATCAATGGTGATCTTGATATTCAATCTGATGCTGGCCTTCTCTGATTTAATAATGGAGAATATGCTATGAATGTCTTTCTATCCCTTGGAGCGACTGATCGTTATTTCTGATTTAACAGTTGAGTATAAGCAAGTATATATATGTATGATGCTAATTTCTCCTAACGATGTATTGCTGTTTCCGATGTCCAGTTGTATGCCCCTTTTCTGATGTATACAATTTGCCTAGTTATATCTTACTTGGTGAAAGGTTTGCAACCTTTGGATACAGAAGAGACATATCCCTTCCAACCACATCTCTTCATAACAAAGATCTAACTTAAACACATCTTTTCTTTGGTTAATGAAATAATCGATAGATGATGGTTAAGTGTTTGTTTGCATATTATCATACAGTAAAGAGATACATCCTTAGCGGCGCTGTATGTTTGTCCCTTATCGACATAGCGGAGGTCTATGTGCCTTTCAACGGGAAGGATGGTTATCGTTTGGGGATTATCAACATTAGCGGCAGTAATACTGAATTATACCTAGGAGGCTCAAAAATTCTATTTGTGTCCATATACTCGGGACGAAGTACTCACAGCAGTGGAAGATTAATGTGCCGCAAAGTCTAGCATTTGAATACAGAGATACTATATTGGAAAATATAAACATGGTCTGTATTAATATTTTGACTTTTCACAAGGTAATCAATATATAATCTTATTTATTCTGATCACTATTCCAAGTCGATAGATGATAGAGATACTCTCAATACTTAATATGATGGTCTTTATTTTTGGAATCCATCTTTAGGAAATAGTCTTGTTTGTAAGACTTCTCGGTCTCCAATCACTATCTTCTTAGTTTTTAGTTGTCTTAAATGTTATATTTTATTATTACTTATTTATTGATATTACTTATATTATTATTATTTATTATTTAAATTGTATTTCAAAGTATAATCTTTGATCAATGTGTGAGAGAGTTGTTTCACCATGAGAACTTGGATGCTTGCAAGTCTTTATGCTTTGATGGAGGGATAATATATCAATCTCTTACTTGTTGTAAAGCGGAAAATCGAACCCTAGGTGTTCCCCCCACTCCGAGGAGAAAGGAGGTCACTAGGATTGACGGTTTTCACTTAGGAGAGACTTTACATTCAAAAGAGGGGTTGAAACCCACAAGATCCAATCCCACACAATGCAAGACTGGATTCTAAATGAGTTTTAAGGGTTAAGACAGCAAGGCTACCCTCTTTTGTAAAGAATGTAGATAGAAGGATTGAACTAGGAGTGCATGTAAAGTAAGAAAGATTCGCTTATAAACAGAGATAGGAATACGGGATGAAGCTACGGACCTGGAATTAGCAGTAAAATGTCGAGATGACGCTGTCCTGCAAATTTGAGCGAAAGTTGACGGGTCGATGGCGCTCGGAGTGCACACGGTCCTCCGAAAAATCCGCAAAACGAAGGGGGATCTGTTCGTCTCTGCACAAGGATTCCAGATCTTCAATTATAGCCGCGTACCTGCAACCTACACAGAAAAGAGAGGATGATTGGGGGGTTAGGGATTAGGGGTTTGCCTTCAGGTCAAACCCCGGTTTTGGAATTAACCAAGAAATGAGAATGTTGTAAATGTAAATGTTTATAATGTAATCAAGTACTGGTACCTTGTTGTAAGAATGTTTGTATTCTTACATGCGAAGGTGTAATGATGTTGTATGTTGTATGTTGTATGTGATCTCCTCTTCAATGGTTGAATCCTTGTCTTGAATGCAACACCTAGCCTTGAATGGAGACTTAGAATGCTCAATTGCTTGAAGGAATGCTTGAATGCTTGAATGTTTGAATGTTTGCCTAGCGCTTCCGCCTCTTGTATGCATATGTTTTTCTTCCCAAAATGGGAGAGGAAATGTAGTTTATATACTTGTCAATTAGGGTTAAAAGACTGATTTTTTCGACCTTAGGCCGACCTAGGAAGATTATTTTCCGAATTGCAAACTTGAAGACCCGATGCCCCATAAGAGACCGGGCCCAAAATAGGGCCAGGGACTAGGGCGCTGGGCGCCATGGTCCCACCTCCCGGGACAGCAGGGTGCAAGGAAGGATCAGGCCACAGTGCAGAAATATGCAGTTTTTGATGTCGTAAACAAGTTTCGGGGTCTCCATTCAGGTTCAGTGTTGCGTCGCCATCGTGAAGACCCAAATGCTGTCGAAATTGCGAGTGTCGCAATTTTAGGACGCTACACTTGTCTTAATCCTTATGGGAATAAGATGAGCTCCTCAATGTGTGCTGCTGTGCAAAAGATATACAACCTGTTTGTTGTTTACTAGCTCAAAGATGGGGACATGACAAAAGAACCCAGAATGGAAATGAAAGGTAATGATAAATCCAAGAGGAAATTCTAGAAAATCACCTATGGAACCAAAATGAAACCAAGGGGAAGAAACCCAAGATGGGAGAAATTGATAGAAAAATTGTTCTAGGGAATCCAAATAGAATCTAGAGGAACTAATCCAAGAGGGAAATGCAATACAATGATAACCCAAGAGGGAGAAGATGATAGAAATACCATCAAGTAGAACTGAATTGGAATTGAGGGAAAAAAACCCAAGAGGGGACATATGATACTAACATAATGCAGTCTAGAGCACAAGCATGATTGTAAAAAGTAAAACATGAAGCTAAGTGCTATAAGATATTATGGGATAAAACATGTTGAAGAGAACTCACACAAACCTAAGATCTTAACACATACTATGTCAATGATAATTTTGATCTCTTGTAGTAGTTTGAGTTTTGTGGCTGTCATAGTTTCTTCCACTTGGTTGGAAATTCTACCAATCTAGGGGTAATGTAGATGGTGTAGGTTTATTCAGAGTGCACGTTGCACAGCTGGACATGGGAAAGGGAATCTTCAATTGCTGCATGTAATGAGACAGAGATGGAGGTTGTTTAGGATGCTCATTGCACAGCTGCTAATGGGGAGGGCTTTCTTCAATTTCTGTTTGTGAAGAGATGGAGAGAGAAGTTGTCCCTCTGCCTGTCTAAAATGTCTAATATGCTGTAGCTATGAACTACACTCATTGTGAATATGGCTCATGCCAAAATCAATATTGCTCCCAGGGCTTAGAGAATTGGGAGGATGTAACAGGTTGTGTGTGACTTCAACTGTGCTGCACAAAGAAAAGTGGCAACAGAAATACAGAAGGAAAACGGTGAGTGCACCAAGAAAAAATAAACACAATATCATTAAGAACTAGGAACTGACAAGAACAACTAAGAATATCTTAATATATAGAGGATATTTTGGCTTAGCTAGACATTATCAATGAAATGATAAAACAACTATTCTAGCATTGTTTCTTGGTTATCTTATGTATTAGAATATTAAACTTATTCACAGTCTGAAATTCTAAACAAAGTTTCCAAAAGTTGAAAGAAGCATTGCCATCAATGTGAGTTCTGGAAGCACTGTACTTTTTAAAATTGTGAGGTTTTCTGACATATTGGAATATTAATCTTATTCACTGTCTGAAATTCTAAACAAAGTCTCCAAAAGTCTCCAAAAGCATTTCCATCAATGTCAATTTTTGAAAGCACTGTACTTTTTAAAACTGTTGTGATTGAGTGTGATGCTTCTGGCTTTAGAGATGGAGTAATTAATATTCAACAGGCTTAGAAAGTCATAAGTAAAAAACCTAAGGAAAAATTTATATCCATTCATTATTAGGACAAGCTTCCCATAATGAATATTACAAATGAAAAGTGCAATTGATTCATCTGACACTTGGAACATGAAAATTCAATTGCAGTTGAGTGTGTTTGGACTATAATAAGCAAAAATAAACCTTCAGGCTTCAACAACAAATAAACTAGTTAATTGGATAATCAAATATGATAGGGCCAAATATGTAATTAGTTAAGGTATAGCCGACACTAAATTACATCTGCCAGATGAGTAAAAACTCAGCATATGTAATTTTGTTTGACAGACAATTTGTTTGGATCAAAATGACAAAATGCAAAATTCACCCTAACAGCAATAAATTTATGATGTTAGTTTCTACCAGCTGAAGTTTGGCACACGACAATCATGCTTCACTTAAACTATTTAGAGTCTTGGACTAATTAGATGCAACAGAAAGTGAAATATGGTCCTTATGCTTCTCCTATGACTTGATGGCAGGTACTGTGCACGCACAAAGAATGTTTTCAAGGAGTTAAATGTGACACCTTATGTTGTGGAACTTGATCTCAGAGGTCTGTCTTCTTATTTCAGACTTTTCATTGAGAAATTTGTATATCGATAGAGAAATACTGTATGTTGCTTGCTTAAAATGATTTTTCAGAGTATAGTATATTCCTTGTTGATTCAGTTTTTCAATTTATGTATTCTTTGCATATTACATCAAATTCAATTTGTTATTTAATTAATTAACTCATTTCTTGTTCTTGATTAGGTGCACTTTTCATTAACTGTGTTGTCTGCTGTGTGTATGCTTGCCACACATTTCTTGCATAATTAAAGAAAAATCGGGTCTTATATGACAAAAGAACTTTGATGGAAGAAATAAGAATATTAAACAACCAGATGTTAAGATCATAGCCTTAGAAGCTACTCTTGTTTCTAACATTTTCAAGAACAATGTCCATGGAGTCAAGTTCAATTCCACTGTAGGCCTTACTACTAAAATGTTTTAACCAGTATTAGTATCATTATACAAGACTCAGCAAGGCAGTGAATTTGAGAAAGTTTCTCTATAGCATATGACCGATCCAGAGTTATGGTCCTTGCCCAGTAGTGTCTGCAACATTGTTTCGAATTACATGGTTGAAAGTTGAAAAAATAACCTTTTCGTGCCTAAGTTGCTGGTTCTGTTAGGATCCTGGCTTGGGTTTGTTAACTGCAAAACAAATTTCAGGCTCGGTATTTACCAAGTACATGAGGGAACCTGTCAACCGTCTGTATTTAAATGGATCAATTAAATTTGAATCATAGTCAACAAATGGCTTCAGATTCACTACCAGCCAATGGCTTGCAGTCCATTATCTAAAATCTCTTCAAAATATCGACCACATACTTTCCTTGTCCAAGGAAAACTTCTTCTGGATTTTGCTATACTTCTAGGCCCAAAAAGTAGTGCATCAAGCTGATGTTTTTCATATCAAATTCTTTCACCAACTCTGTCTTGTACCATTCTGTGAGTTTTTTTGAACTTCCTATAATTATTAATTTTACATACATGACTAAAACAAGTAGTTTAGAATGATCAATCAAATAGTAAAGGTTGGAATTTGCATCTTAGTGAAATCCAAACCTGAAAAATATTCATCAATCTTGGAGTACCATGCACAAGGTGGCTGTTTCAAACTATATAGGGCCTATTTCGATCTGCAAACATGGTTCTCATGCTTATGCACCTCAAAGCCTTTTGGTTGATTTATGTACAACTCCTCAATCAACCCATTAAAAATGTAGTCTTTACATCCATTTGATATAAATGCTAATCAAAAACTGCTGTTGAAGACATAATAAACCTAAAAGAGGTATACTTAACAACATGAGCAAAAGTCTCCTCCTAGTCAACTTCCTCTTTTTGGGAGAACCCTCTAACCACAAATTGAGCTTTGAATTTTTCTATATTGCCATGTGCTGCATGTTTGACCTTGTACAACCACTTAGATTCAATCAGTGACTTCCCCTTTGGTTCAGGCATTATCTCTCACATCGCTTGTCATGATAGGATTGTATGCCTCTATCATGGCAGCATGTCAAACCTGTTGTCTCTTCAAAATTAGAAGGCTCTACATTATGATGGAAGACATTAGTCCCGCATATTTTGGAAATTTCTGGAGGATGACTTACTTGCATTGAAGTCATAGGAGTTCCAACTTGCTGCTGCACCTCCTGTGGTGATTGGGTGAAACACATAGGCTTCTTGGTTGAACTGAATGGAAAAGAGGCACCCCCTGAACTTGCAGAAGCTTGCTGATCTGAATCAGATTTCTGCGATTTTTCTGATTTCTGCATATCAGCTTTTGGGGCACCAAGCTCTTCTATCTCTTTGGTCATTGGTGGAGGTTTTTGACACTTCGAGGACCATACATCCTTGTTGAACTTGACATCTTTGGTCACAACTACCTTTTGCTGAGATGCAATTTAGATTCTCTCATTATAACCCACAAAGGTACCCTTCAAACTAGAAGGTTTCAACTTGGTCCTTTTCTCATCAGGGATATGAGTGTAAACATGGCAACATAACACAAAAACGTGCAACTTGAGGTTTCTCACCTATGAATGCCTTTGTTTTTTTGTCCTTAAACACTTTGGGAGGACACTTGTCAAGAATATAGGCAGTTGTAAGACATGCTTTTGCCTAGAGTCGAATGGGTAAATCTAAATTATGGATCATAGATTTGGTTATTGTTGTCATTTTATGACACCCTTAGTCCATCAGTGAGAACCGATCAGAGATACGATCCATGGACTGGCACTCCCCCTATTGATCAAGGAGAAAAGCAATGGAATTATGAAGTGTGAAGTGTCGTCTCGTTTGGAGGAAGTTCCCTGAAACTCCGGAACTCCGAGGTTTCGAAGCTCCTTCCTTTGCCTTTTTTAGTTCCCAGAGCTCCGGAACCCCGAGGTTCCGAAGTTCCTTTGCTAAGTCTCCTCTTCTTTTCTCTTGGCCTTCTTCCCGGAACTCCGGAACCCCGAGGTTCCGAAGTTCCTTTCCTTGCCTCCTTCTCTCTTTCCCCAAACTCCGGAACCCCGAGGTTCTGAAGTCCCTTTCCTTAGCCTTTTTCTTTCCCTTGCCTTCTTCTCTCTAGTTCCTCGGAACTCCAGAACCCCGAGGTTCCAAAGTCCCTTCCTTGCTGCCTTCTTCTCTTCCTTGGAACTCTGGAACCCCGAGGTTCCGTCCTTAGCCCCTTTTTCCAGTTCCCTGGAACTCCGGAACGCCGAGGTTTTGAAGTTCCTTTCCCCTGCCCTTTTCTTTTCCCGAAACTCTGGAACCCTGAGGTTCCAAAGTTCCTTTGCTAGGTCTCCTCTTTTCCTTTGCTTAGTCTCTTCTTCCCTTCATCGGAACTCCGAAACCCCGAGGTTCTGAAGTTCCTTTCCTAGTCGTCGCCTTCCTCTTCTCGGGACTCCGGAACCCGAGGTTCAGAAGTTCCTTCCTTAGTCTTCCCCACTTGGGGAACCCGAGTTTTTGAATTCTTCCAACTTCCTTTCTGCTTGCAACACTTCCGGATGGTGTGATCAACACTCAAAGCTTTAAATGCTTTGACGAATCTTGTGACGTGCACCTTCTATTGTGGAGCTATAGGGGTGCATTTAATGATTTTTGCAGTATTCCATCAAGAGAGGTACAGGGCCATGCTTATTGTGGTTACTTATGTCATGCCTGCATGCTTTGACTTTGGAATGTTAGTCAATCCACCTTCTAGAAGTACCTTTCTTCTTAGGATTGCATTTTTAGGGTATGGCCAGGTTGCTTGCATGTACACAATGTCAGGTGCATGCACTTCCCTGCATTCCTTGATTGACATTTCCCTGCACACACAAGAGTCATGATCTCTCTTATGCAACCAGCTCTATATAAGGTTGTTATGCCTCATTGTAAAGGGTTTTCTCTCTGCTGGCTTGAGCTATTCTATGCTCTTTCACTTCTCTTAAAGATTTGTATATTTTGCATTTCTGCAACTGTAAGTTTGGCCATTGGCCTTTGAATGAATTGAAATTATCATTCTTGCCTTCCTTCAACTTATGCATGCTGTGTATGTTTGCTTACCTTCATCATAGGTGTATGTTTTGTGGCTCTTCTCTCATATATGCTATGTTAAGTTATTTCTGAGTGTGACTTGTGGGAAACCTTCTCCCCTCTTGGCATTCAACAAGTTCTAACCTCCATACATGCATTGGGGTCATTCATGCAACTAAAGTTTTTTGCATCTCTTGTGTATTTCAGTTGATTTTTTGTGCCATTTCGGGTGGGGAGAGAAACATCTCTGATCTTGGTGCATCACCTCCTTTTATTTTAAGTATTTCTCTCTTCCCTTTTCCTCTGCAAGCTGTTAGGATAGGCTTAGAAGTAAGATTTTGAAGTGTTGAGTTGGTTCAACACCTGCACCTGGATTGAGAAGGAAGCCGGCCTTCTCCGGAGGTTCAACCCCCTTGCGCAAGGTCCCACACTTCGGGGTTGTTTCCATGTTTCACGAGGTTGTTGAGTTGATAGCTCAGCAAGGGTGCAAGCTTTTGTGACAACAGTTTTTGGCACACCTGGTGGGACTTACTTTCAATGCACATGCTAACGATTCAGTGTTGTTCTTAGTGTCTTAGCCTTTAGAGGCAGTCATCTCTCAAGCACTTGGCAACTCTTCTCACAAGTCCAGTTCTTGTTCATGCCAAGTTTCTAACTCCGGAACCCCCAGGTTCCGAAGTTCGCAACTCCGGAAGTCTGGAACCCTTAGATTTCGAAGTGCCCAAGTACGGAACCCCGAGGTTCCGAAGTCTCTGCTCATAGGTCCACTACTTGTTCATGACTTGTTGCAACTCCGGATTTCATGCCCAAAATTCATACAAGGGCATCTTCTAGAGGTAGTTTCCAGTTTGAAGAACTCTCATCTTCAGGCTCTAAAAGGCAGAGAGGTAGACCTTCATTGTCACGAGTTAGGGGGGTTAGGATTGTAAACACTCCATCTCCCAAGTCTTGTTCTACCTCTCCATTTACAAGGCCATTACTGTCAAGGGCTCCCAACACTCATATCAATAGACCATTGTTTCACATGGCAAGAAATCAAGTTTTTGTTACCTTCAATGGGGGGAAGTCCTCTTATTTTGACTCGATGGAATGATATACCAGTGGCTGCGTTAAAGAGTATACCATACTTCGCCGGTGAAACCACTACTACCCCCATTGAGCACATTCAAGACATTGTGAACATCTGCTCAGTCCATAATGTCACCCAGGATGATGTTGCTGTTAGACTCTTAGCCACATCTTTGAAAGGAAAAGCTTTGCAGTGGTATAGAGGGTTGCCGTCTAGCTCCATTCACAATTGGGATGAATTGGGGGAGAGGTTGTGCAACTATTTCGAGGACAAAAGTGATCATCTATCACTTGTGGAGCAGTCAACTACAATTAAGATGGCACCTCATGAGTTCATGGGAGATTTCAATTCCAGATTCCATAAGACATGGAATAGAATTCTTGCTCTAGTGAAGCCATCTCCAAATCATGCCTTCTTGTATTATCTTAGAGCTCTCAACAACGATATAGCTGTCATGATACAGTCAATGGGTGGAGCCTCTCTAGTGAGTGCATATGACATAGCCATAAGGGCAGAGAATTGTTTGATACAGGTTGGGAAGATAGCTCCAAGGCCTCCAATGCCTCTCTTCCCAGAAGCTCCTACTCAACAACCCACCTTGGCTCCTATCCCCATGGCACCCGCAGGTCAACCATTCACATCCTCTACATCCTCTAATGAGCTCCATGAAGTCAAGACTCTACTGCAAAACTTTAGCAATGAGTTGGTGACACTAAAGAGGCAACAAGCCCAGCATAGCAGACGTTACCAAGCACAAAATCAGAACTATTAGTAGAATAGGCCACCCTTTCAAGGGCAAAACCAATGGAGCAATGCCAGGCCTTTGAATAGTGTGAACCCCACAACTGCAAGCAACTCTAAAGCGATGGTTCCAATGCAAAACAACCTCGCCCAGGAGCAAGATTGGTGTCAACCATACAATCAGCCACACAACCAAGGTGCATGCCAAAGTGGAGCGTTTGTCCAAGCTTTAGTGGTGCAGGATGAGCCAACCACCTATGGCCAACAATATGACCCAAATCAGCCTAGTGTTGGAACTCAGGCTTACTTGCAAGGTGATCCTCCCTTTGTCAACTAGCATGAGGCAAAATTATGTGGTATGAACCAAACAAATGGTGAGTCTATGCTACAATATACAAGGTCAAAGAAGAGAGCCATGGAAGTTGCCTCACCTTCAACATCAGCCCAAGCTCCAACACCCAATATAGCTGCCCAGGATACAAGCCAAAATACCATGCAAGGGAGCAAGAGGCAGGAGGAGGCCCAAGTTGTCCAAAGAGCAAAGGTAGACCTTGTAGCCTCAAAGGGGCCTCTAAAATCAACTGGTGTTCCTTTCAACATAGTTGATCAGATAAAGAAGGCCAACCTCAATGTCACAATGTGGGAGGCCCTTTCCATCCCATCTCAAAGGGATTTGCCCAAGGAAGCATTGAAAGACATCAACTTGTCAAGTGATGAGGCAGCAGTCAACAAAAAGGCAATCTCCACCAGTTTGGTGCAACCCATGGAGGAGGAAGATTCAAGCAAGATCAACAAGCCTCCCCCCTTCTATCTCTCCTTAATCATAGGAGATAACTTAGTTCACAACTACATGATAGATTCAAGAGCTAGCAATTTAGTCATGCCTAAGAAGGTAGCTGATCTTCTTGGCATAGAATATGAACCTATGACTAAAGGGGTGGTCCAATTAGATGGCACTTCTATTAAGACAATAGGGGTTGTTAAAAAGTTGAAGTTAACCTTGCATGCATGTCCTGGTTGCACTGTCTTGCAAGATGTATCAATCATCAACCTCCCTGCCTTCTTTGCCATCTGTCTGTCCAGAGACTTCACCGCCAAGATAGGTGGGTACCTGTCTTCTGATTGGTCCCACATGCTATTTCGAACAAGGTTACCATAAGGGTAGAGCCGATTGCACAAAACCACATTGAGCCCTACACCCCTAGCCCTATAAACATGAATTGCACTTCGCACGAAGAAGGGGAGGAGTGTACTGTCCGTGAGCCTGCTACTCTTTTGCAAGAGGTCTTGGATTGTTTGTTGGATGAATGGGCCAATGCTTTTCAGTTTAATCCATTGGTTGAGACTGAAGAGACTGGGCTTGGCACCTATTATATCCATGAAGAGGATACTCCTATCCCTAACCTCATCAAGACAGAAGGAGATTCAGAGGGGTTATAGAACATGTTTTTTGATAGTTCAAGAAACGAGAACGGTGCAAGTACCAGTGTGATGCTTGTTTCTCGTGAGCAAGAGAAACATTTCTTCTCTTTTAGGCTTCAGTTTGGTTGCACCAACAATGTCGTTGAGTATGAAGCCTCGATCCAAGGTCTCCAACTTGCACAAAACAAAAAGATCGGATCCTTGCAAGTATTTGGAGATAGCGAATTGGTTGTTAATCACATCCAAGCTCAAAGTATAACAAAGAACAACCTACTCAAATCATACAAACACAGGGTTTGGGACTTGATTGAAGGATTCTAGGCCTTCAACATCCAGAGTATTCCTAGAAGTCAAAACAAGCATGCTGATAGGCTTCCAGCGGTTGGTGCTCAGTTCAACATACCAACGCATGTTGCAAGCAAGAAGGAACAACACATCAGGCTTGTTGTGAGGCATGCTGTCCCAGACAATCAGGTAAATTGGCAAGTGTTCGAAAGTGATCAACAAATTGTTAACTTCTTGCAAAATGAAGCAAAGTTCTCTGCTAAAAATCAGTCTAAGTTGCAAGACCAGTATGGAGATCAAATCATGCAGCTCAACTCCAACAAGTTGCCTAAAGGTCTAGTTACCTTGGAAGGCATTTTCAACTCGGATGATCAATTGAAGGAGAAGATGAACCTAGCTGCAAAGAAAGGTGATTGCAAGCCAGTTGTTGTTGCCGAGGTTAGGTCTCTAAACTTGGGCAAGGTGTGTTCCTCAACCGAACAAGAGACCTTTGTTGAGCTTTGTCAAAAATATGATGACATAGTTGCTTGGACTTATGAAGATTTGAAGGGTTTTGACCCTAGCTTGGCCCAGCATACTATAGAGCTAACCTCAGATGCAAAGCCAGTTAGACAAAAGCAAAGGCCAATAAACCCCAAGATTGAGCCACTAATGAGGAAGGAGTTGACCAAGCTCATAGAAGCCAATATCATCTTCCCTATCAAGCACTCCTCCTGGGTGGCCAACCTTGTCCCTATAAGGAAGAAGAATGGGGAAATCAGACTATGTGTAGACTTTAGGGACCTCAATAGAGCCTCCCTCAAGGATCATTATCCCCTTCCCTCCATGGAGCAGATTCTCCAAAAGGTCAGTGGCTCAGAAAGATTTTCATTCTTAGATGTGTATTCAGGCTACAATCAAATTTTAGTCCAAGAATCAGACCAATACAAGACTGCATTTACTACTAAGTGGGGTACCTATGCTTATCGCAAAATGCCTTTTGGGCTAACCAATGCAGGTGGCACGTTTCAAAGAGCAATGGACATGGCTTTCAAGGGTGTATTAGCAAAATTTGTGCTTATATACCTTGACGACATAACTGTTTATTCAAAGCATGCAGCTGACCATCTTGGTCATCTTGAGTAGGTGTTCATGAAATGTAGGGAGTATGGTGTGTCCTTGAACCCTAACAAGTGTGTATTTGCTATTGATCAAGGAAGATTGCTAGGACACATTGTATCCAAAGAGGGCTTGACCATTGATCTAGAGCGAGTGGAGGCTATCCTTTCTCTTCCACTCCCCAGTCACAAGAAAGGATTGCAAAGTTTCCTTGGTAGGATCAACTTTGTGAGGAGGGTCATTCCCAACGTTGCCACCATGGTAAAACCTCTCACCTCCATGTTGAAGAAAAAATTGGCTTTCAGTTGGACCAAGGAGGGAAGGGCTAGTTTTCAAGAGATTAAACAAGTAATTGCTCAGGCCCCTACTCTTGTCAATCCTCTACTCTTGTCAATCCTAACTATGAAAGGGATTTTATCCTCTATACCTTCGGAGGAGAATCCAGCGTCTCAGCTGTCCTAACACAGCTGAACAATGATAATTTGGAACAACCTATTGCTTTCTTTAGTGAGGGGTTAAAGGACTATGAGCTTAAGTATAGCTATGTAGAGACGCAAGTCCTCACTGTTGTAAGGGCATTAAAAAAGTTCAGACACATGTTGTCTAACAACATGATCCAGCTCTTAGTTCCACATGCAAGTGTCAAGGATTTCCTTCTAAATAAGGACATCAACGAGAAGAGGGCTGAGTGGATAACCAAGATCATGGAATACGACATCAACATCAAGATCACCAAGCTTGTAAGAGGCAGGGGCGTATGTGAACAGCTTGTCTCATCTTCTGAGACTACTTCAGAGGCCGCCTTTGTGTTACAATAGGATCATTTAACTAGCAACGACACTCAATTCAATTGGGTAAGTGACATGACCACCTTCTTAATGGAAGGTAGATACCCCCAAGGTCTAGACCAGACCAAAAGAAGACATTTCAGGTTGTAGTCCATCCCCTATGTCTTAGTGGATGGCACCCTTTTTCGAAGAGACTCTAGTGGAGTCTTGTTAAGATGTATCGAGCATTGATTGTTAGAAGAATTTCATGATGGCTCTTCAGGGGGCCACTTCTCTGCAAGGATTACAACTGTCAAAATAATGAGGGCTGGTTATTAGTGGCTGTCCTTATTCAATGACTCACATAGATGGGTGAAGAATTGCAAGAAATGTGCTTTCTTCTCTGGAAAGCAAAGACTAGCTGCCCTACCTCTTCACCCCATCCGAGCATATCAACCATTCACACAATGGGGTTTAGACTTCATTGACATGATAAATCCACCTTCTAGTGCTGGCCACAAGTGGATCTTGGCTGCAACCGATTACTTCACTAGGTGGACAGAGGCAGTTGCATTGAGGGATACCACTGAGGCCTCAATATTGGAATTCCTTGATGGAATTGTGACAAGATTCGATGTCCCCTCCACCATCATATCAGACAATGCCAAGGCATTTGTTGGAACCCAAATTAGTTCTTGGGCAGTGAAGCATGGTGTATACTTGAAGACGTCATCCGATTATTACCCTCAGGGTAATGGCTTAGTTGAATCTTCCAACAAGAACCTCATTAAGATAATCAAAAGGACGATTGAAGACAACCAGAGATCGTGGCATACTAAGTTGAGGACAACCTTATGGGTTGACAGGATCACACCCAAGAGGGCGATCGGTAACTCCCCTTTCATACTGGTATATGGGAAAGAAGCAAGACTCCTAGCTTCCCTAGAGTTACCCTCTCTTGAACTAGCACATCAACTGGAATTGATAGAGAATGATGCCCTGATAGTAAGGCTAGTTGAGCTGATGGAGCTGGAGGAGGTTAGAAGTCAGGCTATGCATATGCTTGAGACTCATCAAGGGCAGGTCAAGAGAGTTTTCGACAAAAGGGCTACTAATAGGGTCTTCAAAGAGGGAGATCTAGTCCTAAAGTGGGATGCAGACAAAGCCAAAGTTGGGTGACACTCCAAATTCGATGCTATCTGAAGTGGTCCATATGTCATCACTAGTTGCAAGGAGGCCAATGCATTTCATCTCTCCAAGCTTGATGGCGAAGTTCTTCCAATCCCAGTGAATGGGATTCATCTCAAGCCCTGCTTCTAAAGAGGATGTTGATGACTATGTAAATATTAGACTAGAAGTTGTTTTGCTTTCATAAGTGCTTGTGCACCTGCCGCATCCTCCTTAAGAGGGTGTGCGCTCTAGTTTCTAGTTTCCCTCCAAGTGATGGTGCACACATGTTTTGGGTCTTTTCAATGACTCAATGCCCAATGGATGCTCTAGGCTTTTGGACTTCATGCTTAGTAGGCAAGCATCCAACAAAAATCGCCAAAAATGTTGTCATTTTATGACACCCTTGGTCCATTAGTGAGAACCGATTAGAGATACGATCCATGGACCGACACTCCCCCAATTGATCAAGGAGAAAATCAATGGAATTATGAAGTGTGAAGTGTTGTCTCGTTTGGAGGAAGTTCCTCGGAACTCTCGAACCCTGAGGTTCCAAAGTTCCTTCCTTAGCCTTTTTCAGTCCCCGGAACTCCAGAACCCCGAGGTTTCGAAGTTGCTTTGCTAAGTCTCCTCTTCTTTTCTCTTGGCCTTCTTGCCAGAACTCCGGAACCTTGAGGTTCCAAAGTTCCTTTCCTTGTCTCCTTCTCTCTTTCCCGGAACTTTGGAACCCCGAGGTTCCGAAGTCCCTTTCCTTAGCCTTTTTCTTTCCCTTGCCTTCTTCTCTCTAGTTCCTCAGAACTTCGGAACCCCGAGGTTTCGAAGTCCCTTCCTTGCTGCCTTCTTCCCTTCCCCGGACCTTCGGAAACCCAAGGTTCCGAAGTTCCTTCCTTAGCCTGTTTTTCCAGTTCCCCGAAACTCTGGAACCCTGAGGTTCCGAAGTTCCTTTCCCTTGCCCTTTTCTTTTCCCGGAACTCTAGCACCCCGAGGTTTTGAAGTTCCTTTGCTAGGTCTCCTCTTTTCCTTTGCTTAATCTCTTCTTCCCTTCTCTGGAACTCTGGAACCCCGAGGTTCCGAAGTTCCTTTCCTAGTCGTTGCCTTCCTCTTCCCCGGGACTCCGGAACCCCGAGGTTCCCAAGTTCCTTCCTTAGTCTTCCCCACTTCGGGAACCCGAGTTTCCAAAGTCTTCCGACTTCCTTCCGGCTTGCAACACTTCCAGATGGCGTGATCAACACTCAAAGCTTTAAATGCTCTGACGACTCTTGTGACTTTTGTACCCTCTTTTGTGGAGCTATAGGGGTGCATTTAATGATTTTTGTAGGATTTCCATCAAGAGAGGTACATGCCCATGCTTATTGTGGTTACTTATGTCATGCCTGCATGCTTTGACTTTCGAATGTCAGTCAATCCACCTTCTAGAAGTACCTTTCTTCTTAGGATTGCATTTTTAGGGTATGGCCAGGTTGCTTGCATGTACACAATGTCAGGTGCATGCACTTCCCTGCATTCCTTGACTGACATTTCCCTGCACACACAAGAGTCATGGTCTCTCTTATGCAACCAGTTCTATATAAGGCTGTTATGCCTCATTGTAAAGGTTTCTCTCCCTGCTGGCTTGAGCTATTCTATGCTCTTTCACTTCTCTTAAAGATTTGTATATTTTGCATTTCTGCAATTGTAAGTTTGGCCATTGACCTTTGAATGAATTGAAATTATCATTCTTGCCTTCCTTCAACTTATGCATGCTGTGTATGTTTCCTTACCTTCATCATAGGTGTATGTTTTGTGGCTCTTCTCTCATATATGTTGTGTTAAGTTATTTCTGAATGTGACTTGTGGGTTACCTTCTCCCCTCTTGGCATTCAACAAGTTCTAACCTCCATACATACATTGGGGTCATTCATGCAATTGAAGTTTGTGCATCTCTTGGGTATTTCAATTGATTTTTTGTGCCATTTCGGGTGGGGAGAGAAACATCTCTGATCTTGGTGCATCACCTCCTTTTATTTTAAGCATTTCTCTCTTCCCTTTTCCTCTTCAAGTTGTTAGGATAGGCTTAGAAGTAAGATTTTGAAGTGTTGAGTTGGTTCAACACCTGCAACTGGATTGAGAAGGAAGTCGGCCTTCTTCGGAGATTGAACCCCCTTGCAAGGTCCCACACTTCGGGGTTGTTTCCATGTTTCACGAAGTTGTTGAGTTGATAGCTCAGCAAGGGTGCAAGCTTTTGTTAGAACAATTTTTTACTGACTCACTATGATGGACTTATTCTTCCTCTTTGCAACCCCATTCTCTGGAGGGCTGTAGGGAATTGTTAGCTTCTTCTTGATTCTTACTTTCCTGCAAAAAATATCAGACTCATTGGAGGTATGGTCCCTTCTATTGTTAGACCCTAATACAGACAACCTTCCAAAGGCCTCATCCTTGGTCTTCATGAAGCAAATTGAGAAGTTTCTTGAGGAATCATCACTTAAAGAAATTTATTAAGTATTAGCTGATAAGGAAGATGAGGACATGGGTGCACATACATCCAAGTGGATTAGATCAAGAACTCTTTTGGCCTATGCTTTGTATTGATGTGTTTTTTATGCACAAAACATTTCAGAATAAAATACCAAGGTAATTTACCCTCTCTTGAACAAAATCATGTCAGATGCTAAGAATAAGATCAACTAAAATGATTCCAAGGTTTCTACATGTCAGGTCTTGACGAGTGGGCAAGTTCAATGGTTTGATGTGAAATGCTGTGTTTCACTTGGGGACTTACGCAAATGTTTGGATTATCATGAATGATGCGGAATAGGTGTGCTGACAACTTAAGATTTATCAATGTGGCTCTGGATTTTACTTCTTACTAAAAAAAAGGACAAAAGGAATAGGTTTCAGGAAATCTATTCTAATCCTAGGAATGTAGGAAATGATGAATGGATTTAGTGGAATCAAACTAGGCAAGGTCTCACAATCAGGTATTGCCACAAGCTTAGTGCAATCGTCTAAGGTATACTTAAAGATTGTTAGGCTATCACCATCAAACGTAGACACCATCCAAGTTGATGCTTGTCAACGGACGCACAATAGTTGAAGTTATGCTTACTTAAATTCCAGTTGACCACACAAGGCGCACTTACCAACGACAAGAGGCTAGTGGTATGGACTAAGGATTCCACACAAATAAATTCAACAAATCTTCCACTCTATCTAACATACATGAAAATAAATTCTAAACTAAATTCTAATCTAACTTGGAAGAATTGAGAACCATGAATGCAAATACAACACTTGAAGAGCAAAATCACCAACAATTGAACAATGATTAGGATTCAAATAGCTGCAACATATACCAACAATTCTACAAAAACTCTCTCTTACAAATGAGAGACAAGGAGGCATATATATAGTCTCTTACAAAATGGATGGCCAAGATTGATCTAAGATCAACGGTCGAGATCATGCCAACAAAACCCTAGAATTGCCCTAATTAGGGTTACATAAAAAATGGTGCCACCAACACTGAATCTAACTCCTCCATGGAAATGCTAGGCAAGGTATCCTGTTGTAAATCAATCACATCCAGTGAATCTGAGCAAGCATTCGAAGTGTTCTCCCATTCTGGCATGAGCTTTTGCGAATTATGAACATGAATCAACAAAGAGACCAAGTCGTCTATCTGACTCTTCTTCAAAGAGTCCAACTGGCAAAAATACATAATTTTCATCTTGTCTCTTAATTCGGCTAAGTGTAAACCACTAGCATCACTAACATCAACACCCAATAATAACTCAATCGAGGCAAGGATCTTCATCTGAATGTCCTGAATTAATCCTTCCATCTCCATACAACTCGATTGGGCGTTCTCATAAGTTGATTTCTTCACGACTAATGCACAATACCAACCGTGGAAATTATATCTGTCTCCACTGTGCACAATGTTCTCGCTAACCAAGGTGGAATTAGGAATCTTCTTCAAAGCCTGGAGGTGTGGAATAGTCTTGTCTTGAATAGGTCGGAATTCTTTCCAAACTCCCTCCAAATACTGGATTCTAAATACGAGCCCTGTTGTCCTATCATATGCATGGACAAACTGAGTAAGGAAATCATCTGCTTGTTTTCTTGTGCTCTCAATCCACTTTTGCACCTCCGAGTGTGTACCTCTCGCTACCTCACAGTGTGAATGTATTCCATGGTCAACTGCAATAGAGGAAATAAGGGTGGGATTTCCACGCCTCATCCCTGCAATATACTCTCTGAGTCTAATATTCTCTTCTCTGTACCTTTCTTTGTCCGCAACTTCTCTGTCTAACCTTGCATCAATTGCCTGGAGGTTTTCACCAATCTCATGAAATTCCTGTTTTCTGCATGTACGACCAAGGGCAACTGAAGTGATTTGGAAATCCATAGGGGTAGCCATGTCCGCTGTTACGGCTGCAATAGGAACAACAATCTGCACAATCCGCATTCCTATCTCATCTCTAGCTATGTGCGATAAAATCTCTGCTCTCCTGGGCTCCTTCTCCTTAGCACTCCTAGCTAGGTAGTCATCAATATCATCAATAGGCTGTACCTCTATCATCTGTTTATTTTCCTCCATACTTCTTATCAGCCATTGAGGAATAGCGGCCATCTCCATACCATCATTGAGACATATTTCTCGATCAAGTCCTTTCAATGCCGAGATAACATCATCATTATCATGAGGATTATTCCTGGTCCAATCATATACCTCATTTCCCAAACTAACTTGCAAGAGGATAGTAGGGGATCTCGGCTGATCATCATTCTCATTAGGAGGTGCAGATGTCGCTGTGGCATGAAATTCCTGAGCACTCTCTGGTAGTATCACTGTGTTGGAACACTGCTGAGTCTCCTTGTTCTGTTCTGTTACTTCAATCACTTTGATTGATGAGACACTGAGAGGGGGTGAAGGAATGATGAGTGGAGTGATAGTCTTCTGTTTCTTCTTCACCTCCTCAATCTTCTTCCCTCTGGCCTTGACTTCTCCTGGTGTGTTCTTTCTTCTCTTGGGAGCTTGACTCTCTTCGTCTGCATGAATCCTAACATCACTGATAGTCCTCTAATCATCCTCGGAAGTAGACTCTTCCGGCTTCATCCTTTCATAAGTGAAGGAAACACCCATGTCAACTAATTTGTTCATCTGTATATCCACCCATGCACGAGAGAAAGTCAAGATCTCTCTCATCAATATATTCAGGTCAATCTCCTCCGACTCTGACCAATTTGGCAATAGGATTGCCTTCTTCATTTCATTCTCATAATGTGGGTGTGTATGATCTCTATTATCTAATACCTGATCAAGAATGAGGAAAAGTCCACACTTCCTCATGAAATCCACTGACATTCTAGACCACATTCTTCTCTTCACTGCTTGCTCGTCGATTAGGTTAGCCCAATAATCTTCTATGTCAAGCTTATGAGTGAACTTCTCTCTATTGATCCTTCCGACCTTCTTGTCTGGATCAAATCTTTCTCTTTTCTTGTATGTAGCAAATCAATAGAATGCAAGTTCTTCCCTCGCAGTGTTGGCGGCTATGGCTGATTGGCAAACCTTTGACGTCTTCCCAACTGAAATAGGGAATGTCATGCATGTTCTGTGTTTCTCTCTCTGAATAACATCGAGCTCTAGAAGCTGGCTTACCACTTCCAACAAAATCATTCTGTCAGTCAGATACCTAGGAAGTCTGTAGGGTTCAGATTGAAACCCATGAATCCTCAGGTTTTTGAAAGTAGGAAACTGTATATACCACGATCCATATTTTTCTATTAACTCTGTTGCCTCCTTGGACAATCTTTTGTGGATTCCGCCTTGCAGCATTCGTGTGATGTACATAGTGAATGCATCATTCACTCTCTTATAGTCTTCAATTCTATATATGCTCAGCTGGGGTTAGCACTCATGAATCTTGAACTGTCCTTGCCCATTCCCAACTTCACCTTTGCATATTAATCCTTTGTATGAAACAAACCATGCAAGCAGGTACACCAGGTAAGAAGTCATGGCGAATGACTTGGACCGCTCTACATTCCTCAGCTGAAAATCCAGGTTGTCACTTATAATCTTGGACCAATTCATTGGTGTTCCTCTCAGACAATCGTGGATGAAGTAGAATATCCATCCATCAAATATTGCTCCCTGCGACATCCCCATCACTCTGTTGAGTAGGAATATCAAATCACTATATTCCTCCTTAAAATCTATGCATGAGTGTCTTGGGAGCCTTGGAATGATGAGACCTAGGCTCAATCATCCACTCTTTGTTAATTAAATTCTTGCATACACCCATCTTCTTCGTGTATCTTTTTGCATAATCCTCCTTGGTCACATCTTTCATGTCTGTTCCGTGTGGAATTCCAAACACTTTTGCAATAGCATCCTTAGCAAGGTAGGCGATGACAACGCCCTTAGGACTTTTGATCATTCTTGTGAGCGGATCGTAACATCGTGCACACTCCAGGATCAACTCACTGCACTGTATGGACTGTGGGAATCCAGCGGCATTGAAAATAGCACTCTTCATAATATTCGCATATGCTGGGGAAGGAACTTGATCCCGACTCCGAACATTCGACGCTGCATCTGGTCGAAGTCTAGGAAATGCATGTTTGTATCTGTGATCTTCTTCCATCTCGATGAAATCTTAAGTTTTGGATAAAATCTAGTCTCCAGCATCTTCAATAGTTCTTTCCTTTCCTTATATCTAGACTTTGACATTGCACCTGTACGAAGCTCGAAGTTAGACTTAGGAAAATAAATAATACTTTTAATAAAATTCCTGACTTTCTAAATATTTTAGCTAATTAGAGCATGGAGTCAGGAAAATAATCCATACACTTGGTAAATTTTAGCAATGAAGTTCAAAGTGTGACAACACTAAGGCATAAAAACCTTTCATAAAATTCATTGATACCTCCTTATGCTTAAAAAATATGCAAGCTAAAATGCAAAGGAGTATACCAGATTGATGATGACTAAGGAAAGGTGTGAAAGGTTGTGTTTTCACACAATGAATGTCTAAAGACACCTTCTGCAGTCAACAATGGAGGTCAACAATTTTGAAGGCAACCTGAAAATCAGACTTTTAAAACATGTTGTAATATTAAAAAATGTGCATAAAACTCGATAAAAATCAGTTTTAATGATGAAAACAATCATATTCAGGAATGTAAGTGTGGCTAGTAAAAATTTAATTTCTGAGGACAAGTCTGAAAATTGATTACTTCAGACTTACCAGCACCTTGCAAAGTAGTTACAAATCCCTGAAAATGATGAAAAATGGCTTAAGGAAACAGCTCCAAGCAAAATTGCCAAAATGGTTAGGTGGCTAGAAATGAAAATTTCCGAGGACAACCGCCTAACAATGGAGTTTTCAGACCTGCAACAGCAATAAGATGGTCTAAAAAATGCACAGAAAACTCCACAAAATACCTCCAAATGCAAATTGCCTAAGTTGGAATTTGCTGGGCAATAAAAACTTAAGTCTGAAAATTAATGGCAGCCATTAATGGAGGTCAAAATCTGAAGCAAACCTCAGATCTGAAGCGAATCAGCAAGCTGGAAAAAATAGCAGCCACCAAGAATGCATGAAAATCACCAAAATGTGGCACATAACACCTTCCAAATAAAATCGAAGTTTTCCCAACTATGGCGCTGAACTGAAAATTCTGAAAAATGTTGTTAATGGCAGCTTAGATCTGCAGTAGCAAGGATGGCAGCAATCTGGAAAATCAGCCAAATTGGGATTGGATACCCCAAACACAAAAAATCGCCTTTCCTAGCAAAATCGAACTTCACCAAAAATTGCCATTTTTGCAAAAATCATGACACTTGATCAACAATGGCAGCAAGGAGAATGGCGCCCAGCTGGAAAAAGAATGGAATGGCAATGGCAGCCAACAAAGTCTTCAATCACCTTACTTCAATCACTTAGCCCAAAATTCACCAACAATGGAAAAATTGGCTTTGTATGGAGACACCTGGCAAAAATAATAATAAAATAATGCTAAGGCTCCTCTCTTATACTTGCTTTTACCTTTCACTTTTACCAAACAAGCAATGTGGGATAAAACACTTGCTTAAATACTTGCTTGGTGAAAACCTAACTTGCTTCTAGAAGTTTAAAATATTAAATGATTATTGCAAGTAATTTAATTTTGCTTTTAGAATTTTAAATAATCGTTAATCATTATTTAAAAGCAATTAAAATGGGGCTTATTTATTAAAATATCGCAATTTAAATAAAAAATAAGCCTCCAGGGGAAAATCGACTTGGGTTGGGATTGAGAAATCCCTTTAAAAATCATTAAAATTGCCAAAAATTCCCCATAAGGGAAAATCGATATGAGCTTGGACAAAAATCCATGCACAACTTCATCAAAAATACACACAAAAACCTCCTAGGGGAAAATCGATATGAACTTGGACAAAAATCCAGACAAAAATACACTCTACTTGCAAAAAAATCACCCCCAGGGGAAATTCGACGGCAGTCTAGATTGAAAAATCCACACTCCAAACTCACTTAACTTGGAAAAAATACTCCGTGGTGGAAAATCGACCTCAATCTGGATGAAAATCCGGACAAAAATCCTTTAGAATGCTCCTAGTGGAAAATCGACCTCTGTCTGGATGAAAATCCGGACAAAAATTTGCAGTCACTTGTCACAAATATCCTGGTGGAAAATCGACCTAGGCATGGAATTATCCTCAACTTTGTCCGCACTTTAGTCCGCATTCCAGTCCGCACTCCTGGTGGAAAATCGATGGCAGTCTAGATAAATCTTGACACTTAGCCAAATTTTAGCACTTCCAGGGGAAAATCGATCCAGGTATGGATAAACAGTGGGGGAAAATAGTAGCTAGTATGGATTTAAGGGGAAACCCATGTGTAGTATGAATTTTGAGTGGGGGAATGGGTTGGGTAGTCTGGAATGTGAGGGGAAAAACGCCTCTAGCATGAAATTTGACCCTTTAACCCTTGGAATATGGATTTCCCTTAGGATTTTAACACTTTAACCACTCAAAATCACTTAGAAACATTAAATTTAGACTGGACTTAAGCAAATTTTCCAAAAATGTGAGCGAATCGCTAGGAAAATATTGGAAATAAAGTATGAAATCAACTTAAATAATACCTTAGGAGTGAGAAAACAACTCCAAAAGGTCTGTAAATACCTTGGCACTTTAAAATCACTGATGCGTGTGTTTAAAAACACGTTAACGCTCAAAAGGTCAAACACTAAGGCAAAACTTAGGATCATTAAAATATCAACTTTTGCAACTTGATCCTATAACTTCAAAAACCCTAGACGGCACTAGGCATGATCAAAACTCCGAGACTCGGACACAGGAAACGCAAAATTGCCCACTAAGCAGTCAAAACCCTAACCTAACAACGTAGAAAGATGGAAAAGAGGGGGGTCCCCGTTAGCAATGGGGCGATGTGTGAAAAGGTCACAACACTTTGCTGCTAGGAAAAGTTGCCTTCACCTGCTTGCTTAGTGTACAGCCCTTGCACACTCCTTTCTTCTCAACCTTGAAGTCAGGCAATCCCTGCATCATATCCCTCAAGAATGGGAATGGTTCGTAGTGCAAGTGGCCCAATCATTTATGCCAAAGCTCAGATAACTGTCACTGTCATGCACTAGAGCTCAGAGCTCTCATATGATCTCCTTGCAACCTATATAAACCACCCTCCCAAACACCTCTGGCCAACAATCGACTAGGATATGACTGTCCCTTCTAGATGAGAACTCGTTGATCATAAAACTCAGCCATATGTCCGAAATTTGTCATTATTGAAACTTTTAGTTAAGCTAGATATATACAAAACATCAATAAATTCAAGGATATTGCTTGATGGCCATCTGGATATGGATGGATCCCACTCTTGAACTGGCATCATCACAGAGTTCTACTTGCATGCTTGCTTCTTGGCTTTGAAGTTTACCAAAGGCCCTCTTGTTAGAGGTCATATGTTTGAAGGTTGCGTTGTTCGCATGCCAGCCAACACAAGACATGATGTTATATGACAAGCACAAGACTATAGAGAAGTGTGCCTCAAGCTTGTATGGAAGCTCATCTTCTCTAGCTGATGCTTCTGTACTTGCAAACTCCTTTTATTGCTGCTTCTTACCCTTACGCTTATTTTGTTGAGGAGGGAAAGATTCTGCTCCTCCATTCCTGCAATAGTATATATTCTCATCTCCTTCTAAATGAAGTTGTCCCATAGGCTCTTAAAAATGGGAAGCTAAATCTAGGTACAAATCTCAGAGACAAAATGTTGCCAAGAAGAAGAGAACCCATTTATTGTGATGGGTACTAGCTCTTCATTCTTGACATCTTGTCTAACTGTTGCAAGCTGGTTGTGTGTACTGTGTGTCATGTTCCCTCCTTATATTCTAAATGAAACAATCACTATTATTAATTAATATATTTATCAACGAATGATTATTCGAAAATTATTGACTACTTATTTATTTATTAAATATTATTAATTAAATTAATGTTAATGTTTATTCAAATAATTATAATAATGTTCTTGAAATATTCAAATCAAATAAATTAATATTATATTACAAGATGACAATAAAAGAATACAACCAATTAGTTAGATGGCCAATCATTAGAAAACCGGTTATCATTCACAATCATTATCTACCCACACGATGGTTATTGGGTATGAGTTTAATATCAATAAAGTAATGCATCGATAGTGAATTGAATTAGTCATAACAAATGTTAAGAGATGCTATCAATAAGATATATTACTTTAATAGAGAATGCATTAAGACCCCATAACCATCACCAATTAAAGACTATTGCATACCGTGTTGTCCATATTTTTGCATTCACAAAAATAGACTTAACACCTTTAAAATTTTTGTTAAAAAATGAAGATTTTACTCTAAGGCACGCTTCCCGGGGCAAAATTTTTGCTTCTTTTTGAACTGGACTAATCTTCGGTTGATCTTTGATCCATGTTTCAAATTTCATCGCGTTCTGAGTTTGTTTGCTATGTCTTTCTTTCAAATTCGGTTTTTTTCTTCTTGATAGCGAGTGGGAAATTTTCTTTCTTTTTCAAGTTAAGAGTTTTCTTTAGTTTTTAAGTTGTAGGAGTTTTTTCTAGCAATTACAAGTGAACTTTATAGAAGACTTGTAACTTGTAACTTGCTTTTTATTTTCCATTTTTCTTTTTTAAGTCTTTAAAGTTGTTGTAGGAACTTTTTTGTCAAATTACAAGTAAATTTGAAATTGCAAGTTAATGAAAACTTGAACTTCTTCAAAAAGTTACTATTTTCTTTTTATGTTACTTGTAATAGGGATTTTAAAATCTGATTGCAAGTGTTTTAGTGCTTTTTGAGTTTTATTTGTTATTGCTTTTCTAAAACCTGATTTTGGTGGATGAAGAGAAAGTAAGTTTTAAATAAACTTGTAAGAGGGTTTTTAAAACCCGATTGCATCTCTTTTGTTTCAAAGTTTTGTGCCCTTTGCTTGCTATCAAATCCTCAAAACCCGACCACGTTTTTCTCCATGAAGCAGTAAAATTATGATGCTTTGTAACCTGAAACTGATTCTTGGGGAAATGGCACCATGAATGCTCCTATTTCTGCTGTGTGTGCTCCACGTTTTAGCACCCATACCACGTTTTGACTATGTATTCCACCTTGGTTGTAACACGTTTTGCATCCAACATTCAAAGCAAGGTGTTTGGTGTCAAATGGTAGTCTTTCTTCAAGTCGTTTTTTGTGGAATAAGTTAAATGCAAAACTGATTTATTTACTGCATATAATACCAGCGTGGTGGCTTCTTCACCTATTTATAAGAACATTACGGTTTCCCCCAAGCTCATTTGTTTTGATCTAGGGCATTCTTCAAGCAAGGTATGTGTTTTTTCGGTTTCATTTTGCTTTCTTTTTGTTAGTTTCTTGTTTGCTCATGTATTGTAAATATCTTGCTCTTGCTTGAATTCGGATTTTAGAATGTTCTTCCCAATTGATAAGTTATTTGCAAAGCAATTTGTGAATGTGTAAGATTTTTCCCTTTTTTATTTTTCCTATTTACTTGTATTCGGGTTTTCAAATCCTGATTACAACATTGGTTATGTTGCCCTTCCCTTTGGTAAAAAGAGTTAACCTTCTTTTTACAAAATGTGCAATGTTGAGAGTTGCTTTGAAGCTCATTTGCTTTAAATTCGGGTTTTACAAATCAGATTGCAAGTTGAGTTTTCTCCATTTTCCAAATCACCAAGATGAAGATGTCCTTCTCCATATTTATCCATGGTCATCCAAGTTTTCCATCATTGGTCAAAATCACTCTTTCCATCATGTCATAACTTCTATTCTTGCCATTACATCCATTCGTCTCACTTCCATTCATTTTTCCCATTATATGTATACTTGCAATTGGGCTTTTAAAACCCGATTGCAGTTATATCTTTCCAAGAGTTTTTCCCCTTTCCCATACTTGCAATGTCTTCCAAGATCCAAAATTGGTCAAGAGTCAAGCCTTTAAAGCTTCTTGTTTGTTTATCACTCCTTCTCCAAGAGCTTTAGTGCCAGGGTTTGAGTTTTTCCCATTTGAAGAAGATCATATAGATTTTTCCACAGATTGTGATGATGCATTGACACTTTTGGATTTTCATCGCAGCGTTATGGATTCTTGTTCGATGACCGATTTACCAGTATCATCTTCCCAAAAGAAGATGGAGTACAAATATGACAAATACCAGAATGAGATCTCTCCTTCTCAAGTCTCTTCTTCATTGGATGAGATTAAGGATACAAAAATTGGACATGTGGATATGTCAGATTTCCTTAAGAGGGTTAAAAATCTTGTGGATCACAACATGCAGTGCTTGCTGGATAGTCATATTCATCTTGCTTCCTCTTTCCTAGTGGCTGCTGTAGAGCTGGAATTCGTTCTTGCTTGTGCCGCTCACTTTGATCAAGAGACTAGAATTGTTAGAGATTATGAAGGAGGAGTGGTTATCCGCCTCGATGCTGAAACCATCGAGAAAATTTTCAAAATACCTACAGCTCCGGTTTATGTAGAAATCTCAAAGGAAAGTGCAATGGAATACTATATGAAGAGGGAGAAGGAATGCATGTGTCATATCAACAAGTAGATTTAGGAGCCACGAACATGTCTTACCTGGTGGGCTAAGTTGTTTCGCTGTGACTTTAAAGGAGAGATTGGTGATACAATTACTCTTTTGAGCGGGATCATGGGTTTAGAGCATTCTAATGTCTTTGAACCATGGATGTATTAGTTCGTTGTACTCATCAGACAGTCCCATCACATCTTTTGGGGTGAAATCATTAGTGATGCTTTGTGTGAGCAGCTTGCCAAAGTTCCTACCATTTTGACTTTCTACATGAATTCATATTTGGTGTATATTGCAGCATCACTCAGACATTTTCCTGGTCTTTCTACCAAGGGTGATCGCTCGCTTGTGCCTATGTGGGATTACTATGATTAGTTGCCTTTGAGACCCAGTAGGCTTCATTACAGGAGAGTTCAGGATGCTTTTTACGGTCATTACATGTGCTTGTTTGACAAGATATTGAAGAATAGAAGGGTATCAGATGCTGCATGGGAAAGGGTGAATGAAAATGGTTGCTTATTTCTTCAATTCCCAACTTTCACTTATATGAGAGTTGGATGCTACAATGGACAGCCTTACATGCTTCCAAGATATCCAACCGATAAGATCATTCTTATGGAATTGGGAAGACAACTCATGGCAATTCATGCGCAACAATCAGTTCGACATAAGGATGGAATGGGGTTATCTTCAAGTAACCCATTGCAGATTGACTGATATTCTCTCATGACATCCATAAAGGCTAAGGCCATGGAGACTGAGATGCAGGAGATCAAGCTTAAAAGGTTCAAAGCAAGGGCAGATTTTGATTATCGGGGAATGAAAGAAAGGATTAAGAGGTCTTTCACACATGTGCATCGCATAGAGGATATCTGGGTTGATCTTTGTACAAAAGAGGAGATTCGTAGAATGGATTATTACATGCTCACGCTTGAGCAAATTGTTGACTTGGATTTGGTGAATATTCATGAAGGAATGATTGATGATGGGAATGTACTTGATTCCGAGTATGTTGAAAAAAGAGTTGATGAAGCACCACTTCCATCAATTCAATGGTCACAAAAAGAACGTACCTCCATTCTGGATAGATTCCAGTTTGTTTTGGCTAACACCAATGCTTGGCTTAAAAGCAATGGTGTTAGACTCATCAAGATTAAGATTGGTAAAGAAGATGATTCTGCAGGGCTTGTCGGACGCAAGTCTGAAATCAAAATTGACAAGGAGGGTGCATCATCTTCTAGTACACGAATCAAGTTGAGAGTTAGTAGAGCAATGGTACTTCCTCCTAAAGAAGTAACAGTTCGAGGGAAAGAGAAACCTCAGCTTCATATTTAGGTTTTTGATTCTGAAGATCCAGAGGAAGAACAAGAAGAAGATGATGCTCCTAGGTCGACAACTTCGGAGTCACCTCATGAAGTTCCTCCTCAAATCCCTTTGGATTTACCTATGTCTCTTTTTGACACAGATGTGGATTCTTTTTCGACCATCCACATTGCTCTTGTTTCATTGAGTGTGTCTGCTCAGAGTGTCGTTCCAATTTCAGCTTCAGAGCCATCTCTAAGTCACTCACATGAGGACTTGTCAAATGTCTTCAAGGAGAATCCTGCATACGTCTCTTTGCCCAACTTGTTGCTTACAGAAATTGATACTTCCGCTATCAATTTTGAGAAGTTTATGATGCAATCTTGACATCCTTTGGTTACTAAGCTGTAATGTCCCCAATTTTGAAGAAGGATTAATTAATTAAATTAATTAATTAAGCTGTCCAAATTATTGATATTTTTTATGGATAGCTTGATTAATTATTTTAATCAAAAATATTAAGTTAATTATTTATAAAGTTATCAAATAAATTAAAATTAAAAGATGACTTTATATTTAATTAAATTAATAAAGTGACATTAAATATTATTTCCATAAAGTCACTTCTAGAAGCTTCTGGATGTTGGGATGAAAAAGTATAAAGGGAGATCAAATTGAAGCTTCAAGGTAGCTTGATTTGTTGAATTGAGTATTGATTGGATTTTGTAGGACCGAGGGGTTTCTGCAGATCGTCATCTTTGGGAACGAAAACTCCCATAGATTGCATTGAGGAGGTGATACTTCAGTCATCTCATTTGAGTTTATTGAGTTTCTGCAGCAGCATTCATGGAGAATGCATGACAAGTATGCTTTCATGGTAATATCAGAATTACAGATTGGATGCCCTGATTGTATCGATTTGCATTGAAGAAGAGTGGCAAATTTATTGAAGAACAAATGGTGGTGGGAATTAGGAGTTAGCCGTTGTATTTTTGCAAGTCTGAGGCAAATCGATTTTCTTCCCTTCAAACCATGATTTTGTACACATTGCATCATTGAGGCATCATAACTTCCTTTGGAAGACAGCGATTGCACTGTGGGTCTTAGGCGACTCATCTAATTGCATTTGGGAGGAGAAACAAGATTGATTTGGTGACTAAACCAGTTCTGAAGTAAGTTGCATCAGATCCCTTTATACCCACGATCTGGATCAGATTTCATCCACAAGTCATCAGAATCCTACCAAGGCCAGCGATAATTATGGAAGGGTTGGGCTATTCATCTTGAGTCAATTTGAAGGTGATATTGTGGAGTAATCAATGCTATATCAGACTGAGTCAAAATCATGCCAGTCAGTCCTTACCCTTTGATTTTACTCATAAGTCATCCATTTGGCATCGAATCTCATTTATAAGGACAGCGCTACACTTGTGAAGGAAGGGCGAACATTTTGGGAGAGGAGCTTTAGGACTAGCAGCTGACACTTCATTTATGATTCAGACCTCCATGGACAGCAGGGGCAATTTAGGAATCATCTCATTTTGCTGATGGAGTTGGCTCAACAAATAGGATATTGCTTGTTTCTTCATCTACACTTCAAGGGGCTCCATTCAGGTTCTCTTTTGACATTGTTTCAATATGTTTTCAATGTTATATGAGTGAATTCTTGCTGCCATTAATACTCATAAAATTCTGAGTCATGCTTCAATTGTAAGCCAAGTTTTGGGCCATTGTTTTGATATTGTAATCAGTCTATTATCTATAATAAAAGGGAGGAATAAGGTTGCATTTATTCCTTATGTTGTGGCTTCAATCTCTTTGATGCATACCAAGTGTTTGATAAAATGACAGTCATCTGTTGATGCACATTCTTACTATTTCAATCATGTATATGTATTGGAAGGGTCAAATAGAAGTTGTTCATGTATTGTGCTTCTAGTTCAAACACTATTGAGGTCATTTTGCAATCTTTATTGGTGCTGTTGTGTCAATAACATGCATTGTATTAGACTGAAACTCAAACTAGCAGCCTGTGACTTGTAAGTAAAGTATTTGACAATATTCCTTGCATCGAAAACAACCATTTCTACACCTATATGAGCAGGGGATATTACATGAGCAGGCAACAGTTGCTGTTCAAACAGAAACTTCTCCCAGGGTGACAACTGTAGTTCAAATAGAACTTGCTTTTTCATCACCTCCAGCTGTTTCTAAAACGGATTTAATGGCTTTACCTCCATGGCTAAGCTGTTTCACTCCTAAAAGAAAGAAGCATGAAATTTCTCCTGATATCTTTGATTTTCAACAGCTTAAACAATCCATACCCAAGGCTGCTAAAAGAGCTAAAGTTAATAGCAATAGGATGAAAGTTGCAGAAATTGTTGAACCAATTGTGGATAAGCCGCATGAAGAGATGAAAGCTTCTGACTACAAAATCGCAAGGGTGGAATTGGGTAAACAAACACATGTAGTTGTCATACATGATGATCAACATTCGGTGACTTCATTAGTGCAATAACTTTTGACGAAGAAAGACAAACTAGCAGAGAAGACTTTGCAACTTATCTCAGTAATTCAGAGAATCACAAAGTCTTCCGAAGAAGGGACCAATCCTTCAACTTCTTTCAATGCAAAAAAATCAGTCCGAGAAGTTGAACGAGCTGCTCAGAAAGTGCAAGCACTGGATTCTTGGGTAGATTAGATTTTTGATCTATGTGCTCAGGTCTTGAAGGAGACATTCTAGGTAATGGTCGAGTTGGAAATGACCAAGGTGAAATTGAACCAGACTTCTGAAGCATTCAAACCGGATCTAGAAAAAGGTTGAAAGCAACTTAAAAGTTTGGCGTAGGTTGCTAGAAGAAAAATTGGATGTTCTAAAATAGAATAGCATTATTCCTACCAAGGTCATGTATATAGAATTTGCAGAACTTCTAGAGAATAAATCCCTTGTTCTGAAAGAACTTATTCAAGAGATTGATGATGCCTCAAAATTGCGCATGGAAATGGTGCAAGATATTGTTTTTCATTTTGAGAAAATCTCTTGCAAGATCATAAGTCAGGATGAGGAGTTGTTGTCAGAAGAAGAAGTTCTTTCTGATTTGAGCAGAAAGATCCATTAAGAAATGGAAGCAGAATAGTTTTTCAGTTGCATCAATTCAAGCTTTGGTGAAATACCAAGTCTTTCCGGAAGAAGTTCATACTGTTTTCTAGAAAAACATAGAACCACAATTCTTGGCTGTTGCAATATTGTTATCAAAACAATCATTGTTGCTAAGAATACCCATGAGCCAAATCCTGATGAGTTGAGAGGAATCATCTAGAAATTTGAAGAATACATAACCAAGCGTGCTGTTGCATAATTGTCTTTGACACTTAGTTTTAAATTTAGAATTGTAGTTTTCCTTTCGACAAGTTTACTTGTAAAAACAATTTTTGTAATTGCAAGTTAATTCATCACTTGCACTTTTGTAATTACAAGTAAGCGGATTACAAGTCAATTTAGAATAGGACTTGTAATTTTGAATAAGTCTTAGTTAGTTGTTGAATGGTCCAAGTCAGTTGGAATCCTCCCTTCTTTTTCTCAAGGCTCCTCTCCTATAAATACTTGAGGGGGTCTATTGTAATTTTTATCTTTTTGGAAAGCAAGAAAACTCTGCAGAATTTTCTGCTCATAAAGACTTTGAGCTTTGTAGTTGTAAATTTGCCATCTTTGAGTAATATAAAGAAGTGATGAATTCCAAACTTTGTGTTGAAATCTTGCTTTGTTCCCTTTGTGTTCTTATGTCATTTTGGGATATATCTTTGTGCTTACTTGAGATTGTGGAAGGCTGCTGAAAAGAACTTCACTTGATATAATTGCAGACTTTGTGTTGCAGCTATTTAGAGGTGGAATTAGTTTAAAAAGTTATAATTTGAGTTGAGAAGTGTTTCAAGACTTTGTGTTTGTGATAATTCTCATATAGAGTAGTTTTAAAGTGCATTATATCAGCAGACTTTGTGCTGCTATACACTGCATTTTTTTTGAAAGTTATCATCATAAAAGGGTAGATAGGATTGCATATATTCAAGACTTTGTGCTTGATATTGTTTTCCCAGTCCCAGAGAAAGTGACGGAAGTCTTTGGGCTTTTAGGAAACTTCATTTCCTCTCTCTCATTTTATCGTACAAGTTATTGTTGATATTTGTTCTCAGTTGCTATTCTTTTCTGGGAAGAGAGAAGAATATAGTTTTTCTTGAAAGAAGAAGGAAAATTGTTTTCCCATTCATATTAAATTAGTTTAGATAGGGGGAGCCTTCCCTTAGAATTAGGAGAGTGTTTACTCACATGTTGTGGTTGAAATCCACAATTTTGTACAACTGTTGAGGTGTACAAAATTTTCAACCAACATACTGATTACAAAGAGAGACGAACTCTTGTGAAGAGATGTGATCTCTAGAAGAGATAGGAAGTAAAGAATAGACATCGATTGTGAACACAGTGCTGTCCTCATTTTTGAAAACAAAAATGAAGGACCATCACATAAAATTTTTGTGAAAAAATGAAAATTTTACTCTATGGCACGCTTCCCAAGGCATAATTTCGACTAATCCTTGGATTGACTTAATCCTCAGTCCATCCTCGAACTACGTTTCGAATTTTGTCGCATTCTGGATTCATTTGCTATGTCTTTCCTTCAATTTCAGGGTTTTTCTCCCTGACTGCAGGTGGGAAATTTCTTTTGAATTGCAAGTTTTAATGATTTCCATTATTTTGGTCTTTGTAGGGAAATTTTTGGCTAATTACAAGTGCACTTTATTGAAAAATAAGAATTTGTAATTTGCTTTTTATTTCCCCCTTTGATGCTTTTTGGTTTTTTCAGTTAAAATAAGGATTTTTTGGTTAAGTTACAAGTAAACTTGTAATTCTTTTCTAAAGCCCCTACTTTAATGGCTTTTCGTGTAATAGGGATTTTCAACCCCTATTACATATGTGCAAGTGAATTAAAACTTGTTGTAGGGGTTTTATTTTCCCTTTACAAGTAATTTCAAACTTGCACATCTCTTTCCAAAACCCGATTTTTTCTATAAAGTGCATTTTTGAAGGATTTTAAACTTGTTATGTTGCCCAAAAAACCCGATTTTCAACAATACATGCAAAATCAAACTTGCTATTTCCTCCAAAAAACCCGACCAGCAAAGAGAAACATTTTTGTTGAAGATTTCAAAGCATATTTCGTGGAGATTTTTTAGGAGGAAGAAGGCGTTTTTAACCCATTGCTTCTTTCATGCATTCTTGGACTCTCTTCACACCATTTGGAGATCATGAATGCTGGTTTCATGGTAATTTCCAGCAAACACGTGTTTTATAAACTTCACGTTTTCTCTCATGAAATGCCACGAATCCTTCCTCTTCAAAGTCGTTTATGCTTCCTTCACTTAGGCGTTGAGGTTAAAGGAAGATTTGACCGGTTCTTGTGCCATTTTAGTTCCATTTTGTGCCACCTTTTTTCTGTTTAATCTCCAAATCCGAGTTTGGAAAATGAGGCTAGGGTTTTGGGAGTTCGATTTATTGCTTATTTAAGGGATTGTCTTCTTCATTCAAAGATTGTTTCATCTTTTGAAGAGGCATTTCAGATTGAAGCAAGGTATGTTTTCTTTTCTTTTCTTGTTTCATTTTCTTGTTTTCTTGTTTTCTTATTTTCCTTTCTAGTTGTAATTTTGTAAATATGTTGTTCTTGTCCCAAAAATTGGTTTTGTGAGAGAGATTTTCCCCCTTCATAAACAATTTTTGAATTGCATTGATCTTCCCCATTTTCCCTCTTTACTTGTATTCGGGATTTTAAATCCCGATTACAAATTGGCTGAAAATCATTGTTCTTCCCTTATGGTTAAAGAATTTAACCATTTTTGGTTAAAATTCCAAGTTGCAAAAATGAGAAATACCCATCCTTTCAAAATCGGGTTTTAAGAACCGGATTACATGTTGAAGTTCTTCCCATTTTCATAAAAATGACATTCTCGGTTCTTCCCATTTTTATCCATTCATGTCACCCATATCCGTGCTTTCCATTTTCGTCATTTCCCGCAAGTCTAATTCTCATTTTCCACCCATTTTTCCATTTGCAAATTTACAAGTGTACCTGCATTCGGGTTTTAAAAATCCTATTGCATGTATGCTCTTTCCAACTTGTATACTTGCAAAAATTTCCCTAAGATCTGAAATTGGTCAAAGTGAAGATTCCCCCATTTCCATTTATTTCCCCTCTTTCTCTCACAAAGTCGTGAAGTGCAAGAGTTGAAGTTCTTCGTATTTGAAGAAGGAAAAATGTTAGTTGCAGCTGAATATGATGTTGCCTTAACACTTTTAAGTCTTCATCATAGTATTCCAGGTTGTCCACCAATGTCAGATTTGCCGTCATGACCAATTCCAAAGAAGATGAAATATAAATATGACAAGTACCAAAACGAAGTTGCACCTTCCCAAGTTTCCTCTCCTTTGGATCGTATAAGAGATACAAAGATAGGGCATGTGGACATGTCAGAATTTGTCAAGAGGGTTGAGGATCCACAAGATAGCAATATGCAGCGGCTGTTGGACAGCCATATCCATCACGTATCTTCTTTCCTAGTGGCTGCCCTAGAACCTGAATTTGTTCTCGCTTGCGCACATTACTTGACAAGGAGACAAGAATCATTAAAAATGATGATGGTGAAGCAATAATCCGCCTTGATGCAGACACAATTGAGAAAGTCTTCAGAATACCTCCTGCACTTGTTTACATGGAAATTTCCAAAGAGAGTGCAGTTGAGCATTATGTGAAAAGGGAGAAAGACTGCAAACGTCATATCAACAGGTGGATCCATGAGCCACGAGCCGCCTTCTCAAGGTGGGCTAAGTTGTACCGCTGTGACTTCATATGGGAAATAGGAGACATCATAATCCTCCTCAACAGGATAATGGGCCTTGAACATGTTAATGTTTTTGAGCTTTGGATGTACCAGTTCATCATGTTCATAAGGAAGTCCCATCATATATCATGGGGAGAAGTCATCAGTGATGCCTTGTGTGAACAACTTTCAGCACTCTCTTCCACCATGACTTTTTCCATGAACTCATATTTGGTGTACTTGGCAGCATCACTTAGACATTTTCCAGGGCTTTCTACCAAGGGTGATCGCTCGCTTATACCAGTATGGGAATATTATGATCAGTTGCCTTTGAGACCCAGCAGATTGCATTTCAGAAGAGTCCAAGATGCATTCTTCAGTTTCTTCATGTGTCAGTTTGACAGAACTCTGAAGAACAAAAGGGTATCAGATGAGGCATGGGAAAGGGTGAGTGAGTATGGATGTTTGTTTCTTCAATTCTCGACCTTTACCTATATGAGAATCAGATGCTATAGTGGGCAGCCATACATGCTCCTTAGATACCCAACTGATAAGACCATTCTTATGGAGTTGGGAAGATAGATTATGGCTGTCCATGCTTATCAGTCCATCAGACATAAGGTTGGAATAGGGATCTCTACAACAAACCCATTAAAAATTGGCCGGTATTCTCTTGTCACATCCGTTAAAGCCAAGGCCATGGAGACCGAAATGCAGAAAATTAAGCTCAAAAGGTTTAAGTCCAGAGCTGATTTTGGTTACCGGTGTATGAAGGAAAAGATCAAAAAATCCTTCGTGCACGTGCATCGCATTGAGGATATTTGGGTAGATCTCCATACAGAGGTCGAAGTTTTGAAGATGGATTACTGCAGGCTCACTGTTGAGCAAGTTGTTGATTTGAACTTGGTGGATATTCCACAAGGGATGATTGACGATGGGCACGCACTTGATCCTGAATATATTTCACGAAGGGTTGAGGAAGCTCCACTTCCTTTAATCCAATGGTCACACAAAGAGTGCATATCCATTCTTGAGAGATTTCAGGCTATCTTGGCTAACACCAACGCTTGGCTGAAAAGTAATGCTATTAGACTCATTAAAATCAAGATTGGAAAAGAAGATGATTCTACGAGGCCTCTTGGACGTAAGTGTGAGATTCAAGTTGACAACAAGGAAGGCGCATCATCTTCTGGCACCAGGATCAAATTGCGATTTAATTGCGTAGTAGTGCTTCCTCCTCAGGAGGCGGCAGTTCGTGGGAAGGAAAAGTCATGGTTCCATGTTCAGGGGATTGATCTTGATAATCCAGAAGAAGAGCAACAATCTGATGATGCTCCTAAGTATCCAACATCGGACTTGCCTCATGAGATCCCTCCCCCAGTTTCCATTGAGACGTCCCTTTCTCCTCTTGACTTGATTGTGGATGAATCTCCTCAGAATGCCGTTCCTATTTCAGCATACGAGCTGCCTCTTGATCATCAACAAGAGAGTGTGCTGGAAGTTCCTGAAGATACTCCTGCATGTATCCAGCTGTCAGAGATTGATACCTCCACTTCTAGTTTTGAAAAATTTGAGGCAATCTTCATGCCCATTGGTTACTGAGCAAACCATGTTCGCCATCCAAACAAATATTCCTCCCAGGATGACCACGGTTATTCAAACAAAAACTGCTTCTCCTTTGCCTACAGCTGCTATTGAAGGAGAGTTGATGGCTTTACCTCCATGGCTTAGTTCTTTTACTCCAAAAAGGAAGAAGCAAAAAATCTCACCTGATGCCTTTGATTATCAACAACTTAAACAGTCTAGATCCAAGGTTGCTAAAAAGGCCAAGACTATCTCCAGAGTAACTGTTGACAACAACAAGATGAAGGTAGCTGAAATTGTTGAACCCATTGCAGATAAGCCACTTTAAGAAATGTCAGCTGCTGATTACAAAGTTAGGAGGATAGAATTGGGTAAGCAAACGCATGAGGTGATTAAACATGATGCTCAGTTTTTTGTAGCTTCATTGGTACAACGGTGTGATGAACTTCTAGCAAAGAAAGACAAGCTAGAAGAAGAAAATCGACAACTTATGGCAGCTGTTCATAAAATTACAAAACCTGCTGCTGAAGGGAGTAATCCCACAAGTTCTTCCGGTTCCCAAGAATCAATTCATGGAGTTGAAAGGGCTGCTCAGAAGGTACAAGCATTGGATTCCTGGGTTGATCAGCTTCATGATCTATGTGCACAAGTGATTAAGACATTTTTCAGATGATGTCTAAGTTGGAAACCGTTGAAGAGAAACTGGATTAGACTTCCGATACTTTCAAAAAGAATCTGGAAAGTGTTGAAGACAGTTTGACAATCTGGCGTACCATGCCCCAACAACAGTTTAGTGTTCTACAGGAGCATGCCATCATCTCTTCCAGGGTCATGTACTTGGAATTTGAAGAGCTTCTGGAAAATAAGGCCTTTGTTCTTAAATCCCTCATTGAGGAGATTGGTGATGCAATGAGATTATGGGGTGAAGTTTTCCAAGATATTGTCTCTCATTGTGAAAAGGCCTCTTGCAACATAATAAGTCAGGATGGAGAGCTAATACCAGAAGTTTTTGCAGATTTGCAGATAAGGATTCATAATGAATGGAGGAGCGACCAATTCTCAGTTGCTTCAATTCAAATATTGATGAAACATCAAATCTTTTTGCATGAAATTCAATCCATCTTGGAGAAAAACAACTCTGCGCTCCTTTGATGCCATGATACCATTGTGAAGACCATGGTTGTTGCCAAAAGCACCCATGAATCGGATCCCAATGAACTACAAATGATCATCTAGAAGTTTGAAGGATTCATGTCTTCACGTGTTACAGCTTAAGTGTTTTTCAACACTTAGTTGTATTTTTCCACATTTGTAATCTTTAGTTGTAGTTTTTCTTTTGACAAGTTACATGTAAAAGTCTTTTTGTAAAATGCAAGTTAAGTCATTACTTGCACTTTTGTAATTACATGTAAGGCAACTACAAGTTGTGTTCAGTTAGGACCAAAGAAGCAATAATCGTTTGGGGAATTAATCGGCAAATCAAAAGTATAAGATTTTTTCAAAAAATCGGGAAAAAATGGGGAATAAATAGGGAAAAAATCGGATTTACAAAAAAACGTAAAAAATTGTAGAAAAACAATCAAAAACTACTTTTTTAATATATATTAAGGCATTTCCATAGCATAGAGATATTGTAGGCAAAAAAAATAGACACTTGAACACATGAATTGCAGGAAATAGATTTCCGTTGTTTATATTCATATCACCGATTACGTTGCACAAAAAAAATGTCAATTACAATATAGTTTGTAACTTTGAACAAAGTCAACTTGTAAACTAAGTACAAAATTCCAAAATGTCAAATGTAGGCAATGGCATGCTAGAGGGCAGGAGGCTCTGATGATGAAGCTCCCAGGTGGGAGCCTGTCCTAATTCGATCAATCCATTGAGGATCAAAGTTGGATTGCCTCATGATATCAAAATCTTCAGTCTCAAGTGGACGATCAGCAACAACATCATCATCATCATAAACATCATCATCATCATCATCATCATCATCATCAACATCTTCAGCAGCAATCAACTCACACTCTGGATATATCTCATCGAGGTCAATTGGCAAGCCATCCTCAATAGTTCCTGATTTTGCCCATGTACAAATTAGTGTTTCCCTTACAAGTGAAAAACACAATGAAAAGTGAATAGTGAATAGAATTTCAAAAACTACAACTATATATTAATATTCTCACCTTGAGCTTTCCTTATCTTCAAGCGAAGGTTGTGATGAACAAATACCAAGTCATTCAGCCGTTGTTGTGATAGGCGGTTGCGTTTTTTGGAATGTATGTGTTCAAAAACACTCCAATTACGCTCACAAGCTGATGAGCTGCACGGTTGGCTCAAAATGCGCACTGCCATCCACCTTAAATTTGGTATTTCGTCTCCAAAAGAAGCCCACCATGCAGCTGAAAAACACATCATATGGAGATGATATTGTAAGACTAATTTAATATCTTAAAATCTTAACGAGCTTAATGAGCATGTTGGCAAAATAAAGAGATTGTTAAAAGTTTATAGTCTACCTGGTTGAATAGTCTTTCTGCTTTGTATAGCAGCCCTAGAAGAGAGAAAACCCTTAGCATGCTTGTACACTTCCAACTCTATCGTAGCCACATCAAATTTCTCCAAGTCAGGAAACATTTTTTCCAAGCACTTGAAGAATCCTCGTTTGATCTCAACATCAATTTCCAAGAAGTCAGTCTTATAGAATAACAAAGGATTGAGAAAGTATCCTGCAGCATGGAGAGGAGTGTGCATCTGTCCATCCCATCTCCTATCAATTATGTCCCACAATGGCATATACTTATCCCTGTTATTTTGCAGCTTACTCCTTATCACCTCCTTGGCCCTATCCATGGCCTTATACACATATCCCATGGGGGGTTTTTCCCCATCCACTAGTCTCAAGACTTTTACTAAAGGCTCTGAAAATTCTACAATCTGCTCAATTGATTCCCAAAAGGTGGTAGAATACATATACTTTGCCACTGCTATGCCATTTGTTTGAGTTGTGAAGCCAGACTCCATCCACTTAGCTGAAACAAACATTCGCCTCAAATTACCTTTCTGTTCACATAATGTTTGTAATGCAAGGAAATATGTTGCAAATCTTGTCACCCCTGGTCGAACTAGCTCCTTGCCTCCTGTGAAAGAGCGCATTATAGCCAAAACCCTCGTGTGATTATAAACAAATTTGGTAACCTTGTGAGCCTTTTGAAAGGCCGCCTTAACCCATTCTATTTTTCCAATGTCCTCTAGGGTTAGATCAAGGCAATGTGCTGCACATGGTGTAAAAAACACAGAAGGGTATTTATCTGTCAGAAGTCTCCCTGCAGCAACACAAGCAGCAACATTGTCTGTGATAAATTGAACCACATTTTGTGGCCCTACATCCATAACTACCACGTCATACATCTCAAACAATGCATTTGTGGATTTCTTCATATTAGATGCATCCACAAATTTTAGAAAAACAGTGCCAATCTCACAAGAAACAAGGAAGTTAATGAGAGTTCGGTTCCTTCTATCTGTCCAACCATCTGACATGATACTGCAACCAGTTCTAGCCCACTGTAACCGATGTTGTTTAACAACATCTTGAACATCCTCTACTGCATCTTTCAACATACCAACCCTCAATGACTCATAGGATGGGGCTTGAAACCTAGGTCCTACAGCTGCAATAGCATCTACCATGGGTTGCCAATATAGATTTTTGGAAGCATGGAATGCCATGTGAGAGGAGTACCAAAAATTAGCAATTGCCTTCTTTGCTTGTTCAGTGACAGTTTTCCTCCATCCTGTACTCTCCAAAGTGGTTTGTGATCCTGGTGTAGTACGAGGTTGGAAGAAAGCATTAATGTTTCCTCCACCTGTGTTTAGTCCACGTGCTATAGAATTAGGAGTTGACCCACATTCCCTGAAACTCCCATCTTCGCCATCCTCCTCACCCAAATGGTTCGTCCTGGGATCTGCAGAACTAGAACCTAGGTCAACCCCAATTCTTGCCTTTTTGGCCTTGCTCTCAGCAATCCCGTCAAGAGATTGCTTTGCCTGATACGAGACATCTGCAGGGCATGCTTTACATATCACAGTGTTATTTCCTCGTTCTTTGGACAAATGCCATTTGAAACGATAAATTCCACCACTGATCTCTTCTAGACACCAATTGCACTTGACCTTCGTGCTACCAGGAACTGCTGTGCAATGTGTCCACGCAAAGTCTTTTTGACGCGGCATTCTGATCAAGAATCAGATCTGTAAAAACATTACACTCAAGTCTTAAAATTTTGAGGGATCTAGGGTTGGGCTTGTGTATAATAATTGCATTTTAATTCTGATTCAAAAGTTGGTCTCTAGAAATAGTAATACTAAAGTAGTATGAAATCTAGTATGAAATAACTACAGACCAACTACAGACCAACTTTAGTTATTAATTTCATACTACTTCAGTTATTCTAGTAAATTTAAGTGAATTAGTTAAATAAGTAATTTTATTTGACCATGTGCTTAGGCTAGGGGTTGATTAGTTAACCTGTTATATTATTACATATATACTAACATACTGTTAAATTTATTAGTATATATTTAACAATATATTAAATTTAACTGTATATAAATATATACAGTTAAATTTAATATACTGTTAAATATATACAGTTAAATTTAATATACTGTTAAATCTAATATTAAATTTAACAGTATATTAAATTTAACTCACAATATATATAGTTATACGGTTAAATTTAATATACTGTTAAATTTAATATTAAATTTAACATACTGTAAAACATATACAGTTAATTAACTGTATATGTTTTACAGTATGTTAAATTTAATATTAAATTTAACAGTATATTAAATTTAACCGTATAACTATATATATTGTGAGTTAAATTTAATATACTGTTAAATTTAATATTAAATTTAACAGTATATTAAATTTAACTGTATATATTTAACATACAGTTAAATTTAATATTAAATTTAACTGTATATATGTAACAGTTAAATTTAATATAACAGTATATTAAATTTAAAAGTTAAATTTATACTATCTATAAAACAAACTAATAAATTAAATTAAACTATATTTATTATATAGTTAAGAATTTAAATATACTGTTAAATATATTTAACTGTTAAATTTATTATACAATATACAATATATTTAACAGTTAAATATACTATATATTGTATAATAAATTTAATAGTTAAATTATTACAAGGTATATTAAATTTAATAAATTCTATAAAACAAACTAAGAAATTAAATAAAACAAACATAATATTAATTAAATTCTAGAAAAAATAAAATTGTAAAACAAAAATATATTTTGTAAATAACTCGAAGGCTGGATGAATGGACTGTTGGCTTGCAGCTTGGTGATCCCTCTGCGTAGTCCGCTTGGTGATCTTCTTCAATCACCATAAGAAATCCCTCTGCGCAGTCCCGCTTGGTGATCTTCTTTGGCCCTTGTTAATGACGAACAAAGACTTCAAATTTTCGACCTACAGACTTTGGACGAAAAACAATAGGGAGGCGGCGTCCATTTGTAGATTTTTCTGCAAAACTTTGGTGCGTTTTTCGTGTTTTTAGGGCGATTTTATTTTTTTCGGATTAATCGCTAGATATTAATCACGATTAATCGTGTTTAAACTGCAAAAAATCGTTGACCCGCGGTCAACGCGTATTTCACGACTTTTTCGGGTAAAAAACGGGACCCAGCGCGATTCCCGATTAATCGCGATCGATCGCGATTTTTTGCCGATCATTGCTTCCTTGGTTAGGACTGTAGTTGGAATAAGTCTTAGTTAGTTATTGAATAAGTCTTGGTGGTTGAGAGAATCTCTCAAGTTAGTTAGGATCCTCCCACCTTTTCCTCAAGGCTCCTCTTCTATAAATACTTGAGGGGGTCTATTGTAATCTTTATCTTTTTGAAAAGCAAGCAAAAACTCTGCCAAATTTACAACAAAGAAGTCTTTGAGCTTTCATGTGTGAATTCAAGAATTGAAAGGAATAGAAGGAAATTGCTCAAGCTTTGAGTCTTTGTGCTACATACTTGAGTTTGTGTTCTATATTATCTTTCTTGCAAGTGTTTCTTAAAGAGCTTAATCACATTTGATTTGCAGTCTTTGTGCTGCAAGTATTTGAGGTTAATATAGATTAAAATAAATATTCTGTTGAGAGAAGCTGTAAGTCTTTGTGCTTTCACTTATTCTTAAGAGAATTTAGGAGCAGATTTTGTGAGAAATAGCTGTGAGTCTTTGAGCTTATACTACTTCCCATTTGTTTTAAGTAGAAAAGAATAAGATATTCCAGTCTTTGAGCTGTTATAATTTGTTCTTGATAGCATTAGTATAGAAAAGGGTAGATAGGACTTCACATAATCAAGTCTTTGAGCTTGATATTGCTGTCCCGTCCTGAAGGAAGTGACGAAAGTTTTTGAGCTTTCAGGAAACTTCATTTCCTTTCTCTCATTTCATTTCGAAAGTTGTTACTGCTGTTTTATGTCAAATCACTATCACTTTTTTGTGAAGAGAAAAGGATATTGTCTTCCTTGAAAGAAGAAGAAAGATTGCTGTCCCATCCTATTTTATTTTCAAAGTTGTAGTTAGATAGGGGGAGCCTTCTCTTAATTAGGAGAGTTTTACTCACGCTGTGGTTGAAACCACAATTTTGTATATTTCCCCAAGTGTACAAAATTTTCAACCAACACACAGCCTTTCATGTCTAAATACAATGTATATTAATGGATTCTTTCTCACTCAATTCAAGATCATGGAGTTGATATTCTAGGTCTTCATCCATTTTCGGATTTTAGAGAATATCGCCATAATAATCTAATTGTTTTGATCAGATCGAAGAATCTAGATATATGAGATCTAACGATTAGTCTAAGGAGATATCCAATATGGTGTGATCTGCAGCAATCATGTAACAGCGGTAAAGATGTAGATGATTCAGCAAAGTACTAATTATGCTGCTTGATTATTGTGGAGCATCAATGATTAGACATAAGAATTGTTAGACAGCAATTGATATATGATCAATGCTCAGCCGGAGGGATACGTTTACAAAGACCAATAAGATGATTAGAGTTATTCATCGCCTAAGAAAGTAAGGTATAATTCATGCAACGATTAGAAGGAAAATACGATCATTAAAAAGTCAACCACTCTTTAACCAATGGGCACGAACTATTAAGAGACATAACTCTCAATGGAAGGGTAGAAGAAAAGTATATAAGGCCAATCAAAATCAATTGAAGAGGAGGGGGGCATTTAGATCTGATAATGGGAAGATATTAAAACAACATTTCGACTGATTGTTACAGTCGTATGAATTCTATGCATAATATAATAAGTGTGGTACTTATATACATATATTTCTGCATACTGATTATTAGCACTGCACTGTGTTGACGTGTCTAAAGTCGCATTGCTGCAAACTCCATACGGCCAACGCAGAATAGAATAAACTTGCTGAGTATCCTATCCTCTCTTGAGATAAGGAAATCCCTAGTGCTATTTTCTACGTTTGATCAAAGGGGAGAACCTCAAGGTTTCGTTTGTCAGGTCTTGATTGTGGGATTATTCAGTGGTTTGATGTGTTTTTTGCTAGAAACACAAGGGGGACTTACGGTGAAATAGGCAATTGCTGGATGAGTTCCCCGAAACTTTAATAGTCTTGCTTATCAAATGGTTTCAATTGGGTTGATACCGTTTTCAATAGGATTGCAGATTCTTTTGGTAAAAAAAAAGGAAAAAGGAAGGATAGGGAGAGAGAGATAGAAAATATAAATTTTAACTAAGATAGCAGATTCAGTAAACAGACAGACACCTCCAAATAACTAAATTAAGCATTACCAGCCATTCAAGCACAATACTTGAATCAATCTAGTGCGATCTTCAAGGAAAAATTGAATTTTCATGCTATTAAATACAACATCAGAACTTTGACATTCATTCAGTGAGCATTCAATAATAGAACTAAGCATATGAAAGGTTCAGATTAACCATGTAGAAGGAAAGACAATCAGCCATTCCCTAATGGTATGAACAGTGAGGATTCTATTAGATGTTTACTTAGAAAATGCTATATAAAGGAAAGAAACATAACTGAAAATTCTAGATTAATGAAGGAGGACACCATGCACTCACAAGGAAACTTGAAACAGTCTTAACTTTGCATTAAATTCTGTAAATTTCGCCAGAGCTTCAACAACAATCCAAGAACTTCTTACAAAATGAGGGAAAACCAGTCCCTTAAATAGGCTTCAAAAATGGATGAATGGCCAAGATTTAATCTAAACAAATGGCCAAGATTCATCCTTATAAAGAGTACCCATACCCATAAATGGAGGGTAAATATCAGCAACTACCCCAAAGGGAGTAATAACTACCAAAAAAGGTAATTAGAACTTATCCAAAAATAATTCAAAAAGGTGCATTCACATAAAGTTTTACATTTAGTTGACTTGGAAGTCAAACATGATCTTTTGGCCAAAAAGTGCACTTTTCAAAATTAAAAGGAAAAACACTTTAGGAGAGCACTTTTTCTTTTCCAGCTCTAGATTCTTCGGTGATGAACTCAACTTCGTCATGCAAATATTCTCCCCAGATATCTTGATTAACTGCACGTTCTACTCGAACATAGTCTTGAAACCTCAAGCATAACTTGAATAATTCGGTCGTTGGCAGCATAGGCGGATTGAACATTTTGTAATGGATACCTTGCAGGAGGCCATCCAAATTCTCCAGTTCCTCTCTCGAGTATGACTTGTGATTTTCAAAACATGATATGTTTGCTTGAAGCTCGGAAGCAAAATTTAGGTCCTTTATGGAGTATGCGACCTTGGGATTGAGTCGGTCCCCCCACTGCGGTTGCATCTCAATATCCTCCGCACTATTTTTCCAACCGTGAACCATGGATTTGAAGATCTTTTCACCAAGATCCTTCACATTTGATAAAGCGTCATCGCACTTATCATGCATTTTATTATATTATCCCTCATGTTGTCTTTTATGCTGAGGGTCCAATACCAGTCTTTGAAGGTACTGATGCCATAAGGATTCAGGATAGCATCAGCAACAGGGATCTGAGAACAGGTCCAGAATTGAGCCCGAACAAGGGGCAAAGTCTTTGCCATCGCCTCATGAATGTTATAGCATTCCTTCTTTAGTTTACACATTTTGATAACAATAGCCTCTCTATGGAGGGCCATTTCGCGCAGATCCTCGAAGATTCGCTCCCCTCTCTCTTTAATGCCCTGCATCCATTCCCTGACGGCCTTTGCAGTATCCCGTACTCCTTCAAATTCTGTTGTGGTCCTTTGTGCCAATGCCGTCGAGGGAATGTGGGATTCGGAAGCATTGTGTAATGGTCTCAGGAGTTGATCGATGTATCCCAATGCCTGCCCAACACTAGCCCGATATATGTTCCTTTCAGCTGTTATTTCTTCAAGCTGCCTGAATATGTTCTGTACTAAATCCCTGAATTCCTCCTTTTCTTGTTCCTTAGTGGCTCATTCGATGGGGACAGTCATGATGCTATAGTCTGCCAGTGTAATCTGATCTGCTGGCTTGTCTACAGGCGGGGTAGCGATGTGAAGAGTGCAATTCCATTGCTCATCTTTTGTCATTCTGGAATATGCTTTGGGCTTTTTCTTCCCCTTGGCTTTACTTTGATCTATATGTGAGGAGATGTCCTCCAAATCGATGGGTGGCTTTGTGGCAGCCTTGCGCTGAGCTCGAGCAATTAACCATTCTTGAGGTACAGTCTGGGCTGATGCTATGGTTAAATTTGCACTCCGTTCTTGGATGTTTTCAGTAGCCTCATCACAAATTTGCAGTTGCTCGGTTACGGGAGGAGTGGAGGAGGTGTCAAGCCCTTTGCTTGCAGCAGAGTTTTCTCCCACTTCACTGAACAACTGTCTGGTGCCCTCGTGTGATGGTTGCTCTTCAGTCTTTTCGAGCTCGCGGGTCTCCTTTGTCCTTTGCTCTCCTTCAATGGTAGAGTCATCTTTAGTAGCATTGTGGAGCAGCAATTCATGGCGACTCTGTTGGGTAGTTTCATGTATTTCGATCCCCTGAATGGATGGAATCTCTCCTTCCTTAATTTGGTTGCCCGGCTCGGCCGATTCAATGACTCTTAGCTCGACGTCTAACATGTCGGGTGTGGGAGGGTCATCAACTCCAAACGCATCAATATTGCTTTGGGAAGGCAGAGCAGGTATATAATCTAGTTCTACTACATCGTCGGACGAACTGGGGTCCTTTGACGATGAAGTGACCTCTGGTCTCCTAATGGGAATCTTTTCCCTTCTCGTTCTCTTAGATGTCCGAGTTCCTCTGTTGGCTTTAGCCTTCTTCCTTTTCTCGGGCTTTTCAATTTCTTCTCTAGGTGCACTGGAAGTTCCCTCATCTTCGGAGGACTAAGAATCAAGGCTACCCATTAAGTGGTAGGTGAACTAGACTCCTTCATGAATTAGTCGCTCAATCTACTGATGCAACCATTGGTCTGTATATCTTGCTGGGGCTGCCATGACTGCCTCAAAATCAGTGATTGGGTCTTGCAACCAATCAACTCCTGGCAAAAGATGCCTTACTGCCTCAAATTCTTGGACTTGCAGACAATTCCCTGAATCTGTGAGTTGATCTGGGACTGGACGATATTCATAGAGTCGCATCTGCTGCACACTCAGCCTTGAATATTCATGCCTTTGGACCTCATAGTCATCGGAGCAGTTTTTCCAATAATCTTCAACTGATTCCTTTGCTCTATACCGCTTGCCATAGGCTCTCTTTGCCAGATTGTCGTGATCGAAGCATTTCCTTGGAAAATGCTCCTGTAGGCCATAGGAGGCCAGCTTTGTGAAGGATTCCTCTGCTTGGGTGGGGGTCTTTAGATGGACATCCTGGTTGCCTATAATCATGGGGAATGCGAATCCAGCCTGCTTGCTGTCTCTGAGTAAGATGCCGGCCGGACGTGATTGCCTTGCGACCTCCATAAGAACTATCTTGTCGGTTGGGTACCGTGGAAGCCGGAGAGGGGTACCATCAAAGCTAGCTATCCGGATATAGGAGAACCTCGGGAACTGGATGAACCAGGGTCTGTATCTCTGTACTAGAATAGTAGCTTTCTCCGAGAGCCTTATGTGTAATCCTCCCTGCATTAGCCTGACTAGGTGCATTGTGAAGGCGTCATTGACGTGCTCATACTGGCCAACTGCATAAGCCGGGCTGTTCTTTTCCCTCTGAGCTATATCCTGATAGTGAAGCTGTGGGTAACAATCATATACTTTTATTTGATCAGGTCCATTCCCAATTTCACCTTTCATTATTAAACCTGGCAGTGGCTGGTTCCTGGCGAACATATAGACCAAATAAGAGGTCATAGTGAAGTACTTCTTTGTCTCAAGTTCGATTAGCTAAGTGTGGATGTTGTCGCTTATAATTTGGGCCCAGTCAAACTTGGACTTCCTAGCGAAGACTTGCTCTGTGAAATAAAACATCCACTCTTCAAAGTAGTTGGATTTGGGGAGTCCCATAACCCTGTTGAGCAATGTGACCATGTCCCCATGCTCATTGTGAAAGTCACTTCTTGGGGTCTTTTTCCCAATTCTGACGCTTGGAGGTCTTCTTTCTTTGTACCACTCTTCATTGATCAGTGTTCTGCATCTGGCAAGATTCATATCATACGCCCCTTACGCTTCATCTATAGTCGTGGCTGTGGGATTATTTGGGAAGGGAATGTCAAATGCGTCGCAAATGGCTTCAGGAGTGAAGTTAGCGAGGACCATGTCCTCGAGGAGCACTAATCTAGAACCTAGTTGGTAATGCCGGGCAGCCTCTACTACTAACTCATAGTTTTGCACTGCTGGGGGAAACCCTGCTGCTTGGGCGATGCCACTTTCCATCATCTGTCTAGGCCTGCCGTAGGCATTAGGGGAGAAGACTCGGCCTTTGAAATCTTGGATATCGATATGGCCTAGGTCAGTATCACCAACATTATCCTAGACGCTCTGAACTTTTGACTCTCTCAATCCCCCTCTTTGATACTGGTACTTCATCCTTTCGACTCGACGAGGGATATCTGATTTGGATACTCGCAATGTCTCAGCTGTAGCAGGCGTCTTTGATGATTCTACCGCTGATTTAGGCATTTATCCTGCACAGCCGAATGCGGATTACGAGGTGATAAAAGGGAAGTAAAGCGGGTTAGATAAAGAATATGCCAGCATTCAAGGTTTAATTCAAAAATTGAATCGGAAACAACATGATATTGTTAGCTAAAAAAGCTTGATTGATTTAAACATAAATAGTTATGAAGCTTTCAACTGTAGGTTTATACTTAGGCATTTTCAGGATCAATTTTAAAAAATGGACAAAGCTTGAGAAATTTTCCTGAAAATGCAATTTCTGGTTAAACCTTAGGAGTAAATTTTGATTTCGATCGCTTTGCATGACGCCTTACAAACGGAAAAAGATGCGACTTGAAGACTTAAGCATTTTAATCAGATTTTTCGCACACACATCTATTCAATTTGCAAATACTTCAAACGATTGAAAGAGGTAAAGCGCACTTACCTGGCGAAAATGAATGGCGAGAAATTTGCATGATTGGCCCTGCAAGAATAAATTCCAAATTTTGAATGGGAAGGTCTGCAATTTTGAATTTCAACGGTTAACTTTTAATTCAAATTCTTGCGCCCATGGTTTGAAAGGTAAATGCAGATTTAAACATTTAGTCATAGCGATTTTTACCTTGGGCGATTTGCAATCTTAACCTGGGTAACTTAGTTGAAATGTGATTTTGAAAGGGGACTGTGGATGGCAAACTTCGATGAATCAGAGAGTTTTGAAGACCATTTAAAACTTTAAACCTTCTTTCGTATTTACCTCAAATCACGATTTTCGGCGGTATGAGAGTTTGGAATGATTGCAATGTATAGTGAATCGCGATTTTCGAGCTACACGAACCTCGGCATTTTGCATGCTATTGCAAGCATTTTAAAAAATCGCGGCACTTATGCCCCTTTTCGGCGATTTCTGGAGAATGGGGGGGGTTTCATGCAGAGCTTAAAATCATGATTTTGCCTTATCGCATGATTTCGGGGTTTTCAATTACCTTTCGAACTTTATTTGCTTTACTTCCCTTCCACAATGCGGTTTTCGGAGGTTTTGAAACTTCGGCATTTTGGACCAATTTGCCAATCTTAAGCTTTGAAAAAGGATTGGAGAGGTTTTGAAAACCTATAAACTTTTCGCACCTTTTGGTTTATCGCCTAAGTTCGGCGTTTTCAGTGGTTTTGCAAACTTTTAAACTTCCTAACTTTTAACTCTCCCGCAACATTCTCCTCTTTCGCGATATTCTCCTTTTTCGCGATTTTCGGCACTCACGAGGCTTTTGCAAACTTCGGACTTTTTGACCATTTTGTCAATTTTGGCCCTTTTGGCCATTTTTCAAACTTTTCGCTTTTTGACATTTTGGCCTTAAGGTCCGAATTTCGGCCCTTTTGGCCCTTTTTCAAACTTTTCACTTAAAGGGTCCGAAATTCGGGCCTTTTGGCCTTTTCGCCAATTTTTTCACTTTTCTAATATTTCGGACCTTTTGTGAGTTTTGCCAATTTTCTTTTTGTTTTGCATTTCGGCCTAAAGGTCCGAATTTCAGCCCTTTTGGCCTTTTTGACATTTCGCCTGTAAGTCCGAAATTCGCCCCTTTTGGGCATTTTGGCAACTTTTAATTTTTCTCTCATTTCGGCCTTAAGGTCTGAATTTCGGCCCTTTTGGCCATTTTGACAAGATTTGTAACCTTTTTGACATTTTGGCCTTAAGGTCCGAAATTCGCCCCTTTTGGGCATTTTGGCAACTTTAATTTTTCTCTCATTTCGGCCCTTTTGGCCATTTTGACAAGATTTTTAACCTTTTCGACATTTTGGCCTTAAGGTCTGAATTTCGCCCCTTTTGGCCATTTTGTCAAGTTTGGCATTTTGAAAAAATCTCGCCCTTCCTTTACCTTTCAGCTGGCGAAAATCACCATTCATTCAAATCTCGTGAATTTGTAAAAACCAACATCATGCAATCTCTCTCATCGTTCTTATGTGAAAACTGGTGACTTTGGGTCCTCATGCGACTTTCAGACGTGTTGTTCTTTACTTGGCGGACTTCGCCAGTCTCCATCATCCTACTCCTATTTGAGGTGTTTTTTACAAGCTTAAACAATCTCTTGGAATTCGTGCCCGAGGGCTCGATTGACCACATGGATCATCGGCTCCTCCGCACAACATTATCATCTCATAGACTGATCGCGGGCTCGCTCGAAAGGATGTGAGAGGCTCTGCGCGGAACTCAACAGGGCGAAGATGGAAAGGCCCAAAAAGGAAGGGGGACTCTGTCGGCGACAGGGAGCATGTGCAACGCACAACACACTGCTATTATAATTAATCCTATATATACATATAACATAGTAAATATTAGTCACAGTACTTATTAATCGAACAAGGGTTATAACAAGGAAGGAATATGAAGGCAAGGATACGGTCAGAGAAAAGGGTGCTGCTAATAGAATATAATAACTATTAACACTATTAATGAAATACAACGTGTTAACTCAGTCACATATTAACATAGCAATATTGATAATGTAATATAACATAATGACAGTGTAGATTCCAGACCAAGCTTTATTTGATTCTAGGATAGAGTAATAGAGGGTCCCATTAGGGGACATTACATTGTGAAGTTTAGTAATCTTCATCAAGCATGCAGCTATGATATCAGTCTTGTTCATTCATGTGGCTCTAAGTTTAATTTGCAACATCTTCCAACTGATGTTATCACTTTGATATAGAATGACTAGAGCATCAAACGTGTTTTGTCCTGTGGTCTTCCTGATGATGTGAGGGATCAAATGATCCTTTTTAGAATCGAGGATGATTTACTTAGACTCAGCCATCTTCTTATTATTATCTTTCAACAATGTGAAATTGGTAGGCTCTGTAACTGATATTGCAACATGGTGCCACTGATCTTGCTTGTCCAACAACATCTGTAACCAACACTTCCGTGGGATGTAGTTAGAGGTACCTTCTATCTGTCTTTGTGTTTCAGACTGAAAGTAGCAATATGGCTGCACTGGAACATCCTGCTAAACAAAATAGATCAGCAACCTAACAAAAATAACTTTATCACAGCTCCCTATGCTTTTCTCAAGCACAAATCATGCGTATTTTACCCCAAAAATCTTCTGACAGCTCCATTTCACACTTAGCAGCCCTAGCATGTAATGTCCCCACTTTGAAATAGAATTTAATATAAATAATAATATTAAATTTAAAATATTAAAAATTAAATTAAAATATAAAAGAATATAATTAAATATAATTAATTAAAATTTAATTAAGTTAATGAATGGTCAAAAGACATGGAAGGAGAAGTCGCGACTCCCTCAACAATTAGATATAAAAGGGAGAAGAGAACCTCATTTGAGAGATCTGATTTAAATGATAAGTGCAGATCTGATGGTGAAAGGTTGTGTCCCTTTCAAAGGGCAGAAATAATGAAGAGTTGCACTCTTTCAAAGGGTGCTAATGGTGAAAGGGTGTATCTCTTGCCAAAGGGCATACATGATCAAGAGGTGTGACCCCTCCCTCACATTGAGAGATATAAAGGAGAGGAATCAAAAGCATCCAGTGACATCACCATGGATCAGGTCAGATCAGAACTGTTATTAAGTTACAGGCAGTAACATCCTTGTTCTTGGGGTATGCATAGGAATGTGTTTAATATGTATGCTTAATGTACGAAGCCTGATAATGTTCTTATGCTGAATTTAATAGTAATATTAAGAACTCTTAAGGTAATAAACATTAAGAAGAATATGTATATACAATTTCATTCTTGTTACTACTGTCAGTATTTAAGAAGATGGGATTGAGTTATTTCCAAAGAGGGGCAGTCTAAATCCATTCAATAGGATTATTCCCAAGATAGGGTAAGGATCAGCGTCCCATAAACTTTGAGGGGATGGTCCCAAGTTAGGGTAAGGGCTTGGATCCATAAACTTTGAGTGATTCTATTGTATTTTGGTCTCTAAGTGCTTTGGTAACATAGACATTCTCCTCTTCCTCAAAACTGAAGTAGTAACAAAGGTTGACACTTGCATTAAGAATGATGGATGATAGAATTAATTATCTAGTATGGTAGATGAATAATTTATTTATTAATAATTGATAAATTAATTTAACTATGGAATATCACAGATTTGATTCATGTGAAGATTGATTTATCTCCTAATCAATTTAGTTAAAGTCATAAGTATATTGATATAGATTAATTATGGTTAAAACATGCCTAAATCCAGTAGGGGACATTACATAGCATCTATTCAAGGATTCCTAGAAGATTTCATTAAATTGCTTTGTGTTGTCTTCATTTTTGTAATTCGAAAATGAAGGCAACCCTTGTGAATTTTTCTTAGAAAATTCATATTGTTATTTCTTTAATTGCACGTTTTTCAAGGCCAAAATTTATCTTGATTAGTGTCTAATCAAGTGTGCAATTTCTTTTGGTTTTCCTTGTTAAGTTTTGGTTGTTTTCGCTTTTGTTTTTGCTCCTCTTAGTTCAGAACCGGGTTTCTAATGTCTCAGTACAAGTTGAGGAACTTTTTGGAGGCATTACAAGTGAATGTCTTCAAGATCCAATTAGAAAGTGAAGTCTTTTCTTTTATTATTAAAGTTTTTGCATGTGTAATCGGGGGTCTAAGGCTAGATTACACATAAAGTTCCCTTCCCTCTTTTATTTTGAAATTTTAATGCTTGTAATTGGGGTTTATAACCCGATTACAAGTGTTTTTGTTTTGCCATATTGGCATCCCTGCATGGTTCTCTCTATTGAGGCGATTTTTGTGGGAATTGTCTTAAATGCTTTCTAGTTGGATTTGGATTTCTCCTCCTTTCCCTTTCAAAAGGCTAACGTTGGAGTTTTGGGCTTTGTTCATTCATCTTTGGGGATTTCAAGTTTTGTGCAAATTTCTGGTATGTCTTTTCTTTGTTTCTGTTGGTTTTTGTATTTTCTTTCTAAGTTTTATGTGATTTAAATCCTATAAACTAAGCTTAGAGTGAAATTTTCATTGCGCTTCCCTTGTATTCCACGTCATACCCTGTGTATGCATTCATCTTTGCATGCATTGTAAGACTCATTTGAACTGTGCCAAACCTGCGTATTCTCCATTGCCTTTAACATAAGATTGAAGGCTTGCAATCGAGTCTTAGTAACCTGATTGCAAGCTCGCGTTTTGTCCCCTCCATGTATCTTCATGTTGTTCCTCCCATCTATCGCATGTGTTTTAGTTGCAAGGTTTTCGTTTGGAAGATGATAGTGCTTGTAGTCAGGCCTTAATAACCCGATTACAAGCTTATTTTCCTCTTAGAAATTTTTTCACTTGTAATCGGGTTTTCATGACCCGACTACAAGTGCTTATGGTGGCTTGGCTATTTCCCCTTTTTTGCCTTAAGATTGCTTTTGGGTTTTCGTAGCATGTTCTCGAAGTCTTTTCAATTGCAAATAGTAAACTATTGCTTGCAATCGGGGCCTAGAGACTCGATTGCAAGCTTTGCTATATTATATATTGGCATATGATTCTACTTACAATCGGGTCTTTAGGACCCGATTGCAAGTGATCTTCACATTCAAACATCATTTATCTCCAAACCTCCAAATTCCAATTTCAAAGGTAGAATGGCCAACTTTTGCAAACTTTTGCAAACTCTTTTGCAAACTTACTCCACTTCATCTGCAACTACGCTTGTCCATACTCAAAGTGCTTACAAAAAGTTACATTGCATATGTAATTGCGTCTTCAAGACCTGATTACAAGCACTCATTGTCACTCACCTCTTAAACTATACACTCACACTTGCAGTCGGGTCTTGAAGATTCGATTACAAGCGCGAGTTATGAAGTTTACTTGCATTCACCTCACTTGTAGTTGACCCTCCGAGATCCAATTTCCTTTCCTATTGCTGTCCAAGCTTATCTCCAAGGCATCTTTGTTTCAGTCCAAGTTGTTTCATGATAAAAACTTACCCAAATTTTGGTGTGGACATTGGTTTTCAAAGCTTTGGCATTTTGGAATCTCCAATAGCTGTTGAAGATGTTCTTACTCTTTTAAGTTTTCATCACAGTGTTGCAGATTCTTGTTTGATGACAAAAGAGCCTACATCCCCTTCCAACAAGAAAATGAAGTATAAGTATGATAAATACCAGAATGAGATTCCTCCCACTCAGGTGGCTTCTCTCATTGATGAGATCCAAGACTTAGAGATCAGACACGTTGACATGTCCGAGTTTTTGGAAAGAACACAAGGATCACCGACCCATGGCATGCAGTTGCTCCTAAACAGCCATATTCATTTGGTCTCTTCTTTCCCAGTGGCTGCGTCAGAACCTAAGTTTGTGCTTGCTTGTGCTTCTCATTTTGACCGGGAAACCAGATCAATCAAAGATGATGATGGGAATGCTATCATTGGGTTAGATGAAGAAACTATTGACAATATCTTTAAAGTTCCCACTGCACCTTTGTATGCGCACATCACTATGAAGAGTGCTTTGGATTATTACAACCAGAGAAGATTGGACTGCATCATACATATTAATTCTAAATGGTTAAAGGTTCCCAGGACCTGTTTGTCAAGATGGCCCAAGTTGTATCGCTGCGACTTTATTGAAGAAGTTGGTGATATGATCACTCTTCTTAGCATGATAATGGGTTTAAGACACTCTAATGTATGTGAAATTTGGATGTACAAGTACATTGTGGTCATGAGGAAAGGGCAATCTCACTTTTTCTGGGGTGAAGTCATCAGTGACAATCTATGCGAGCAGTTGGCACAAGTTTCCACAAATCCTACGCCCAAATTAGGGCTCCAAACTCCAAGATTCCAAATAATATTCCCTCCCAACTAAGGTGTACCTTTTTGAGGGTTAACATATCATTAAATGGGGCCATTTTAATATAAAGTTTATTTTAACTTTATAATTTATCCTTCTTATTTAATTAACCTTCATTATAAATTTACTTAATAAAATTTCTATTTTTAGAAAAAGTGACTTATAATGAAATATAATAAAGTTTTCACCTTATAAGATTATCAAGGCCAAACAAATGACTAAGTATAAATCCCCTTGGTTAGCCAATCATCTTCATACCTATAAATTTGCCAGCGGAGATGGCTAACAGGCAAATCCATGCTCCTGAGTGATCACTAGGAAAGTGGGGACATTACAGTTCTCCCTTCCCGGAATTGCTTGTCCTCAAGCAATCTGCACCTGCACAGTGGCAACTAATTCTTGGGTCCCATACCAATATAGGAAATGTTGCTCCACTAAACTGCTGCACTACTCTGATATAAACATTGTATACCCCAAGTGAAGCAACTCATCATGGATCCATTGAAGGAATGCACCACACCTGTGAATGCCAGGATCCCAACTCTCTATGCTGTCACATCCATCCATCATGTCAATCCTCATGAAGCTGCTGCTATGAATCAAGACATCATTTATCCAACTGAGAATTTCACTCCAAATGTAGCCTCAAGTACTACAAACAATCAATGCTGTCAGGAATTCATGAATGAGCCAATCTTCAACAAGGAAAGTGTGATGGAAACCTCTCCAAAATCTTAGATCAGCGGCTGCAACTTGCCCAATTTGTCCACAAGTTAGTATGTCTTCATCGGAGGATGCCAAATAAATATTTTGTTTAGCCATGCACCAAATGAAGTCCCTTACATGCTGATCTTCCTAGCCCACAGTCAAATCTAAGAAAACTGAGTCACCAATCAATAAGTACATCACTGCCTTATCATATGAAAGAAGTGACAATTCCATGGATGAATAGTAGATGTTTTTGTTTTGCAACATGGACAAACACTAACAAACCTTTAGTGTTTGATCCACTATTAATGCCACTCAATAACTCATCAATTTCACACCTAGCCATCCTTACTTGAATGTTCTCAATGCAAGGTTTTAAATTTGACTCATTAGATGAAAGAGAATCGCTGATCAAACTCAGAAAATTGGACTGATGCTTATACCCCTTCAATATATCTTCGCTGTGCTCTTCTTCCCTTGGAAGAAATAAAGACCTAATGGATGATTCTCTTTGTTTCCTTGTATCATCTAGCTGATTGTGATGTTCTTTGACTCTTTGGAGGTGTTGTCTTGCTTGGGCAGCTCTATGTAACCAATCTTCATTCAACTTTTGGCAATGTTTTATATCAGTTACCCCAAAGTACACAAAATTAGACTTATGATGGGTTGTATTATTCACATCATCATAACCCATGCTTGCACCATGTGTACCCTCAAATATAGAATGGAAATCATTGTTCTCTTCTTGACCAAAGGCTGCCATATCTTGAGGAAGAGAAGTTATGTCACTGATGTTACAAACTTCAGAATTAAGGTCATACCTTGGTGTCAAATCTTCAATTGTTACAAGAACCTTTTCCTTGTAAACTTAATGCCCAACCTTTATATCTTGAATTCCAATGCTAGAGATCTCTTCTTTACTGATTAACCTATGTGTCAAATCTACAGACCCATGAAAATGAGGAAAGGAACCTCTGCTGTCCAAATTCAGAACTTGGGACTTTTCTCCCTTACTATCTTCGGATTCACTACACCATTAAATTTCGATTTTCCTCATGGTCTTCCCAATTGAGAAGAGGAGATAGTGTGACAAATGAATCCAAACTTTCACTATCCAAACACCCTCATGTTCTTCATCAATTGCTGATTCAAAATCAGTCTTTGAGCAATCGAAATACTCATCAAAACTCTCTTGAATATCTTCACTACAAGGTCCATGTGATGACAAAGAACTACTTGTCACACTCAAAAAATCAGAATCGTGTTCAACAATACTCTCTCCATGGGCTGTTGTACCTTGTATATTGCTTGAAGTTACAAACTCTTCCTTCACATCTTCCTCCATGAATGAGGGTACAGCGTTGTGAGCAACCAAAGAGGCACCAATTGGATCTATGCCTTAATCGATCAAGATCTCTAGTTCACCCACCAAAATGCTCTTGCATTCCTTGCCACTCGGGTGAAGAGGAAGTGAGGTAATGCTATGCTCAAGTAATGGATCATTACAATAATTCATACCTTCATGTGGCTGATTACCAAGAAGCAATTCTTCATTTAATCCCTAGACATCTTCAACATGCTTTCCTTCAATGGTGGTTCTAGAACTTTGTTCTCCTATAGAATCCACTTGTGAGACTTCTTGCAAAGATGGGGAAGCCTCATGTGAGTCACTCCTCAATGCTATCCATTTGTCCTCATAACCCAAATTTGCCTATTTATCAAATTCTTCATATATATTTTTGCAAACCTCACTTGTAGCCATATCTTCTACTCTCCCAATGCTTTCCTTGCTATCTTCTGACTTTTCTTTCAGCTGATATGAACTTGTGGATACCAAATCATCCTCCTCACCTGGTATACCCATAAATTGTGTGAAGGAAAGGAGGTCACATATCTTCTTAGGAAGGGAGCAATACTTATGGTAGCTGCTCTTAATTGCATCATTTGTTGCCATGGAATGAGGTTTCTTAATTGTCCTTGTAGATGGAGATGAAACCTTCGAGTACCCAAATTTCCTTGAATGCGAATCATCAAAATGCTGCAATTCTCGATTGTTCTGTTGTTGTGTTTCTCTTAACTTTGCAGGGTCCTTTGTTATTTTCTCCCAACTAGGTACCTTTCCTTCACTGGTGAAGCCGGAAGGAAGGTAGGCAATAACCTTCCATTCTTAATCCTGGCCATTGATGTAATCGGCAACTGACTTCTACCCTCAGGCTAGTAGAATCAAAGCTTTGATACCACTGAAATATCCCAACTGGAGTTTTGCCTTCCTTTTGATGTTTAAATTTGAAATATATCTTTGACCAGTGAATGTGTGGTTTTGGTGAATTTTGATGTTCTTTGAGTTTTTTGAGGTTTTTCTTGTTCAATGGATGATGCAAAATGATATAGAAATGCAAAGTACAAACTATAATTGATTGAAACCAAAACTCAGAATTCTGATTTAATTTGCAACAAATAATGAATCCAAAGAATGAACAAATTTTAGCATTTAAAGACAAAATTGGCATAGCAGGTGTCCAGCGCTAGCCTAGTAGAAGTGATTTTATCGCCTAAACTGATGAATTGGCCAATACAAGTGCTTCCTATTACCACCAATGGCACCAATGAGTTTTATTTGCCTTAATAATAAATACCAAAAACAAATTTTGAATGTATGATGCAAATCCTCTGGGGTCGTGTTGGTCTTCTTGTTGAAATTGTTGATCTTCCTCTTGATTTGGATCTGGAGGATCTGGAAAAGTATTGTCTTCTCTCAACACGTCCCTTTGATTGAATATTCTATCTCTATCTACTATATCTGAATTCGGTGAAGCCTCCCGCCTTCCAAGTCCGGATCTGCGAGGAGTCCTCAATTCACAATGTCTTCGATCTCCAGGAGTAGATCTTAGAATTCTCTGAAGTCTCTCGGGTGAAAAGGAATTGATGCGATCTAGCGTGATCTATCTAGGATCAATCCGGACTTGTTGTAATCTTTGAACAAATAAATCTCTTTCAATCTGCTCCTCAATTTGTTCGTCAATTCGTTCAGCTATCTCTTCTTCTTCTTCCAAGACAAGAGAAACTCCGATGTATTGCGGTGCACTTGTTTTCACTTCCCAGGCAAAGTTGTTCAAACTGGATATAATCTTTCTTTCGTCTCCCAGGTTCGGTTGCTTGAACTCAAGTTCGTCCAATTTGAGCTCGTTTGTTCTATCGGGATCAGGTAGCACCATGGTATCTCATGCTAACTTGAAATCTTCAACAGGTTTGTAAATGTATATAGACTGTGATGACTTTCAGAACAATCAAAATTATGAGACAATGAATTTATACTGTTATTGTTTGATTTAAAGAAATATAAAACTGATTGTATGTCTTATTAGTTTGCCTCTGTAGATACGAAGACCAAGCAATTATCCCTTATACCATTCACCGCATGTATCGTGTTGTATCTTTCATTCAATAAAAGATGGAGGATATATATCATTAGTCTTCATTGGATCGTGCCTCCACAGGGGGTCACAATCCTATGTGGAACCATGTGGTTCCACATAGGGTCGTGACCTCTATGTGGAGCCACGATCCTTCGACACCGGCGGAATTCTTAACCAAACGTCACAATAGCAAAACTAGTATGTTAGTTTAATACTAACTTAAATAAATCAATTAAATCGCAAGTAAAACAAAATCGAATTTCTGGGCGCTTATAAACAGATTATGATTTTGTTTAGAGTTACGACTGAGACTAATTTTAACAAGGTTCAATTTCTTCCAGGCTGATTGATAGATTGGTTCTCACGATCAACTGCTCCAGGAACAATGATAATCGGAGGCAAGTTTCCCAACTGCTCTTCTTTGTCTATTACTTTTCTCACTTGTCTAAATTCAGCGTGACTACTTTGGTTTCTCCAAGCAAGAGTGTTGAATTGTGAAATGATATCTCTTTGTTCACCTTGGATAAGTTCTTCTTCAGGCAACACCATTCCGGGACATAATCTTCAAATGATTGCAAAGAATGTTGAGCGCGGGAGTAGGGACAAAAGTCCTGGATAACTCCTTGCGAATATAATCTGCAGTCCAACTGCTTACAGCATGATAATGCTCAGCCCTCCTTCTAGCACCAAAAGAATGTTGATGTGTTTTTTATGCACAAAACATTTCAGAATAAAGTACCAAGTGATTTACCCTCTCTTGAACAAAATCACCTCAGATGCTAAGAATGAGATCAACTAAAATGATTCCAAGGTTTCTACATGTCAGGTCTTGCCGTTGGTAAGTGCGCCTTGTGTGGTCAACTGGAATTTAAGTAAGCATAACTTCAACTATTACTCGTCCGTTGACAAGCATCAACTTGGATGGTGTCTACGTTTGATGGTGATAGTCTGAAAATCTTTAAGTATACCTTAGACGATTGCACTAAGCTTGTGTCAATACCTGATTGTGAGACCTTGCCTAGTTTGATTCCACTAAATCCATTCACCATTTCCTACATTCCTAGGATTAGAATAGACTTCCTGAACCCTATTTCTTTTTCCCCCTTTTTTAGTAAGAAGTAAATCCAGAGCCTTATTGATAAATCTTAAGTTGTCAGCACACCTATTCCGCATTATTCATGATAATCCAAACATTTGCGTAAGTCCCCAAAGTGAAACACAACAATTCACATCAACCACTGAACTTACCCACTCGTCAAGACCTGACATGTAGAAACCTTGGAATCATTTTAGTTGATCTCATTCTTAGCATTTGAGGTGATTTTGTTCAAGAGAGGGTAAATTACCTTGGTACTTTATTCTGAAATGTTTTGTGCATAAAAATCACATCAACAGGTCGCTAGGCAAGGTTCCTCAATTATGACAAATTTCCTTGATATTTTGCTGATGTAGTCCACATATGCCTTGAAACCCTCAAACAAACTTCTGATCTGCCCTTATTGAATGCTGACAATGAGTTGTCACTTATTCAACCCCTAAAACCCTCTTATTATTTTATTTAAGCTTCCCCAGGCACAAGGAGAGGTATGGCCTGCTGTAGGAGGTACGGCCTGCACAAATCACTCTTATTTTTGCTGATGAAGTTCACTAAATCGCCCAGATCTGCTGTCTATGCACTGTAATTGCTGTCTCAGTCACTAAACTTCTGATTCTGACCCTCAATGATCTGATTTGAAGTTTCTATAATGTGCTCAATTGCTGAATGGTGATTGGGTTTGCATCCAATAACCTGAAACTTGGGAGTTTTCGTTCCCAAACTGATTCCAATATGCTGCTCTGCTACTGCAGACTGCTCCAAGGAAGAAACACATAAAAATTGAATGAAAAGAATGTCCAAATGATTGCCGTACATGATGTTTTATGACTCCACAAATCCTACGCCCAAATTGGGGCTCCAAACTCCAAGATTCCAAATAATATTCCCTCCCAACTTAGGTGTACCTTTTTGAGTGTTAACATATCATTAAATGGGGCCATTTTAATAGAAAGTTTATTTTAACTTTATAATTATCCTTCTTATTTAATTAACCTTCATTATAAAGTCACTTTTTTAAATATTTCTATTTTTAGAAAAAATGACTTATAATGAAATATTATAAAGTTTTCACCTTATAAGCTTACCAAGGCCAAACAAATGACTAAGTATAAATCCCCTTGGTTAGCCAATCATCTCCAAACCTGTAAATTTGCCCGCGGAGATGGCTAACATGCAGATCCATGATCCTGAGTGATCACTAGGAAAGTGGGGACATTATTGAGAGGCACCCTATTGCTTTTGTGATACATGTTTCTTCTCCTTGCTCATGCCCTTAATGTGGCATATCCTTGTGGTGCTTTTGCTGCTTTTTCTTGCTAGATTTCACAAGATATCCACAATCCTTCCTCGCTTGCTTCCTCTAACAGATTTGTTGTGCCTTGAAATTAGCACATCCCTCTCTTTCTTGTACCTAATGTCTTCCACGAGTCTTTTGGCCCCCTCGCATTGCCCTAGACACTTATTGTGGATTTCTAGCCACCTTTTTTATTGCTCGCTTTACACAATAGCATCCTTCATCATGGGGTTCATGAGTCCCCATTCTCTCTATGATTTCCGCCCCACATGCCCTTCTTGGTGCTTTATTGCCATCTCCTTTGCATGCATTTTTGCTACCATCTTAGTGCGGTTCTTCCTCTTGCATGTCCACACCCTTGCTTGATGTGCTTGGGGCCAGCTTGGTGGCATTCTATGCCTCTTGGGCTCCTCTTGCAAACATTCCATGCCTAAACCCACACTATTCCCAAAATTTTGCATGCTTTCAATACAACATCATTCTTCCTCCTTTAGGGGATAAAATGTTCTCCAAGGTTTCTCCTCTTTTGGGCTTCTCACCTTTTGCTTCATCCTCATCCTCTATGACGATCTCTTATTCATCTAAGGATTGCGCACAATCCTTTTGTGCATTTTCGTGTCTCCAAGCCTCTAGCCTTTGCAACCACCTCGACTAATCCTTTGGATGCATTGTCGCATCATATAATTCAAAGACTATTTGGTCCTGTTTCTATACTTGATCCTTCCCTTTACATTGTCTCCATTTTGGGAGTTCCTTCTGGTGGTTGTGCCATCACATAGCCATCATTTTGTGAATTCTACTTGCCTAGGGTCTTCGAGTCGTCTTTGTGTGAACTTGTGCTCTAGCCCTAACACAGATTCCACGAACTTCTGTCAATGGTGTTGGTGTCTCTATGTAGACCTTGTCTATGTGGGGCTCCTCTACTTTCTCCTTTTTCATTGATCTCAATTGTAGCATGTCCAACTTTCCCAACATCTCCACAACTTTGGCCAATAATTGTGACTCTTGGTCACTCTCCTTCGCCATGGTTTTTTGTTGAGCCATCTTCTTCTTGCGTTGTTTACTCCTTTTAATGATGGAGAACAAGCTATTCCTTGCATACCTTCTACCCAACGTGTCCCTTGTTGGAAGATATGACTTTGGCTATCTTCTTGCAACGTGTTTTCTTTTACAACACTTTTTTGTCTTGATTTGCTTTCACGAATGTCCTCTATGCTTCTTTTGCTATCACTCTATGCCTTCCACCCAACAAGCTCTAGTGTTGGAAGATTTCTATTGCATTGCCTTTTACACACATTCACACTTTGTGGAGATAGAAATGATGTTTCCCAACTTTCTCTGTTGCAAGGCTTCACCTACAACAAACCCTCCTTAGAGCCTCATAGAAAATACCCTTCTTGCAAGCTAGGTACCTTGCTTTGATACCAATTTGATGTAGTCACCAAGCTTGGTACTCCCAACTAAGGCAAACTTGTAGTGTAGTGAAACAACCCATAGACACACACACAATGGATGATGAAGGTGAACTCATAAACATGAGAAAAAGGTTATCTCATTAACACAAAGGCAAGGTTACAAATTTACCTCTTCAACTCTTACACACATAGTCCACTCTGTAGAGTCAGAATTCTCTCTCTTGCTATTCGCCTACTCTCACCACCCTAGGATGAATCGACTTACTGAATAATATTGGAGTCAACTAACTCCAAAACAATTAAGCTTAGTTGTACATATATTTGCTCAAGGATTCAAATTTGCTTCTTTCTGCCCTTTTGTTGCCCAAATTTCACTTTCTGCCTAATTTCAAATTCACCTACTCTATGACCTACATTAACTTTCACATGGCTTCATATCCACTTTTGACACCTTCTTGAGCTGCCACATGGATGGTATTTCAAAATTCTTCCCTTGTGTGTGAGCACTCTCTTCATTACCAATTATAGCTGGCTGATTGAATTTAGCATCATGCATTTCATTATTGCTTTGCATTGCCGTAGTCTTTGGCCTTTGTCAATTTGCACCCTTTGTTCATGTGTGTCCTTCTTGCCTCTTCATGCCTGATGCGTATCTTCCAATCTTGTGTTCAACATACAATCTCCATTCTTTGTGCAAAGACCACTTTGTGTGTCAACTTCAACTTCTGTGCCAAGGCTTGCTTTTAGAATCCCGTGTACTTTATCAATAGACATAACTGTGCACATTCTCTTAGGGCCAATTCTTGGAAATGTCTAAAAATAGTGAGGGATTGCGGATTGATTGAGGAAGCTCTTGCATTATAAAATCTCATTAGAGTTGATCCCCTTAATCTAGAGTAACCCTTAGCCACCATCCTTGCCTTGTATTTCTTGATCATACCATTGGAACTGAATTTCTTCTTGAAAATCCATTGCACCCAACATGTGTCTTACCCTTAGACAACTGAACCAAGTCCCATGCTTTGTTCTTTTCCAGCTGCCATCTCCTCATTCATGATTTTCTTCTATGACTTCTTATCTTTTAACTCATTGCATCCTTCACAGCTCTTAGTTGATCATTGCTCGTAAATCAAGCAAATATGCAAATAAAATTAGGTGGGCAATACCTTTTTAGTATTCTACCTTTGCAGAGTGGATCATCTAACAGGTGGAGTGTGAAGCTCTTTTGCTGAACTCTCATCTGAATTACATCCACTTACAGGTGCCTCCTGAACCTTTGGTGAAATATTCTTCATCTTTGGCTAAGTTGCCGGTCCCAACTTGGGCTCAGGTTCAAGGTTTGGGTTTGTAGGTTTGGCCAATTATTTTTTTTGCGGTTTTGGGTTTGTTAGTACAAACACATAAAAATAAAAAGTATAGACATATATGCAGCAGTAGTTAAGTTCAAGATACGCCACTATGCTAATGGTGGTGTAACATAGTAAAATACACCACCATATTAATAGTGAAAACTCGACTGTTATGATGTATATTAAAGTTTTAGTTCAAATAGTCAAAACATACCCAACTCCCAATTGTTTTTTGGTATATTGGCATACCCCTTTGAAACCCCATACGCCAACTTGAATTGTTAACTTAGAATTAAATGGCTATAATATAAACCAAAGGATCAATATTAAATAATTAAAAATAATCACATACATTGTGAATGGGACAACTATGTTTCAGCACTGATGGACAGTAATAATTCATCCAAATGAAAGACTTCTTTACGCTCACCATTGCAATTTAATATTTAAATCCACAAAGACTTGAAAAAATGTCTGCTACATGCCAGTTATTTCAGAACTACCAATCCAAATCAACAGAGAGGAAAGGTTGAAAACACATCAAATCAATTCAGATGGAATTCACAACATGGTATAATTCCTTTGTCAAAATTTCTCTGCACTTCCCTATCTTTTCAATTTATGGCAAGCAAAAAACTAAGTTCAGCAATGGAGCAAAGAAGTTTTGTTTTTCATTCTATCGTGCAGAAATGAAATAGGTTTTACTTTTTTTGTGTTTTAAGAGGTCAAATTAGGGTTGGGGGGGTCGGATTTGCCTTTTTGGCAAAAACAAAATAACACTTTTAAAAAGTAAAAAAAATTAACATTTCAGTCAAATTCTTCATGGGTCCCTACAAAATTGTCAAAATTCTTCTTGGGTTCTTCCTGGCTTGCAGGGCTGAACCCACAGGCTTTGGGCCGGACCCTGCCTGAACCCATAGGGCATCAGACCCGGACCCAGGGGGAATCAGACTGGAACCTGCGGCGTCCCTCTGCAGAATCTGGTAACATAGGTCTTTGGTAATGACTAACCCCTTCCCTTTTCACCTGATTTTTGGATTGTTCAAGAGAAGAAGATTTGTTCTCTTTGAATATCACATTTTGATTGTACACTATCTTCTTTGTAATTGGATTCCAAAGTTTATTACCCTTCACCCCTTGACTAACTGATGAAGATATATTTCTCGCATTAAAGCTCAACTTACAACTCTTCTCCTTTGGCACTTGCACATATGCATCACAACCCAACATTCAAAGATATTGAAGCGAGGGCTTCTTGCTTGTCCAAAGTTCAAACCTCCTTAGGGACTTTGTCAACAAGTGCTGATGTGGTAAATCTATTAATCAAAAAGCAAGCTGTGCTCATAGCTTCTGTACAAAATTTCTAATTTAGCCTTGCACTGCTGACTATACACTTTTTTCCATCAATATTTTGCTCTTCCTTTTTACAAATATATTATGTTGAGGGGTGTATGGAGTTGTGTTCTGTCTAGAAATGCCATTGTCCTTATAAAATTGCTCAAACTTTGTGGAACAAAACTCTTCTCCGGTAATCATTATTAGGACCTTGATCTTCTTCTCAGTTTGATTTGTAAATTGGTTGAAGACAGTTGATTTTTGTCTTAGAAAACTGCCCAAGAAAACTGAAGTTTTCTTGGAGAAGTAACTAATCAATGATGCATAAGAAGTTTGAGGAATTAAGGCACATTTATAGGACCAAATACATCACAATGAATTAAACGAAAAATCTTATCAGATCTAGCAGAGCTTGAGTAGAACCTATCATGATTTTGTTTTCCATAGATACAGTGTTCACAAAAGTCAAAACAAAGACTAAGCCATATCCTTATATGTTAAGATCCTAAGACCTTTCTCCCTGAGTTTGGGGAGGATAGCTACACTGATTTTGCAACATTATGTGATCTATTGAGATAAGTACGGAATAATTCAAATATCAACTTCATTGATTGTATGCAGGACACTCTTTTATCCATAATTAGTTAAATAGATTGCTTGGAAACTGAATTAGAGGATGGTAAGTATGACGAAAATTGTCTCATGTTATAGCTTATGGTAGTATAAATCAAAGAAGCAAACATCTGGAAAAAATCGCGATTATACCCGATTAATTGGGAGACGGGGGTTTTGCCGATTTTTTCCCCCAAAAATCGGAATTAATCGGTCAACCTTGGTCAACGATTTTTATGAAAAAATCATCAAAAAAGTGAAAAAAATGCATAAAAAATCGTGGAAACAAACAAATAACCTAAATGGCGCGAAAACCCTATACGACGCTTGTTTTTCATTTAACAAAGTCAAGGGCAGATGGAAATTTCTTTGTGCAAGTCGAGGGCAGGTGCAGGGATCCATGAATTTACCAGAGCTGACTGCAAGCTGCGATTTATTTGCCGGGTTACCCTATATTACAGACTAAATTCATTTTTTGTAATATAGTCTATCACATTTTTGTAACATTACAGAAAATGAGTTTAGTCTATCACAAATTAGATATATTTATTACAAATTAATATATTTTATTTGTGATAGACTTAATTAATTTTCTGCAATATATGTATTATCTATTACAATATCATTATCAATATAATAGATAATACATATATTACAGAAAATTAATTTAGATAGTCTATCACAAATATAGACTGTATTATCTTACTGTCATATAGATAGACTAAATTATCTATTACAGTAATATAGAATCTAGATAGACTAAATTATGACAGTATTGTCTATCTAAATGATTGTAATATAAATAGACAATTCACAATACAGTCATATATTACTATATTTTATTTAGATAGTCATCTATTACAGTAATACAGTAATATATGACTGTAATAGATAGATTTTTTATTTTATTTAGATAGTCATTTGTTAATCTATTAATAGATTTCTGTAAATAAAATACAGTAATATAGATAGAGAATATAGTCATATGATATATTACAGTATCTAAAATAATACCGTATTATTTAAAAAATGCATAGAGTCATATGATATATTACAGTCATATGTCCACAACTTGGAATAAAATCCCTTGTTTGGACCAGTATCAAACGCATGGTAAAAGAAGTAGACTAGATAGGAAAATTAAGCTTAAAAAAGTCAAGTGGAAGACTAAAATTAAACTTCAGTGTGTGGTTGAAGGGAACCATACCCTAAATACAAGCAGGGGCATATTCCAAGGTGACAGAAGACGGTGACTTCTAGCTTATGCAATTCATTTTAGGCTGTCGCCAAACTACCTAGTGATAAACTTGACTAAAGCTCTCTGTAGTCAACAAAGTAGGCTAGAATAAGTTATGAATATAAAGATATTCATCAATATGAATATAAAGTTAAACAACGAAAATCTATTTTCTACAATTCATGTGTTAAAGTGTCTATTTTATTTGCCTACAATATCTCTATGCTATGGAAATGCCTTTAAATATTAAAAAAATATTGTTTTTGATTGTTTTTCTGCAATTTTTAACCTTTTTTTGTAAATCCGATTTTTTCACGATTTTTTCCCGATTTTTTCAAAAAATCTTATACTTTTGTTTTGCCGATTAATTCCCCAAACGATTAATGCTTCACTATAAATGACACTGCCTGATGAATAGCTCTATTTTTAATTTCCTGGACATGATAGTTTGGTCATGTTCATTTACATTGCAGGTGATGGAGGAGAAATTCAGAATGCTCTAAGCAATTTAGTGGGTCGTCGTACTGTGCCACAAGTGTTCATAGATGGCAAGCACATTGGTGGATCAGATGGTAATTGTCTTTCCCTATTTCATGGAGTACTTTTCATTGGATGGAGGCAAGGGTTTCTGGTAAACAAAGAAATTCTTGAGTTTATTGTAAAGCCTTTTTGCTGTTGGGAAGTCCTTTTTGATTTAGTTGCTTGAACATCAAAGATGAAATAATGTCATTGCCTTTTCCATTTTGCAGATACTGTGGAGGCATATCAAAGTGGAACACTGGCTAAGCTTTTAGGCATCACAGATGAGGAGGAGCTACGTTAAGGCATGAAGTTTTTTAAATATAAGTGTAATAATCATGAATTGGTCGAACTCCTGAAAGGTTACCCGGAAGTTTGTTCAACTAAAACTTAGTTGTACCAATGCTTTTTTTCCTTTTTAAATTTACGAAAAATTAAAAAATAAGAATGCTGGTAAGTGAAAAACACAACCAATTTTTTTCCTTATAAATTGGATTATATAGTTAACTTTTCAAATGCGGTGGGATTGGCAAGCGTCATTTTCTCTATTGTGGCACTGTAGTTAAGAAAACAGGAGTGAAGGTGAACTATATGCAATAGAAGGATGATTAAGCCCCAACATTACGGTTTATTCAATTTTTATAGCAGGAATCACTCTTGTAGCCATACCACAGTGTGATTTGCATTGTGTATTGAATCTTTTCCTGTCCTGGATAAATTCAGCCACAATTAGAAATACATTTATGTAGTAGAGATATTTGTTCAGTCGTGTGGAACAAATGAAATCTATGTCAATATTGATATCATATATTCTCTGGAATGAAATGTCACAATATGGTTATATAATACAGACACCATTAGTAAAATGACATGCAGTATGATAGGATTTGGCAGAGTGAATGGATATTGCTGTTGGTGCGATATTCACTTCATATATGCATTTGTTATGAAGAATTCATTATTAAATTCATAATATTAGACTATCATTTAGGAACAAAACAATGAAAATGTAATTATGTAGTACTCTATTAGTTATGCATTTTATCAACATCGCTAAATGAATAATTGCTAGTAAGTCTTTAACAATCGACTTTATTTGGAAATCTAAAAAATCTAGCTTCTAGACATGGAACTTTGATGGCGCCTCCAAGTCAAGCTTGTTTGACCTGGAGGATGAGGTATCATCAGAGACGTAAAGAGGAAGATAAAGGCTTTTGATGACCTGACTTTATTAGAATTAACTGATGATACTGTTGAGGTTCTTGTTCTCGTAATGATCTTATAAATGTTGACATGGGTGACAACCAAGAATAATGATGGATGCTATAAGAAAATATGTTTTTAAGGGAAGGTTCGATTCAACTTTTAGGAAGTATACAATCTTGGTTTTAAAATTAAGTCCATCTCCCGTTTCATTTCCAAACGTGGAACAGGATTATTGAAATTTCTTACAACGGTAAATATCAGAAGTTGTTGGATTTCAATCCACTGATTAATCTCTTGCATACCCTTTCATTCCCGTCGCACACACTAAATGGAGAAAAAGAAAGGGTGCTGAATGAATATATGAAAAACAAATTGTAGTTGAACATTTTGGTGTGACGAAAACAGATAATGGAAAATCAAAATTCACGTTCATAATTTGAATTTTTTTTTTTGGATGGAAACAAATTGGAAAAATATTAAGCAATCTTCTAACCACAATTGTTGCAATCCGTTCCTTGCTCCTCTTCAAGTCTATTTTAACTAGTCAGTTCTAAACATCAATGGTGCTCCCCTTTCACGGGAAAAAATAATTCCTTTTCATCGATACCATTGTTAACTCAGGACTATACCCGAAAACCTAAAACCTATCACAATGCCAGATTTATATCTAAAATTTAAAACATCATTTAAATTGCCACTTAAAGTAAATGATTAGAAATCTGCTTCACTAGTTCGCACCCTTCCATGCAGTTGGATTGCCACAATACCAAATTTGTAGCAAAAGTTTAAAAAATCACTTCAATTTTCACTTAAGTAAATGATTAGAAATCTCCTTCACTTGTTAGCACTCTTCAATGCAGTTGGATTGGGTTTGAGTGACTAAAGATATAAGAAACAAATTTGAGTTTGGGTGACTGAAGATATAATACAATATGCAACCATTATAAAAGGCACAACACGATAGGGTAGGAAAGAGGAAAACTAAAAACCATATTGTTGAATTTAAACCTCTAGTTTCAAGGGATGAAAACAAAAAGAACACATTCTCGTTTCAATGTTTCCCTCAACTCATTTACAAGTATCTATCACAACGAATCATTCTTCCACATCCATACCATACACCACTTTAGCATATTTAAAAGTTAGCTTTCCTTCTGCATACCTTGTCCACGACGAATCATTCTTCCACATCCATACAATACACCACTTCAGCATATTTAAAGGTTAGCTTTCCTTCCGCATCCCTTATCCACTTGACCATACCAAAAATGAATTAATGTGGATGGGAATAGGGCTTCTCTTCTCTTCTCCTTTCAATCTTATCTTTGACCTCTCAACTATACTTAAAGTTCTTGTGGAAATTTGAGTTGTGTTGTGTTGTCATTGATATGAACCTATCTTGTGTTGTCATTGATGTCACTATGTGTTGCAGTTAGTCCAAAAATGCATGCTATGATGTTGTTATGTGATTTGGTAGTGATATTGAAGTGTCCCTGGAAGGTTGGTGTAGTAAAAGTTTCGATATGTAGGAAACGATAGTTTTGTAGGAAAGAGTTTTTAATGTCTCAGTGGAAGAATGCTTTGCATTCCTTTGGTATGAGAAGGTTATGGATTGCGGTTTTGGATACAATCTTTATGATTTGTGTATATTGTACTATCAAGTTTACAGGTCCCCTATTGCTCAGATGGTGGAATTAGTTGTTGTTTCTGACAGTGACAGTTTGTTAGAATTGGTTTGGAAAATGCGTGGGGGTACTCTAATTTGTGGATTCAAGTGTTGCAACTTTGAGGACATGTTTATTTGGTTTGTGCAGTGTTCCAATGCATTTTTCTAGTGATTGCTTAATCGACAAGTGAAATTATGATGTTCTAAGTTTTGTGTTGTCAATTGGTCTTGTTTCCGATTGATTGTGGTGAGGTATCCTATTTGGATCATGTCATTTTGGTTCAGATATGCTTTGGTGGTTGTGTGTGGATATTGATATGGGTCTCACCATGGTGCGTGTAGATCCACATTGAATTTTGGGCATTAGAGAATGGTTTTGGGTCGATTGGTTGCTGTGCCACATTGTTTATCTACATGTTTTATTTGGTGTCAACCTTGGAGGATGTGTTAGCGTGCGTGGTTCGTTCGAATTGTTTGAGAATGATGTGTGATGTATTTGGGTCCCCTCTATCTCTTGGAGTGGACCAAAATGGATGTTATAGATCTGAGTGGTCGAATTTATGTAATTTTGTGTATTTTGTTTGTGGTCAATCTAGCTTAGGGTTTCAATGATTTACCTTGTATATATAGGAGTGTGGATGCATGAGTTGAGTATGAGATGGATATGAATTGATGTGAAATGGATTTGAATGATGCACACACAAATTTGGTATAGCACAAGTGTGAAAGACGGTTGTGAAGAGCATCGAGACATAATTTGAAATCAAATGTGTTTGCCATGACATTGGTTGCTTGACAAAGTGGTTCAAGAACAATTTCATGATCATGAGATCTTTTTCATTTTAGTTCATTTGATCTTTTGCCCCTGCCAGAAGGTGTGTTCCTTTTGGCAGTTTGTGCACTTTTGTATTTTGCCCTAAGGTTGTGTGTCTTAGTTTTACAAGTCCTTATAGGGGCAGTGAGCTCCTTGGTCTTGAGCCTAAACATTGTAATCATTTATTCATATTGTGAGCGTGATTCCCATTGTGATTTTTCCTTGTTTAGGGTTTTCCACATAAATCTAGTGGTCATGTGTGTTGTGCTTTGTGCTTTCATGTTTCATAATTGTAGTAACAAGTTAATTGTGGTTTGAGGTTTAATTAATTAGAAGAAAAGTGTTTTGAGGTTTGGATTGATTCACCCCCCCCCTCTCAGTCCTATGGTGTGTTCAACAATTCTACGACAATGACACACTTATGAAACAATGGTCTATTTTGTCACACTTAAAAATAATTGAAAAACTGTTCAATTTGTGGGAGTTCTCTTCCATGCAAGTTTTTTTTATGGCTATAGATTGCCCAACAAGATGAGGTTTCTCCTCATGGATTTATATTCTCATCATCTTTCATAATTTGAAAGATGCCATTTCAATGCTGTCATTAATGTGATTGAATTCATTTTCACAATTGCAGGAGTAAATTTAGATTGAAAATGCTGGAATATATACCATGTTAAATCCAGAGTTGCCATATGATACATCAACATTCTATAATGTTAAGTAGCCAATAAAGTGGCCAAAATCTCATTGTCTCAAAAAATAGTTGTCACAAACTTGTTTCATAGAGTTTTTCACATCTCACATTGACATGGAATGAAGCCTCAAGTTTAGAAGGTTACGTGTGGATATGTACTCTACATATAAATGAGCTTATGTGTTGTTTTATTAGGATTTAATTGTATAAGACCCATATTTCATTTGTAGCGATACACAAGAACTTATTTTGCATGAAGATGAATGATTCACTTACCAATTACAACTAGATAATAGGTATGAAGATGAAGTTTCATAAGGTCACCCATTTTAATGTTATTCCAAAATCAAACTTAAATGATTATATATATATATATATATATATATATATATATATATATATATATATATATATATAATTTTTAAAATTTAAAATCTTAAATATAATTTATGTAAAAAACAATTGAAAAATCTACGAAATGAATAGCAAAAGAAATGCTTCGATAAGCATGTATAGGGCCCACCCAACTTAAATCAAGTTGCTCCATGATTATGGACGTATGATTCTCAAGACATTAAAGAGAAGTAATGTATTGAAGTGACACTATAAATGATAAATGATAAATAATGTATAAAATCATTAGTCAATTCAACAAGAGCACTTTGCACTAATTCTAGAGGAATTTGTAAAACTAATGCATTTTGTTGTATTAAATTATACTCTCTACATAAATTGAATAATGTCTACTAGCATATTGGGAGACATTACCATTAAGCTGCCAATGCCTTTGTAGTTTCGAGGTGTGGAGTATTAAAATTAAGTATATAAGTATCTTCAATAGCATATAATAAATAAATGTATACAATAAAACATAATTATCTATTGTAAAATATAATGATTGTTATTTTTTAAATATTATTGATAAATGTGAGTTTTTAAAAAGACTTGAATATTTTATGGTAGAATTAATTAATGTTGGGATTAAGGTGTCTCAACCTTTGCAAATCCTAACATTGGCTTATGCATTTATTTATTAATTTATTATTTTATTTATTGCCTACAAATGTCTAGTCATCTAGTGGGATCCAAAGGCTTGGTGGCATCCTACTTGGCGATGATTGTATGACACATATGTTGCACATGTGGAGGTAGGCATCCCATGTGAGGATCTTGACAAGTGTCAGCCTATGATGGATTCTATGACAGAATGGACAAGTGGTAGGAGATACCTTTTGCATGGAGAGGGTTATGACGAGTTGTAAGAGAATAAGCTAAAAATAGTCATTTATGACAGATTCTCTTACAACTATAAGTGTTGTAAGATATGACAGCTGTAAGATGCGTAAGAGCATCTGTCATACCTCGAAATAGTAAATTTTGAGTGCCCAACTTAGGAGGTTTGAATGGGGAGTCATTTGGAGACGTACATGTGTCATTTGCATGCTTTTTGGTGCCCAAAAAATAGGGCCAAAAGTTATGCACGACCCCATCTTGATGCTTCATCTAAAAGATTCCTCTTGAGTTGTATTTCTATATAAAAGGTAGTCTTGAGGAGTGTTAGATATGTAATGTTTTGCAGGTGAAGTGTTATGCTGTTGGAATTAATCCAGGTTGTGGGTTGTAGTTGTAGTATCCTGTTGAAGAAGCTAAGTGTTGGCATTGTATTGTAAAATTTTGATTATTGGAATACAAAGTACCGTGCTTTTGGAGTGCGGGGTTTTTTACTCGAAAGGGTTTTCCCCACGATATATCTTGTGTTCATTGTTTATCTTTATGCATGTTTATTATCTCTCTATGAATGTGTTTCTATTTCTGTAATAGAAGATTTGTAAGAAAATTTGCACCATCTCCCTCACTAGATTAGTGTTAGGAAGCGTTTTCCGCACTTTAGCTTCCTTTTAGTTGGTATCACAACCTGACCAGTTTTGGTTCCGTTGTTGGGTAGCGGGTTTTTTGTACTGAACTCAGTTTGAGTGGGAGCTTTTGCAAAGTATTCTCAAAATCTTGTTGCAGGAAGATGGCAAGCACATCCACAAAAGTTGATATGGAAAAGTTTAATGGAAGCAAATTTGAATTTTGGAAGTTGAAAATGGAGGACGTATTATTGAATGTCCATTAAGAGAAGACTACAAAAGATCTTTGGAAGAACCTTGGAGATGTTTATCAAGCTAAATCCTTGGTAAACAAGCTTAAACTGAGAAAAAAAATGTATTCTCTAAGGATGGAAGATGGAGTATCTGTTGTTGATCATCTCAATACATTCAACATGATTATTGATCAATTAATTTATGTCGGTGACAAGATTGAGGAGGCAGATAGTTGCATGCTTCTGTTATGTTCTTTGCCTGATTCTTAGGAGCACCTTGTTATGGCTATTGGGAGTACAACCACCACGTTCAAGATGGACGAAGCGGTATTGTCATTGCTTTTTGAAGAGATGCGAAGGAAGACTTTTGAGACAACTAAGGAGGCCCTTGTAGTTCGTGGTAGATCAAAAGAGAAAGGCAAGAAGAAGGACAAGAAATATGAAAAAGGCATACCCAAATCCCATGGGAGATATAAGTATCCTGGAAAGTCTAAGGCAAAGTGTTGGAATTGCGGCAAAATCGGTCATCTCCATAAAGAATGTAAGGAGGAGAAAAAGAAGAAGAAGAGACCTTTCGATTCAGATTCAGACAAATCCTCTCAAGATGATGGTGAAGCATTTGTCGCAACCTTAGCAACACATGTAGTGGAAGATTTGTGGCTAATCGATTCGGGTGCATCTTTTCACATGACCTCACATCGGGGTTGGTTTTCAAGGTATTAAGAATATGATGATGGAAAGGTGTATCTTGGTGATGGCTCTCATCTGAAGGTTGTTGGCCGTGGAAGAGTCAATATTAGATTCCTTGATGGAAGAGTGAAGGGGATCGATGGTGTAATACACATCTCGGGTTTGGCACAAAATCTACTCTCTATAAGTAGAGTGATGTGGGTGTGTAGGTTGTTTTCTTGCAAGGTGGATGTAAGATGACTAGAGGATCTATGGTTCTAGCTAAGGGTGTTCGGATAGGCACCTTGTATAAGCTGGATGCATGCACTGTACAGTGTAATAGTGCTTCTGTGGAGTCCAAGAAGAGGGCTCTAGATTCTTCATCCTCACCGTCAGATTGAGTTGTGAAGAGGACCATTGCTTCTACATCTAATGGTCGTGCTTTTTGGGTAGCTAAGGGTGACAATGCTATGGAGATGAAACTTCCAGCAGAGAAGACAATGTTTTGGCACCAAACACTTGGTCACATTGGTGAGAAGGGTCTCAAAACCCTTAAAGTAAATTCCTCGTAGAGGGGCTTGAAGATTTGTAATCTTGAGTTCAATTTCTATGAACATTGCATCTATGGTAAACAAAATCGTGTTCAATTTTACTCTAGTTCTCTCAAATCTTTTGGGTTGTTGGACTTGATACATTATGAGGTTTTTAGTCCTGTTATTGTTCCTTCGATTTCAAAATTTGTTTATTTCATTTCATTCTTTGATGACTGCAATAGAAGGACATTTGTTTATTTTCTCAGAAGTAAATTTGAAGTCTTTAGTCAGTTTAAGGAGTTTAAGGCTCTTTGTTGAGAATTAGACTACTAGAAAGATTAAGTGTTTGAGGACTAACAATGGTGGTGAGTTTTGCTTAGTAGATTTTGACAGGTTCTATAAGGATCATGGAATTGAGAGGTGTAGACACATAAATCTGTCCACTTAATTAAATGAATATTTAGTATTTATTTGATTATTTAATCATCAGTCAACAGTTAATTAAATTAATTCATCCTCAACCTCTTCTTCTATTAACTAAATAAATTATTTAATTTATTTAAAATAATTCATTAAACCACACTAACAATTAATTAAATGAATAAAGCATATTTAATTAAATTAATATTTAATTAATTCATCCTCAACCTCTTCTTCTATTAACTAAATAAATTATTTAATTTATTTAAATTAATTCGTTAAACCACACTAACAATTAATTAAATGAATAAAACATATTTGTTTAATTTAGCCCCTTTCCTCATTTAAATAAATAAATAAATATTTATTTAAATCTCTAAACTCCCCCCACTTGCATTCTCCTACAAATGCAAGTTGCACAATTTTAGTTGAAATAAATAAATTTTATTTTAATTAAAATCTTATTTTCTCTCACCCACCAAACCTGCATCCTAAACCCCTTCTAGATTCTTCTAATCCATTCCAAATTAGCCTAATCCTATCCCCTAATTATTGTCACATTCCTAAGCAAAGAGAAGTCACTTCTCAAAGCCTCCAAAGTCTTTGAAAAGCATTAAAGGCTTTTATTCTCCAACAAGTTAACCCCTAAAGTCTTCCAAACCATTTATGGCTCTTACATAACCATTAAAGGTTAAACTCAACTCACCCACATGGTTAGAGGCTTTTCCTCTAAGTCAACCCTCATTTAACTCATGGGTCTCTTCAAGCATTCATTGCTTTGACCATGGTTATCCCCACTAACTCTTGCACAAGAGTTTGTCCATTTGATAAAGACATTATTCATTGGATAAAAGCTTTATTCACTAACTCAAGCCTAACCAAACCCTCCCAAGGTAACCTTCATGTCATCTCAAGAATTTAATGCTTCTTCCATCTCCTCTCAAGCCATCTCATGTTGACATTTGTCATCATGGGATTGGGTTGAAAGCCCTCACATGGATCATAAACCCATCAATCCTGACCCTTGTTAAGATTACTCAATCTCAACCATCCATTTCTCCATTTTTCCTATAAATAGAGCCCATTCCTTCTTCAAAAGGATCCAAAAATCTTGTATGCATCAAACTTATAGTTATTTTAAGAGAGCATTTAGGAGCATTTGCTTTGTTATTGTGTTTCGTTCTTGTCACTAATGTATACACCTAAGAATGGTCTGAAGATAATTAATTAAATTAGCAATTACTTAATTAACCCTCATCCCCAATTTAATTGAATTCACTAAGCAATTTGATTAAATTTCTCCAATTTCATCTACTTATTAATAGATCTAAGGATTTATTAAATAGGTTCATTTCAATAATCCCCTTTGATTAATTAATTCAAATTAACTAATTCCCCATATCCAAAATAATTTCTTCTAATCCTTTAATTAATTAAAACAAATCAAATTCATGAGTTGTTGAAATTAATTAGCCCTTTTCCATTATTTGAATTTTTAAAGTCAAATTCTCCTAACTTCTACGACTCCTAAACCTAACCATTCCTAAACCTAACCCATTCTACCTACCCCCCATGTCCCCTTTCATCTAACATCTTCTAGAACCTTTGTGACACTTGTCACTAAGTGTTCCCTTTCATCCAACTTCTTCTAGAAGCCTCTTGACACTTGTCACCATAGAGATGACAGATGTTCCCTTTAATCCAACCCCCTTTGCCAACCTCCTCCAATTTAACCATTGATATCTTCAAATCAATCTTGACCGTTGATTCCTACCACATCACCCCTAGCCTTGGGAAATCCTATAAATAGACCTCATTTTGGAGCACAAAGGGTCCCAATTTCATATCATTTTTTTGCATTCCGATTGATTCATCTCATTTGCATTCAAACATTGTTACTATAGGCAATCTAGTTTTTAGTTTATCATTCATAAATTGTTATCATATTCAATCTTAGCTTAATTGCATCTTCATTCTAGCCTATTTTCTATAATTATCATGAATTCATATAGCTTAATCATTCTATTCTTGCTAGATCATGCATTTTCAGCATTTAAATCCTCCATCTAAGTGTAGTCAAGTCACTAGAATTTGCATAATCAGATTTGAGAGCAATTTTTTTTCCAATTCGTACGAACTACCTTTTAGACTTGTGCGAAACTTCATCCTGGCTTGTACGAGCCCATTTTCCCTATCGTATAAGGTATAATTTCATGTCGTACAAGTTCATTTGCTAGTAAATCATGTATCGTATGAATTAATTTTCAGTGTTGTACTTTCGTACAAATTTCTTTCTGTTACATCCTATGTCATACGAGTCTACTTTTAGTCCTATGCAAAATCTAAATTTGTGTCGTACTAACTGGAAATTTGTGTCGTACAAGTCTCTGGCTCTATGATTTTTAACAGACTGCATGTTAGGGTTTTCTGATTCTAATATGAACTTCACTAATGCTAACCCTGACTGGTTTATGAGATTTTGCAGCCTAACTCTTTTTTGCAGGACGCTTGCCAAAGAAACGCTTGTCAAAGACATAATTCAAAAACACAATCATGATTACTAATGGATCTATTTTGCAGGTTACCTATGAATCTGACTAAACTTTGTGTATTCATTAAGTTTTCTAGGCACACTTCCATTTTGCTAAAGGAAATGAACAATCATGTCTTATGTTCTTGTGATGATAGGCAAGTATGCTCTCACCTTTCTTAGGTGATAAAAAAGATAGACTCATTTTTTTGCTTTTATTAGTGCATTTCTTTAGTAGGCCTGCCCTCCCGAGGAGTAATAACTCTTAGCCCTTAAGGCCGGTGAGAGGGGAACGACCTAAGTGGGAACAACTAATGCCAAGTAATCCAATCCACTATAAAATAAATGTGTTTTTGATGAAAATCAAAGCAACGATAGTGCTCGGGAATAGCTCTCCTCCGTACCTTCGGGTATATCAAACCTTGGTTTTCAAGGCTGGGAGACCTCTTAGTTGAGTTTATACCCCGACGCGCCGAACGGATCCCTTATTAGTGTCCGTTAAAATAGAAGCTACCCAATTCACCCCCGAAAGGGTGATAATCTTTGTGCAAGAGAGATAGTAACTCTCCTAAGACACTTGCCATATCATGCCCCCATTAGCATTTGGAGTCGGATAATACAACGTTGAGAATCCATTACATGAGACTCAGCGACTGTAATCTGATTAGCTATTAGGTGTGTACCTAAGTCAGCAAGCAAAGGTTTTCATTCTCAGCCAACTTCCTTAGGGTTTAGCTTGATTGAGTGTCACATATCATATCATATGTTTGCTGTGTATTCATCCCTAAATCGACAAATCAGACATCCAAAAAACTGGAAGACATAAGCGAAACATTAAACTTCAGTTATAAAAAATTCAGCCAAACAAACATTTTTTTATCTTTGTCTAGTTATTTGTTGTACGAGTTAGGATCTCTGTTGTATGAACCCGTTTGCATAAAATCTTGTGTCGTGTTACATAGCATTCCATGTCATACGAGTTAGCTATTTTGTTGTATGGTTCAGAAAAGTGTGTCCTACGAGCCTCTGCTTTTTACATGAGAACTTCTACGTTGTCATACAGACTCATATCTTGTGTCGTTCTAAACTGCATATCTAGTTGTACGAAACTCTGCATTTGTCAGTCCAGAACTTTGTCTTACATGCCTGTTTCAAATTTATCATTTCTGCTTGATCAATTTGCAGTATACTTAAACACCTGTTATTTGTCACTTTGTGCTTAAATTGTCCACTTGGTTTGCTTGGTCAAGTTATCATCTGTTAAAATCAGACTCCAGATGATAAACACCCCAAGATTTTCAAGTGCTCACCCTCAACAAGTTCAAGATCTAAACACCTCAAAGTGCATTATCACCTTTTTTTTGATAAATTGATCACTCAAACATAGTTTCTCATCAGGATCAATCATCCTTTATCACGAAACTGAAACGTTTGGTCAAGATAATCTTGTCCCACATCATAGGATATATCGTTCCTACTGGACTTGATTCTTATCAAATCACCATCATTGCACTCTTAAATCGAAGATCAAAAAACTTGCAAACTTTTAAACACTTGAATCCTCTTGTAGTGTCATATCACTCTATTGCCTTGACATTGACCGTTGATCACTTATCAAAACAACTTTTAGACAATCAAACCCCTGAAACGGAAACATAAACATTTGAAATAGCTAAAGATCATATCAACATGGAATACCAAAGCAAAATACAAGTAACAAGCCAAAATATTAGAGCAATTAAACAAGTTCAAAATCAGAATCCAACTATGTTAAAACCTCACAAGGATTCAAATACATCTCAAAAGAAAGGTGGCTCTTTTATGCACCTCTTAAAGAGATCCCTAAAGGATTTGGCTAAAGAAGATCAAAATCGTGCACCCATGTCTAAAAATGATCCATCAATCCATAAGAAAATTGATTCTCCAAAGGCATCTATTCCTACACCTCCTGAAAGCTTGCAAGAACCTTCCATAGCATCCTTTCCAAATAATACATCCAAAGCTAAAGTTCCCCAAGAGATATCCATAATTGCCATCAAACCTATTTCAGAGGATCCTATTCAAAGCCCATCTCTGTCATATCCAAGCATTAATTCATTGCAAAATCCCCATAGTGCTCCCTTGCAAATTGAAGTCCTCATTCATAGAATGCTTGTTAAATGTGTCTTGATAGATGGGGGAGCTGGCTTGAACATTTGCTCTTTTAGTCTTGTCCATGCTTTGGGTTATTCAGAAGATGTAGCTGATCCCCTAGAAAAGATCAAAATTAAAACATATGGTGAAGAAGAACATTACTCTAAAGGAATTGTGATACTACCAATCAGAGTGGGACCTCTACAAAAAGACACAGCATGCCAAGTTCTAGACTTGGACCTATCATATAATGTGCTCCTAGGGAGACCATGGATATAGGATATACAAGCTATTACATCAACATATCATCAATGTGTCAAATTTCCCTACAAGGGACAAGAAATCACAATATCAGCAGACTCAAATCCAGTGCAGTGTTGTAATAATCAGAAATCAGCTCAAGAGGTCACTGTTTCACATAACAGAGAGGTAGCAGCTTCAAGCACACAATCCAAGGAACAATCATTTGCATCAATTTTGTCAAACATGGAAAAACAAATACAACTAAGAGATCAAGGGACCGGAGAATATTTTCTCTCATGGAAAAACAAACACGAGCCAATTGAAATGAAATGGAAGAAACAGATGTAGAAGTCGATGTAGTTCACACATATGCAGAACAAACGTTAGGAACTAGCCTACTTGAATCAGAATCACATTCGACTGACATGGACTTAACCGAGGATGATCAAGATTTTCTTATACAAGGTCATTCTGACGAGAGTATTGTTCTAGAGATCGAAATACATATTGAAAGCTCTGACATCTCTATTATGACCCCTAATATCTTTGAAACTATTCAACCTGAAGATCCTTTATCGTTAAGCTATCCTGAACCTATGGACTGGGAAAATGAAGGGCATACTGACATTGATACCTTACCTAATGACCATGCCATATCCTTATATCTTGACGAAATCAAACCCACAACAACTTTCGCTAGGGATTCTGCTAACATATCTTTGAATCAAGTAGGTAACACATCTTCTAGTCGCAAAAGTGAAAATAAAGAAAATAATATCAGGTCTAATGCTGAAAACCATTCATTGGCAACATTAGATCGAGAAAAAGTAAAAATAAAGGACAAAAAAAGTAAAAATAAAGGATGCATCTAACGGTGAAAACCTCCTTGAGGCGCTGAAGGATGGGAGATTTGACACCTTACCTAAATTCTATCAAGAGAGGTCATCTATCATGATAACACCAACAAAGGCGACTATCATTGGCACAACTGATCTACATCCAACAACTTCTCTATTAGAATTAGCAAGGCAAAAATACTTGGAACCCTTCAAAATGAGGCAAATCAATTTTACCTGGACATATACAGACATTCCAGGGTTCGATCCATATCTTACAATACATCACCCAAATATCAGTCCGAGAGAAAACATCAATAATGGAACACAACATGGACCGGGAGCAGACATCAATACAGGAACACAACATGGATTAGGAGCAGGAATTCTATTCATCACACCACAAGGGCATATAATCCCGGAAGCATACAAATTAAGCTTTCCATGCACAAACAATATAGCAGAGTATGAAGCATTGGTTACAGGTATCAAAATGGCTGTAGAATGGAACATTAAACAACTTCAAGTCTTTGGAGACTCTCAGCTCATCATTAATCAAATTAATGATGACTATAAAACAAAAGATGACAAACTAATGCCTTACAAAAAGATGGTTGATGATTTCAAGAAGTACTTTGTAGAAATAACTTTTGAACAGATTCCAAGAAATGACAACAAAGCGGCAGATGCCATGGCTACACTTGCTTCTCTATTGCAGACACAGGAAAATCAACAACGTTATGAATTCTTGGTTGAAGAGTTGTTCCATCCCGCGTTTAATTGTCCTGATTCCCAAACCATCTATCAACTTATTGGACATGATTCCTCCCACTATGGCCAAACTTACACATACCTGAAAGACAATATCCTACCTCCTAACTTATCGAAGAACCAAAAGAGAAACTTTATTCGCCAATCCTCTCATTATACTCTCGTCGTGGATACCCTATTTAAACGAGGTCTAGACGATACTCTCTTATACTGTCTCGAACAAGAAGAATCTAAGAAGGCCTTACATGAAGTCCATAACGACATTTGTGGCACTCATTCAAGTGGTCGACTATGGAACGAGATTCTTTTAAGATAGCAAGAACATGCAAACAATGTCAGATCCATGGGAATTTGATTCATGCACCAGCACAAGAACTTCATGCTTTAGCAACATCTTGGACTTTTTGTCAATGGGATCTTGATCTGGTAGGAAAAAAAAATCCTTCATCATCTAATGGACACAAATTCATCCTTGTAGCTACAAAATATTTTACAAAATGGATTGAGGCTGTACCTCTCATAAATATCACAAGAAAACAAATTGCTGCATTTATCTTGAATTACATTATCTATCGCTATGGAATACCAATGACCATTATCACTGATAATGGGCGACCATTCAAGAATCAAGATGTTCAAGAGCTATGTGAGAAGTTCAAAGTCTAGCACATATTCTCCACACCATATTATTCATAGGGAAATAGACAAGTAGAAGCATCTAACAAAACTATTTTGAAAATCCTTTAAAAAATAGTGAACGATGCTGGGAAAGATTGGCATATCCAACTAAACCCTGCTCTATGGGCCTACCGCACCAGTATCCACACACCGATAGGTGCCATACCTTTCTCTCTTGTATATGGATCAAAAGCCATATTGCCAATCAAAGTAGAGATACCCTCTCTACGTATATCACTAAAAGGTCTCATCCTAGATGAAGAACAAAGAGTATCTAGACTGCAAGAGTTAGAACTAATCCATGAACGAAGACAAAATGCCTTTGATCATCTAAAGGTATGTCAACCAAGAATGTCCCAAAGCTATAATCACAAGGTTAAACCACGAATCTTTCAAGTGGGAGAACTAGTGCTAAAGGAAAATCCACACAACCAGGCAGATCAAGAAAAAAAAGGAAAATTTGAACCAAACTGGTCAGGTCCATTTGTGGTTACAACAGTATTTGGATCAGGAGTATATCAGCTATCAACATAGGATGGAGATCAACTCGAGGAACCTATCAATAGCATGCACCTGAAGAAGTTTTATGTATGAAAAATTAGAAAAATAAAAAAAAGTGAAAAATCAGAAAAATAAAAAAAACAGTGAAAAAGCAGAAAAATCCTAAAAAGTGAAAAAGAAAAAAGAAAGAAAAAAAATCAAATATCAGAAAAAGTGCAATAAAAACAGATGGTGAAAACTTGGCAAATAGGCGCTATCTGTCTGCTAGCTCTTCCATCTATTAGTTCATGCATTTTTCTGCTTGCATCCATGCATTTTCCATCAGAGCTATCCATCATAAGCCTTTGTGCATATGCAGGCATTGCAGCTGCTTTCTCACCATGGTTTGGATCATTGGATATATCATAACGAATTTGTTTCTAGGCTTGGGGCAAAATCCTACACCTAGTTGGGGGCAAAACTCTTGATAATTTTGAGCTTAATCAAACAGGTAGAACAAATAGTTAGACAACTCTTATCAAGCGAAAATTGAGACACATCCAACGTTGAACACAAGATCAAACTATCAATTATCAAGCTATCACAAAATGAATCTAAGCACATCTCACACTTTTCTGTGGATAATATCTTTTTGGATAATGATTGTAACATGATTGTTCAACTTTTCTATATTTCTTTTGCGCTATCATGATTTCTGAGTGACTCCAGGATGTCTTTGACTAGAGGAACAAAGAAGAAACATGATATTTTTCTTGTCTGTTGTCTAAAAATTAATCATTAATATGTGCAAATTTGTCTTGGGACATGATCATCAGAATATCATTGAAGACATTTCCGATTTGTGTATTGAAATGATTAATACTGCCTGTTTTATGCAAGCAACACTCAGGTCATCTCGGTTCAATTATACCTCGATGCTTGTGCTAACTTGCTATATCAAAATCTAGGAAAGAAGTGCTCAAGTCATCATGGTTTAATTATACCATCGATGTTTGCACTCACTTCCCATATTTCAAAGGCTCAATGATGACAAAAACATAAAATAATCCAGTGACCGGTCCAGTCATAGTTTGCATTCCATTGCATTTTTATTGCATTTTAGCTTGCATTTCATTCTTGCATGGGATCATAAAAGCTCCTTTTATCCAAGGTTAAATCTATCGCTGGAATCATCAAGTATCATCACGAGTGTATACGCAATTAGAATGATAACTCATATATCTTCAGATATTGCCGACCTAGCAAAAATCTTATGCTATCTCTCTCGACAGAATCAATAATCAGCATATCCAAAAATTTCAGCAACTCGATGTCAACAAACTGTTAGTTCTTTATCTAATCAACCTTATCAAATCAAATCAATCAATCAAACCAAATCGATTCTAATTCATGTCTTATACAGGATGTATCCTTCCTGAAACTAGATGTTCTGATCATGTCTTATACAAGATGAATCCTTCCTGAAACCAGACGCTTTGATCATCGTTGTCTTATACAGGATGAATCCCTCCTGAAACCAGACTGAATACGATCTTATCAATCTAATCAATCAAGATTTATCAATCTTACCAATCTAAGCAATCAAGCTAATACAAGAACTCACATTTTCATCAAACACAGTTGCAGAAATCAAATCAAATCTATCGGGATATTAATCTCACAAAACTCCAAAGATCAATTATCTCAATTGATCTCCCGAGGGGGCATCATCATACTAGGATTTAGCAATCAAGTCATCCTATAAAATCAATATCATCATCAAAATGAGATTATTCTTTGAATCAACACATCATCACACCTCTCTTCAAAGAGGGGCAAAACGTATACACCTAAAAATGGTCCGAAGATAATTAATTGAATAAGCAATTATTTAATTAATCTTCCTCCCCAATTTAATTGAATTCATCAACAATTTGATTAAATACTCCCTTTCATCTACTTATTAATAAATCTAAGGATTTATTTAATAGGTTCATTTCAATCCTCCTTCATTAATTAATTCAAATTAATTAATTCCCCATCCAAAATCATTTCTTCTAATCCCATAATTAATTAAAACAAATCATTCATTAGTTGTTGAGATTAATTAACCTTTTCCCATTATTTGAAGTTTTAATTCAAATTCTCCTAACTTCTACCACTCCTAAACCTAACCATTCCTAAACCTAACCCATTCTACCTACCCACATGTCCCCTTTCATCTAACATCTTCTAGAACCTTTGTGACACATGTCATTAAGTGTTCCCTTTCATCCAAACCCTTCTAGAAGCCTCTTGACACTTGTCACCATAAAGATGACAAATGTTCCCTTTAATCCAACCCCCTTTTCCATTGTCCTTCAATTTAACCATTGATATCATCAGATCAATCTTGACTGTTGATTCTTGCCACCTTACCCCTAGCCTTGGAAATCTTATAAATAGACCTCATTTTGGAGCTCAAAGTGTCCCAATTTCATATCATGTCATCCCATCTCATTTGCATTCATGCATTGTTACTATAAGCATCTACCTTCTAGTTTATCATTCTTAGCAATGCTTTCATGCTCAATTTTAGCTTAATTGCATCTTAATCTTAGTTCATTTTCTAGAATAATCATGAATTCATATAGCTTAATCATGCTATTCTTGCTAGATCATGCATTTTCATTATTCAAATCCTCCATCTAAGTGTAGTGAAGTCACTGGAGTTTGCATACCAAGATTTGAGAGAAAAATTCATACTCGCATTTACTAGGAGGCGATAGATTGCTTAGCTATGGTTTTGTCTTTCTTTGATTTAATTCCCTAACCATTGCTTGTAATGATTTATTGAGTGCATTGTGTTTGCAGGTATAGGTACACTTCACAGATCACGACAACTAACATACTAATGACTTGTCTTGTGTCTTATGTCCCCTTTTTAGTGTGCATCAAGAGGCATAAGACAACTCCATACACCCCTCAGTAGAATGGAATTGCAAAGAGGATGAATAGGACGTTGATGGAGAGGGCTAGGAGTATGCTTAGTGGTGTTAGCCTCAAACAAAAGTTTTGGACTGAAGCAGTAGCCACTACTTGCTATTTGGTGAACATATCTCCTACATGAACACTTGTTGATAAAACACCTATCGAGGTGTGGTCAGGAAAGAAGCCCTTAATGAGACATCTCAGAGTATTTGGTTGTGAATCCTATGCTCATGTTCTAAATGAAAAGAGATCTAAGTTGGAGAACAAGGCAGTGAAGTGTATCTTTATCGACTATGGTGTCGGTGTAAAAGGGTACTAGCTTTGGGATTCAGTGTTAGAGAAGGTTATCTATAGCAGAAGTGTTATTTTTAGAGACATGAAACCTTCCACTATTGAGCTACAACCAAAGAAAGAAGAGAAACAAAATAAGGAGGTAGTTCAGATTTCTTCTACCTCTAAGAAAGAAGAACTATGAGCTCCTAGTGGACCTGATGATGAGGAGAGTTCTAGCAGCTCTGAAAGTTTTGAAGATGAAGAACCTCAACCTCATCCTTTGAGGATATCTACTCATGATGGGCGATAACCTGATAGATATGAGTATTCACTAGATAGGTTTGATATTTATTATTAGATTCTAGTTGTATTTTTGTTTTGAGTGCTAACGCTGATGAGCCTAGGACTGTTAGAGAGGGTATGCATGATGCAGATTCTTGGATGGAAGCCATGAATGATGAGATGGCATCTTTGAAGAAGAACAATACTTGGGATCTAGTACCTTTGCCTGAAGGACGTAAGCCCGTGGGATGCAAATGGGTTTTCAAGTAAAAGTTGGGTCTTGGTGGCACTGCTGAGAAGCATATAGCATGGTTGGTCGTGAAGGGGTATTCCCAGGTTGAGGGAATAGATTATGGTGATATTTTATCTCCTGTTGTAAAGCTGACACCCATTTGGTTCTTGTTATCACTTGTTACAGTTCATGATTGGGAAATCAAGAAAATGGATGTGAAGACAACATTCCTTCATGGTGATGTGGAGGAAGAGATTTATATGTCACAACTAGAGCATTTCGTAGTGAAAGGTAAAGAAAATTTGGTTTGCAAGTTGAAAAAGTCTTTATATGGTTTGAAACAGTCTCCTAGGATGTGGTACCAAAAGTTTGATACCTATGTGTTGAGTTTGGGATTTTAGAGGTCTAAATCCGATCATTGTGTTTAATTTAAAACCAATAATGGTCGCATTCTCATCATTGCATTGTATGTGGATGATATGTTATTGTTTGGGAATGGAAATTTGATTTCTGACTTGAATTCTTAGTTGTCAGCACAATTTGAGATGAAATATTTAGGTGCAACTAGGTACATTCTAGGGATGGAGATTAGAAGGGACATATCTAACATAAAGCTTTGGTTAAGATAGAGTAAGTATGTGAATTCAGTGTTGGAGAGATTTAGCATGACAACTTGTAGATCCATGATAGTTCTTGTTGCATTGGGAACAAAATTATCTATGGAGGATTGTCAAAAGTCTCTTTTTGAGGTGCAGGACATGGATAGTGTACCATATGTGAGTGCAATTGGTAGTCTCATGCATGCTATGGTCTATACAAGACTAGACATTGCCCAAGCAGTGGGAGTCCCGAGTTGATATATGGCTAATCCTGGATGGGTGCATTGGGATGCAGTTAAAAGAGTGTTCAGATATTTGAGGGCTACTTCCAAGCATTCCTTGTGTTATCATGGTTATCCTATTGGACCTTGACATTATGTAAGTATTCGTGGATATATGGATTCAAATTAGGTAGGTGACATTGACAACAGAAGATCCACCAGTGGTTATGTTTTCACTATGAATGGTGGTGCTATTAGTTGGATGAGTAAGTGACAAGCTGTAGTCGCTTTATCCAGAATAGAAGTAGAGTATATGGCAACTACTCATGCTCGTAAGGAAGTCATTTGTCTTAGGCGGTTGTGTTCAGATATTGGGTATGATGCAGGATTTATTACTACCTGTAGTGAAAATCAGAGTGCTATTTGACTAGTAAAGAATCTGTCTTTCCATGCCAAAATGAAGAACATTGATGTTCAGTTTCATTTTGTTCGAGATATGGTTGAGGATGAGAAGGTAAAATTGGAGAAGGATGACACTTTGATGAATGTTGCAGACACATTGACGAAACCAGTGAGCACCGAGAAGTTTAGATGGTGTTCCAGTTCTATGGTCCTTTCGACCCCTTGTTGTTGATTTATGGGCTATTTGAAAGGTCTTCGACAAGTGGGAGAATGTTAGGATTAAGGTGTCTCAACCTTTGCAAATCCTAACATTGACTTATGCATTTATTTATTGCCTATAAATGTCTAGTCATCTAGTGGGATCCACAGGTTTGGTGGCATGCTACTTGGTGATGATTGTATGACACATATGTTCCACATGTGGAGGTAGGAATCCCACATGAGGATCTTGACAAGTGTCAGCCTATGATAGATTTTATGACAGTATGGACAAGTTGTAGGAGATACCTTTTGCATGGAGAGGGTTATGACAAGTTGTAAGAGAATAAGCTAAAATTAGTCATTTATGACGGATTCTCTTACAATCGTAAGTGTTGTAAGATATGACAACTGTAAGATGCGTAAGAGCATATGTCATACCTCAAAATAGTAAATTTTGAGTGCCCAACTTAGGAGGTTTGAGTGGGGAGTCATTTGGAGACATACACGTGTCATTTGCATGCTTTTTGGTGGCCAAAAAATAGGGCCAAATGTTATGCACGACCCCATCTTGATGCTTCATCTAGAAGCTTCCTCTTGAGGTTTATTTCTCTATAAAAGGTAGTCTTGAGGAGTGTTAGATATGTAATGTTTTGTAGATGAAGTGTTATGCTATTGAAATTAATCTAGGTTGTGGGTTGTAGTTGTAGACTCTTGTTGAAGAAGCTAAGTGCTGGCATTGTATTATAAGATTTTGATTACTGGAATATAAAGTACTGTGCTTTTGGAGTGTGGGTTTTTTTACTTGAAAGGGTTTTCCCCATGATATATCTTGTGTTCATTATTTATCTTTATGCATGTTTATTATCTCTCTTTGAATGTGTTTCTATTTCTGTAATAGAAGATTTGTAAGAAAATTTTTACGATCTCCTTCACTAGATTAGTGTTAGGAAACATTTTCCACACCTTATCTTCCTTTCAATTAATGTGGAAAGTTTTGAATGACAAACAATTGAATGGTAAAACTTATGAGAGATGAATATCAAACATTGTTATGACAAAAACACACAAACAACAATATTAGTCAACACTAGAATTACAAAGAATACATCTCCTTTAGGCCATTAATCACATCTCGTTCTTTATAAATAGAGCAAAGGTAATCCTCTAAAACTTCAATATTTAGGATAATCATATAATTATCCTCTAGTTTTTGTTGGGACCTTTTCCTCTTACTTGGGTTTACAACTTCAATTGGCTTCATCCTATTTAGGGTATTGTCTTGCAACATAGATATTCTAGCAATTGAGTTCTTGATGGTAGACTTTCTTAGTTGAATCATCTTGTTTAGGGAGTTTATTAGAATATATTTCTTGTTTTTCATTGTCGACATCCTTACCTTAGGTTCATTCACCTATAAAAATAACATACTATAATTTTTTATCTTTTACGAATTCTTCTTAGAGATTTGGCTCTACTTACTTCTTCAGGTGACTCACCAATGATTTGAGTGTGAGAATTGGCCATCCTTTCTTTCAATCTTTTATTTTCCCATTTAAACTATTTTAAAATAATGTGTTATAGGTTTTAAGTATCCTCTAAAGATATAATATTTGATTCAAGACTCTCATAATCCAAGTAGGATAGGCAACCAAGATCATTGAAAGAAACACATTTACCCTCAATCACTTTTACTTGATTATTACCCTTGATAATGATTTACTACACCCACTAGATGAGGCAACATAACCCTGACTAGATGATCCCTCTCTGAAAGGTCTTTTTTCTTTATCCTTCATAGTAGGCTACACAAATAGCGCTAGGGAACCACTTACTTTTTTAATTCACCACAACAATGAAGGGAGAAAAAGGGGACTTGTAACATTCAGCCCTAGTTGTGGGTGGAGAAATAAGAGGATTGAAAATAAAAATCTTAATTGTGACCTCTTTAGGGGAAGCCATTTCCTTCTTAGGAGGTATTGAGGCACACATTTTGGAAGGGCCTTTCCCAATGATAAAAACTTATGGTTGGGATTGGGAACACAACCTTAGCTTTCTCAATTTGGTACAAATAAAATATGAGACCTTGGTAAAGAGGGAGTTCAAATTTATCTAACACAACATTAACCACATACTACTCAAGGGACATCAAAAAATAGGAAGAAACAAGTCATTTGTATTTGAAGTGATTGAGGAATGGAAAGATAAGAGAAAATCGATTTACAATGCCATCCTAAAGGAATGTATTTTATCAAATTAAAATCTACTTCATCGTAGGAAGTAGAAAGGGGCTCCACAATGATAAAATACTTGATATATAACCAAATTTTTCTCACCTCTCAGAAAAACCTCCTCGACTTGATAAACTTCTAAGGCATTGAGAGCAGGGGGGGTTAATCAGTGCAAGCAAAAACAACAATGCAAATCTAATCACTACTTTAATCAATTTGAAACTTACCAAGCATGCAAGAAAAATAACCACATAAGCTAACACCCAATAAAACACACACCACATAACACAATGTTTTTCACGTGGAAACCCAAATGGGAAAAACCACGCTGGGAATTAGTACCCACAAGATCCACTAACTGCAGTATAAGGATCAAACAGGTTAAGGTCATACAACAATGATGCCTGGTTAAGAGTAGACCTTGTTAGGAGTCACTTGGTTATGAGCTCTGTTAGGAGCTTTGCCTTGTTAGGAGAAACCTCACTGGAGGATTTAAACCCAAATTAATGAGCTGCCTGGTTAAGGGATTTACACATTCAGGTCTGTTAGGACGTACCCGGTTAAGGGATTTAGACTGCTGCAACTGTTAGGAAACAACAAGTAGTTGATCTGCATATAGCACCTCTGTTCCTAATAAGATTCGCTTCTGTTCTGCAACTAACACCAACTAAACATCAATATAGAGATTCACCTTCCACCATACAATCAAATCTTCAATCTAGATCCTTCATCTGATACATCATTGCACAATATTCATCCTTTTATAAACAACTCTGCTAAGTCAACAAACAACCTTGGAACAATTTCCTAGGTTCAATGTATCTGGTCAATCTCACTTAACACGCTTTACTTATGTCAGCCACAAACAAAATTAAAACATTATATCTACCAGTTTTACTAATTTAAGTGATTCTACTCTACCGGTTAACTATTCTTCCTGATTGACTGTACAATACATCATAACTTGCTCCAAACTTCAAATCTACCGATGCAGTTCTAGACATAGACTCTTTCCATTGTCATGAACATTCACTTCAAACCACAACACTTGACTCTTCACCGATTTCCCATACCGGTCGCTTGATCATAACACTATTCTTCTTTACCAATTCACTGTTTAACTGCTTCTACTATCGGTTAAGCTTTACCAGTTGGATTAAGTGACTTAGATGACTGACAAAACATGGTTTCCATCAATGACAACACAAAACAAGTCATCAATCAACCTATTACATCAAAAACATCATCATCAAGCCAACAATCCTCTTTCATGTTTGATTTACTGGCTTTGTGGGTCTTCAAGCCCTCCATGAATAATCAAGTGGCTAACATTGTACCCTCTTTATTAGCTTTAAAGTTGACACCTCTCACTATAACCTTCCTACATTTCTAAAACCTTGTAAAGTGTCTTGAGAGATGACATGACCAAATTCATTTATCCATTTCATGAAAGAGACAAGAACAACCCTACAAATAACATGGCTTATTGTTTTCATTTTAGCCTCTTCAAAAGAGGAATGAAATATCCCCAAATGGTTTGTATTGAAATTTTTCTGATTTGTATGCTACTAAATTGATGGTTTTAATGTTGTTTTCTAAGTTTTGTGCTTTATATTTTTATGCCAATGATTTGTGTAAGGTTTAATCATAAAAATGCCAATGAACCACACTTTAGGAATTCAAAATGTAGAAATAAAGTGACTAGTAATTAATTGCAAAATTTTTGATTTAGGAACAATAGTGTAATAATTTTCAAATTCAAGAAATCTAATTCACTAGGACAATATAATTTCATGCCAAGAGTCCCATGCCTATTCTGGAATTAGTTTTATTGAAGAATTGAATCATAATACAATATAAGAGCTCCCAACTATTGAAAGTAGCTCCAAATGGTTTTATTTGCTTCTACAACAGTTACCAAAAAGAAATTTTGAAGCACAAGTGATTCCCATGCCTGGATCCCAAGCTGAATTATTCATTTTACTAACAAAAACAACAATTTGAATCAAAACCAGCTCCTATAGTCTACTGAAATCACCAATGATGTTGAAAATGTAGTTCATACAAGATCCAACCCCAATTTGAGTTGGTACAACCAATACCTGCAACCTAGAGCCTACTGAAAGGGACAACCAACAATAGGTTGCACTAGAATGCTAATGTATGTTGATAAAAAAACCTTGATCTACAATTATATTTTGATATGTCACTATTGTAATAAACTTTGAGTGCAAATCAACCTATAATGAAGTCCACTAATTCCCAAATGAAGACCCTATGTAGATCTTTCTCAATAGTAAATTGTTTTTCCCTCCAATTCACAATTTCTTCAAGGGTTTTCATCCTCAAAGAACCTAATTTATTGCTGAACCTATTCTAGCTTCAAATTCCCAAAATGCTCTTGTAAAAACGAATGAATGAATGTTGAAAATGAATCCCCAAATGTTACTTTATTGCCTCCAACCTTAATTCTCTTTTCCCTCCAAAAAGGTTTGATCCCTTTTGGATATTCTCTTTGCCACTTAAAAGATATTTTATGAAATTTATTTGATTTATAATCCTCTCTTATGCTGTCATACCTTTTCTCCTAGGATTCATTTTATTATTTTAAGTTGTTTAAAAATGACTTAAGTCATGTCCCCTAGCTATCATGGCCCAAGGTGGTCCCCTTTATTATAATATTAAAATACTTTAATAAATTATTATAAAGTGACATTATAATCACTTTATTTTATTTTATTAAATATTTAAGTCAATACTTCAATAATATTTAATTTTTACTCAAATCCCATCACCTGACCACCCCAAACTAAAAATTGATGATGTAAGTATCACACTGATGATGTCTAAATATAGCAGGTGAATTGGCCTTGTCCTCCTAGACAGACTATCTCCAATCACCTGAAAATGCTCATAGGGGGCTCTTGCTCTACTCCTCAGTCCTCTGGGTGGTCAACTAGTCAACTAGAAGTCCTCCCAAAAAAATAGGAGATGGTCTTAAATAATCCGGAATGGTCCGTAAACACCCCGGTACCAACTCTGAGTCATTCCCTAAAAAATTGGAATACCTCCTAAAAAATAGGAATTGCCTTTGAACATCCAAAATGGCTTATAAAGCCCTTGCATAACTCCACAAGCCTCATTATGGGTCCCCTCTCCACTGGCCTATGAGAACCTGATGATAGGCCAATCCTTGCTCAACTACCTGTCACCTAGGAAGGGGACATTGCAAGGTGTAAAGGGGAAAATTTGATTTGGCAATTTGCCACATAGAAGGAGAAATTACCAAATCAATTTTTACTTTGGGGGAGGAATTCCTTTACATTCAAAAGAGGGGAGGAATCCACTAGATTTAATCACAAACCAAATAAGGACTGAATACTAAGTGGATTGGTTGATTATGATGTGTTGGATCTGATTAATATAAGTTGATACAGATTTGCCCTGTGAAAATGCCCTAAAAAAGTAGGGCCCATGACATGGCAACACGGTCCTCTGAATTTTCCGCACACCAAAAAGGGTTGTTTGGTCTCTATGACTGAAGCTTATTATGAGAAGTACAACTATGCAACTTTTTCCTACACATAGAAAGAAAGGGAAATAGGTTGGGAATAGGGGCCTTAGGTCAAACCCCAGTTTTGGAATTAACCATGAGAGTGAGATAAATGTAATTGAAATGACCGAAAGGAAAGGTTTTCCTTTTGAGGGAGATGCTGAATTATGACTAAAAATTAAATGATTATACCTCCTTGTGAAGTTTTACTTGCCTCCACATGGAATTAGGGTTTCATGAAATAGGATGTAGGTCTCCACTTCAATACTTGAATCTTGACTTTATTGCTGCTCCAAGGCTTGAAGAAATATTGAAGATGCTCAATTCCTCTTGAATGATTGATTGCTTGATTTCTTGATGTTGTATATGTGCTCTTTTTCATTGATGGATGGATGGATGTATGGATGGATGTTCAAATGAGAGGGTAAATCCTCTTTATATACTTGCCCGTTGATAAAATTAACTAATTTTTTGACATGAGCCGACATGGAGAGGGAAATTCCACTCAAATTTGAAATGCCAAAATGGGTTTAAAGAGGGCCTAATTTAGGGAGGACCATGGCACCACACCCTAGTCCTGCCCTATTTTGGGTCAGGGTCAAGGTGCCCAAGGGGGTGCCAATAAAGGTTTTTAATGTTTGTGGCATGCATGAGCATAATCAGGTCTTCAATCGGGCCAAGGGACGCAAACACTAAGGTAAAGCCCCAAATGCGGTCGAAATTGCAAGGGGTGCAATTTTTAGGACACTACAAAAGGAATGATTAATGTGTATTTTTTCTCACCCATGATATTAGATCCTTTAATTTCTATGTCATAAAGTTCCTTGGTTTTAGGAATGTGACCTATTGAGAGAAGTAGCCAAAATTGGAAATTAGAAATCTTAGAAGGGTCTTGAATAAATGCAATTCTAGATTGACACCCAAGAAAAAATGATTAAAATAGATGAATTACAACTTTAAGAGAGGGTGTTCTTCCCATAGAGAGTTTTTATATTGTCTTCGACCTTTTATCTTGAATGCTAAAACCTTTTCATAGTATGATAAAGGGTTTATTCTTTGTTTTCCACCATTGCCATGAAACTGTGACTTATCCTTGTTAATCAATATGCTTTCATCGTGGTTACTTAACATTATTATAAATCCTTGTTCATACTATAGAGACTATCTTTGCTTAGTGCCCTAGTCATTTCTCATTAGATCACTTGATGGATTGTATTCATCACTATTTGGTGACTGTGTTTTATGACACTCTGATCTACAAAAAAATGTAATATATGCTTTTGAGACCATTGTCTTTATCATTCATGGTTGTGTTGTATTTATAACTCCTTCATTTTGTATGCTAGCCTATGACTATTCCATTTCTCTAGATCATGCTCACCTCTATGTCAAATATGTTTTGCTAAAACAACAGATTGCTTATGGAAGCTTCTTTATTGTCACAAACCCTCAATTGGTTTTTTCATGGCATGATCTCAGTGTATGAGGACTTTTCTTTGCTGGTCTTCACTGTCACTGGAGATTGTATTTCTTAATAACATAAATGCTCCTTGAGCTACTCTCATGGCTTTTCTTTGATGATTTCACTCATACCATGTATAAATTGTTTTAGGATAGGGGCATTAACAATCATACTCACCAATAGGGATATCTTTGTTGTCTGGTAAGGATAACAAACTTATCCATTTTCTTTGTATCAGACTTTTAATATATCTTCTCTCGTGGTATTAAATTGTGAGGTGAGATTTATCCTTTCCCAACCTCTCGTAGTATAAGCTCAAAGATTGAATTTAGCATCTTCTTGTTGTTGTAGACAAACAAAGCAAATAAAAACTTTCATGCATATACGAAGACTCCTCCTTATGAATATTGAAAGAGAACTTAATGAGATACTACAAACCTGTTTAACGAAGAACAACTTGCATGATCTAATCTCATTGTTTCTCATGTCCTTCTTCTTCTTTGTTGGAATCTTTCATGGGAGAAACCCTGAGAAGGCTCCTTGACTGCCATTGTCAAAACTCTTTATTGTAGATTTAAAGCACCCTTGACCGCCATAGGTGAACTAAAGCAATAAAACACTAGGGTTTTTTGTAGTCAAAACCTGGGGTCTTCTTTTTAATCATGGGTTCAACTTAAGTTTAAGACATTGAAAAATTAAGCTCCAACATTACCTCCATAGTGATTTTGAACTTTTGACCCAAAACCACGTGAAGACTTGTAAAAATGTGAGGCATTCTAAAATGTAAATAAGAAATCAAGCACTCTTTTAATAATTTTATGAAAAACTAAGGCTAGTAACTATTATGGAACTTTGAATGTATCTCTAAACTTCAAGACTTCGAACATTTTCAACAAAATGCTTATAAAAATGAAGATGTTGACAAATATTTTCAACTTGACATATAAACCATCTCAATTATAAGACCCAAAAGAAGTTTGAAATGATTCATGAAAACCCCCACATGCACAATTTAGGCCTAAGACCTAAATTGGGAACATTCTAGCGACATCACATGGGTGTTTTCTTGCTAAACACAATAGGTGAGTAGCCTTAAGTATCCATTGGGCATAGGAGTCAGTATTTGGCTTGAAAAAACTTAGATCAGACCTTGACACGACTATTAGAAACATTGAACAACAACAACTAACCTCTAAACTAAACCAAAAACTTGTGCATTTAAACTTAGGGAAAGGAAATACTAAAACAAAACATGTGCACCATCACTTAGAAGAATGAAAAAACCTAACCTACGCTATACTAACCGAATGAGATAAACCTATACAAAACCATTAACTAGTTGTACGAAGTAATTTCCTCTTCTTCCCAACTTAGGATGCTTTACATGCTTACAAATAGCCAGGGAGAGATAAAAGATGGCTGGAAATACAAGCAAATGCTCTAACATTTCTTGAAAATCATAAGCAAGATCACATACCCTTTGAGTTTGACCAAACACAATGTTGGTTTGGAGTGGATATGTAGGTTGGGTTTGTTGTTCTTCACCATAAATTTCATGCTTGGACTATTGTGGAAAGATACTTGATTAGGAATCCTCTTGAGAAGCTTATCTTCGGGTTTTCTTTGTTGGTTTCTTCTCTGCCAACTCTCTTCAATCACCACCTTTTCTTGCTCTTGATTTTGTGGTATTTGAACCATATTTGCATCCATATCAACCTCTTGAATCTTCACAATAATGCTGTCCTCAATTATTTGCTTATGGATCAACACTCTATCAATATCATTTTTATGTTCTTGCTAATCATAACTTGCCAACTTTGTTAGTACAAACATGTTATCCTTATCATCACTAAAAAATAAAGGAATCTCGACAAATAAATCAACTTGTAACTGAGAATCAACGATGTATTTTCTTAACAATACCCTGTCGTTCCAATTGAATTTCTTTAAAAGATGATTGTTTGGTGTTTGAATTTGAAACTAATACCTCAAAATCATCCCAAAATGAGTCCTCTTCATCGTTCTCTTTTCTTTTCTACGATAGAGGGTTATTTTTTTACCTCAGGACAACTCTCCTTAAGCTTTGATGAGATGTTAAGAACAAGCTCTCGACAAACCAATTCTTGTCTTTCCTTTTGTTCACCCTAACTGAAAGGTTTTTCTATTTCCACCTTTTCATCTTTCAAAATCATCCTATCTTGATTTGTATCTTCTTATTGTCCCAAGATTGCCTTGTCTTCTTCATAATCAACAACACACGAAGGAAGCTCATGAAATTAAAATAGTTAGAGTTTCTTCATCAACACTTGAATTTTGCTTTTTAATGCATTTTTATAGATCTTCATGCTTGTGATTTACCTGCAATAAATCTGATTTTTGTACTTCTATCTCATGCACAAGTGTATGTAAGACACACAACTCTTCTTCTTCTTGAGTATGTTCCTTCATCTTCTCATTAGACCAACCCTTTTGGTGTTCAATACGTTCACCTGGAATTTGATAGATTTTACTAAGGAATATGATATCTTCAAAAGGTTGCTTGTGAACAATTATAGATTGATTTTAGTCAAGCATGGGATTCTCTTGGAGAATGGAGGCCTGATTTTCTACATATGTAGCTTTTTGCAAAGGGTGAAAGCTTCTAAAACTTGGAAATGCATACTCCCAAACTTCTTTCATAGACTAATATAGAATAAAAGATAATTGGGTTTCTTGAACAAGCTCTTCAAAAGTTCCCACTTGATTAATCACAAGTTCTTGAACTAAAAGAGACTTTCTAAAACTTGGGAAAGCATATTGACGAACCTCCTATTTTATAGCCTGGTTTGAAACATAATGAGTTGCTTGAGCCTCTTGAATGAGTTCTTCATAAGGATGTACTTGTTCAAAAACTGATTCTTGAAGTGAAGGAGAACTAAAACTTGGGAATGGAAACAATCAGGCTTTTCTTCTACACGATGAGTTTGTTCAATAATAGGCTCTTGAAGTGGAGGAGAACTCCTATAACTTGAAATTTCAACTTTGGAAGATCTAGGAGACTCACCTTGTCCTAAACTTGATATCACAACCTTGGGAAGCCCCTGTTTGACAAGTTTTAACCTCACCTCTGTCACAACCTGTAGGGCCCCTCCCCAATCAAGCTTTGATTAACTTAGTTGACCATGGTTGACCCTATTAATAAATGCTATAATTCAATAGGATGGGCTATGTTAGACAGATGGATTGGTGAGAAAAGTAATTGAACCAAGTTATAGAATCATTTCACCTTGTGGTGTACATTTTGATGTGTTATGAATTTGAAATCCTAAATGATCCATTGATTTGATAATCTTGATCTGATGTATGTCAGCTATATCTGAATTTGCAGAACTTTATTATGAAGTTAGAAAAATGAATGCATGTCTTATGAATGGTTGGAATTTATGAGGACCATGATAATGTCATTCAGTGAATTGCTTTATGTGGATTGCATTGGATATATGGTAAATTGATCTGTTAATGTCAATTGTATGCAGAGTGTTTGATGTGTATTCTTATTCATGTGTTTAATATTATGTGAGGCTATTTGGAATTACTAATGTGTAAATTGAGGTGCGCAGGAAAATTATCCATGTGACCATGGAAATATTATGGAGAACCAAACCTAGACCTATGTATGTTCGTAAAACCAGGGGTTGTCTATTTGGAGAGACAACACCCTGTATGTATTTTGTTTTATTCGTGAAAGTAAATGTTGCATGTGTGTTGAATTGTATTTATTAATTTGTGTAAATCCAACAAGAGACAATTTCCATGTGTAATTTTGTAATGTATTTTATTGTGTCACTTGACACATGTGCTGATTAGTGTCATTGATTTTGACTTGTCTCTTGGAGAGAGTTGCTTTAATCAAAGCCCTTTTTAAATATTTGAGTGTGGTCCCAAATTTGCCTTGGGAAGAGAGTCTTTGGAGTGGTCAACTCAGGTTTGACCCGTAGGTTAACTTCAGATGGGTTTCTAAGAGGTCAAATGGACCCCTAGGGTTAGTTTAAGGGCTTTTCCAAAGGTCCATAGGGTATACCTATGGGTTAGGGGTATTTTTAAACATGTGACTACTCCCATGTGACTGTTTAGTCACCTCAAAAAGTGGTTTTCCCAAGGTGAGCGAAAATTCAACTTAGAAGGTTCCTCCTAGGATAGACAACCTTCCCTTCTTGTGTCAGTTTCTCTTCCCCCACCTTCTCTTACCTTTTCTCTTTCCAGTTTTAGCAACATGTTAGAGGTTGGGAAGACCAACGAATGGGAAATCTCACTCTATCTAAGGGGTTGGGAAGAGTGAGAGAGGCCTTCTTAGGCAAGGATTAGGGACTTAGTGAGTTAATCACCCACTCTCCATTGTTGGAGATTATGAAATTTTTGAGAAGAATAGTTGTAGGATAGAATTTTGGCTAAGTGTTGGAGAAAAGATTGTGTGGATTTGGGCTGCTCATCCTCAACTAGAACTAGCAAAACCTTTGGGCATATTGAAGGTTGGATCTTACTCTTTTTTTTGTTTATGTTGCTTATGTATGTTTGAAGAAATGCTTGTATGTAAAGTTGTTTACTTGTATTTTCCTTTGTGAAGAATATGTGATATATCCTTCATTTATTTTATGCATTTTCTTGTATTGGGAGTATCCAAGGCCTTCTACTCTTGGGAGAGTAGGATGGTCTTGGGCTGGAAGAAGTTTGACAACCTTGAGTGAGAGGCTCTCATTATGAGAGTGATCTCAAGGGTTGTATTGTGACCCTTGCTGCATAGCCTTGTTTATGCATTTGGGGGTCATAAGGAGAGAAGTATGGCTTGTATGCCTTGGGGGGCATAAGGATGTGGGGTTATGGACTTATGTTGCATTTTGGTTGCCATGAGGTGGCTTATGTTATTTCATTCTTGCAGTCTCCTCAAGGTATTTGGTCCACTTCCACCCTTGTAAAATCATCACATTTTATGATGAAGTTTAGCCTTGGTTGGGAAAGTGTTTGTTGAGTGTTTTCCCTTGCTTGTTTATGTTTTCTTGTGTGTAACCTGTCTAGGGCTTGGTTTTCCAAGCTCGGGGGTGGCTTCTAGTAAGCCTAGGCTGGGAGGTGAGCTCTCCATGGTCATAGCCATAAATTTTATTGCAGGTTGCTTGGAAGAGAAGGAAAGAAGAAGGCTTTGAGTGGATTATAATTTAATTTTTTATTTAGTTGCAAAATGTATATGTTTGGGAAGCCCTCATTTAATAGAAATAAGAGGCTTAGTTTGAGATCTATCTATTGTAAAAGTTATCAAATGTATTAAATGTACTTATTTGTCTTAATTTTAATTACGAAGTAAAGGATGTAAATTTACTTGAGCATATTCTTGCAAAGAAAAGAAATAAAGGAGTAGAGATATTTCCTTATAGATCTTTGAGATACTTTCTATGTTTACTTGTTGCAATGTATTAGTAAAGAAATTTATTTATGTCTTATTAAGTTTATGAAAAGAAATGAAATAGGTAAAAGCTAGTGGTGTTGTTGTGCAAAAGAAAAAAGAAATTGTATAAATCTAAATGTTAATAAAGCAATCTCTCTTGAATAAGAAATGGAATATTGATTTACATTTGCAGTTTAAACTCAAAGAAAACATAAATAGATATTTAGGGGGTTATTACTGAAAATACATTATACCTTGCTGTTTATTGATTTAAACATATTTAAAGAGAAGTTAGTTGTAGATTAAAATAAATTCATTTCTGTCATATTTCCTAATGCTGAAAATAATGATTAAATGATGTGTTAAGAGAAGTTAGTTGCAGATTAAGATAAATTTCATTTATGTCATATTTTCTAATGCTGAAAATACATGTTAGTAGGAAGTAAACAAATCTAGATCTAAATTATTATATAGCAAAAGGAAACTATATGTAATAAAAAAAAAGTTTTTATTGTATTTTGACTATTTGAGATTAACATGCTCTAAGTTATGGATATGCATTGTTAACCATGTAAAAATGTATTGTTTAATCAGATTAAACAGATTAGAGCTTAAATCAGATCCATTAAACAAATGTATTGAATGTTACATTTTAGAGCAGGCTGCCACATCTATACATTTATATAAATACATTTTGACAAACATCTCTATTCTTTTTTTGAAAACTCAAATTCTTTTATCTCTGTGAATAATTCTTTTTTTTCCTATGCATATAATCATTTGTATTTAGGAATCTCACTATGTGAAATAGTATATCAAATATGATTTCTTTTCAATGTTGTTGTATAAAATCCTTGTGGGAAATATTGTCTTGTTATTTAATTAATTTCAGAAATCTCTCTTTGTGAATACCAATTTCTTGGAAATCTCATAAATTTTTTTATTATCTCAAAGACAGATTTGTTGAATATGATCTCTGTGAAATAAATTTTTTTATACATGTATCTATCTCTGAGGAGATTTAGCTCTCTGTTGTATTGCTGCTTTGAATTCAAGCACAGTGTATTTCCTTGGGCTCCTGTGATATCATCTAAAATAACTTCCTCTATTATCTTCCATGCCCGTGAATGAATTCTTATTCTTATTTTTTTATATATAATAACATTTTTTATATAAATATGCCCCTCTTATATCATTAAATAGACTGGAATAAAAAAAAAAACCATATATACATATATATTTTATTAATTTATACAAAAAAAATGGTAATCAATCAATAAATAAAGTATGTTGCAAGTCTTTGCGCATAAGTATCTTCGGGCAATGTGCAGAGGGGAGGCGGCGTAAATGTAACCGCTGGGGAAGTGGTACCCTCCACTTCCCCTGTGGTCACTGTTACGACAGTGGCCGCAGGGGGAGTGGAGGGGCCCACGGTGTCCCCTCATCTCTACGGGCCAGCACCTGCAAGTTCTCAGGGGTGATGGGACCCGTGGCCCCCACCCCCCCATTAACTTTTTAAAACAAAGTTTCGTTTTCTTTTTATTTATTTAGATTTTTTTTTTTTATATATATTAAATTGCAAATTAAAAATTGTTAATAATTGCTTTAGTTTAAATTTTAAGTTAGTAAATTAAACTTAGGAAAATTTATAAATAATTAGGATCATTGTGTAGTAATTTTGTAATTTTAAATTAATGTATATAATTGGAATCTCTCAATCCATTTGAGATTTATTGGGTTACTTGGTCGGTAATTTTAGATTCATTATAAGTAATTAATTTATATTATTATGATTTGATCCAAAATTTGTCTATGACTAAACTAATTGCTATTTTTGGAACCTATGACTCTATAATTAATTATTCCCATGGTAGGAATAAAACATTGCTTAATCTTGCATGTAAGTTACACTATTCTTGCATCATGTAAATTACTTATAGATTAATTGCATTTATTGACGTTTTCATCTCCATGCAAGTTACACGTTTTTAATTATCGATATGCAAGTTTCGTAATTGTCATTATTGTGAAAGTTAGATTTCAAGTTTGAAATATTGAATAGTTTAGTTGTAGAAAGATGGTATTTTTTTATCAAGTGGTACATGAATGCCATCGAGGTAGTTATTTCAATTTGTGTATGGTGAAAATGGATAACAATAATAACAAAATTGAAAGGCTAAATGAATTCAACCACCAAACCCTAGCCTAACAACAACAAAGATCCACCATAACATATGAAGATTACCTAAGACAATGCAAATAACTCAAAATCACAAAGATTATACCATCACATGTCCAATAGGGTTTTGATCTCCATTCTTCCTATCTCCATTGATCTTGCTTGATATATTTGCTCTCAGATTTTTATATGCACAAGAGCTCAACAAAGAATGGAATGTGGTTGCAAGTAGGATCGTAGTGTAGTCAAGTCCTCCAAATTGTCGATTAGGGTGAGTGATTAGGGTTTGATAATGAAGAAGGCATCTCCTTAAATAGAAGACACAATATGAAATGGAGGGATAAGATTGAGAGGTGTAAAAAGGAGGTCGGCTAGGATTAGAGGGTAGGTAGAAGAAATAATAAAATAATGAAAGAGGTAGGTAGTGTAGGAATTAAGAGATGAATGACATGTGTCGTGTAGAAAAAGCTAATGAATTAATTAAATAAATAAAGATTTATTTAATTAATAGAAGAAGTGGGATCAATTAAATAAATAAAATATTTATTTAATTTAGGAAAAGGATAATTTAAATAAATAAATGTATTTATTTAAATGAGAAATAAGGCTAGAAGAGGATAAATGAATTAATTAAATAAATAAAGATTTATTTAATTAATAGAAGAATTAGGCTTAGATAATTAGACATGACAATTTTGGGTGTCTACACAATTAATTAAACTTTGCAATGTCTAATTACATACATTCATTTCATAATTATTTTCAAGCATGATGTTTTCATAGATTCTTAGTTAGAAAACTAAATAAAGGAAGTCGGAAAACCAAAACCTAGCAGTGTTTGGTATATACAGTGCCTCTGGGTCACGCTTATGGGTAATGCCTTCGTGTTGAACTACTGCACTTAATGCCTAATAAAGCTGCATCAACGACGTCTGTGGCATCGTCCCTATAAATCGTCAGGGAGTAATAAGGGACACTTGGAAGTTAAAATCCAAGGGGCGGGTAATCCCCCTTGGATCGATAATTTAATAAGATAATCCTTAAATGATTTTTACATTTGTTGAGTTAAACCATAGTAAACCTCCTTAAGGCTGATTGAGTGAAATGATTTTATGAAATTTATTTAATCTTGAAGAGTTGTTGACGATTGACAGTTGGGTCAAGGGTGATACTTATGATAGGTATTAGGAACTAATTGTTTTAGGCCACAACCAATAGGCCATCTTGAGCCTTTTCTTAAGTGCTACCATCGTGGGTAGCAACCGCAGAGAAACTGTTTGGGACATTGACCCTAGAAAGGGTTGTGTACCCACTAATCAGTTTACATCAAACCATAGAGTATAAAATAGAACTACATACTTTATGCCTTGATCTTGTGTCGAAATGGGTATGTAGGCAGTCTAGGGACGAAGTTGTCCCTAGTACTCAGGCGTTCGTGGATGGGGTCTAGGTTTTGGTAAGAAGAAGGATTGAGTAGAATGCTAATTTGAAAGATAAGTATAATAAAAAGGAAAAAGTAATTCAATGCATACTCGAAAGGAATCTCATATGGATTCGCTTGACTTCTCGAGGCTTTAAGCCAAATTCCAAGGCGAAATTCAAGCTTGTATTATGTTATTTTGATTTCTCCTAAGGAAGGCAACCTCGGTGCACTCCTATGAGAATAGTGTAGTACTTAGTGAGTGACTCAGGACCTGAATGGTCCCGATGAGTCTAAGTCTCTAGCCAGAGGACCTCCTATCCCAATTGGATAGATGCCTACTCCGTATGGGTAGATGCCTATCCTGTATTGGATAGATGAAACCTCTTGCTCTGTATGGATAGATGCCTAACCCGTATGGTTAGATTCTCATCCCAGATGGATGAATGCCTAATTATAATGGATGGATGCCTAGAGTATGCAATTGAATCAAACACAAATGATTAAATTAAAAAAACAAAAAAAAAGAATGGTCAAATTTTGTTGGGTTAAGTAAGGTGGGTTATTACAACCTCTACCTCTTTTGTAGCGATCTGTTGTTTGAGATTCTCCACAAATTTTCTTTTTGCACTTCATACTGTTGATCTTGAAGATAAGCTTGATAATCTACTTGTTCTTGCTGCAAGTCATAATCTCATTGACATTTATAGTTATAATTTTGTGAGCATTCATAATCATATCCCTATTGAAATTCATAGTCTAGACAAGCTAGTTGCTCTTGCAAATTGAATTCAATGTCTCTCAGTTGTTTAGTATAACCTAATATCCTATTCTTTATTTCACTAAAATCCATACTTTCAATGTTTTGAGGTTGATTGTGGGCATATGGAGGCTGATGGGAAGCTTGAGCATGAGTGGTGGGTGATAAGCATGTTGAACATGTTGGTTATTGATTGTTGTATAAGAATTTGGATAAAAACCAACATTATGGCTATGTATATATAGCTGATAAGAGGACTCATGGACAATAGTCTCATGATATGGGCTGGGTATACATACTGTCCATAAAAAATTGACATTTCTACTCATTCTGGAAATTGGAAGAATGACTTTTTTGAAACATACTAGCACTTGTGTCTTTGAAACCCGAAGATATTCTCTGTAGAGATGCCATATGCACAATCATTTTAGGGAGACAATCAATTAGTTGCTACAACAAAATTTGATTAAAATTTTAAGTATGCTACAACCTTAAAAAATACAATGATAATTGACAACAAAGACTTAAAGCCCTTAACCCAAATTGAGGTACCAAGTCAAAGACTTTTGTGATAGTGGGTATCTAGGGAAATCTATACATTGAACCTTGTGAAATATGAGGATAAAGGAGGTCATAGCAACATCTATGTTCAGGGTTACTAGGGAAATGATATTTGGAAGGTTATAAATAGAGTCACGATTGATAGTCAAAGAAAACAAGTAAAATAAGGGATTAGAGAAAAATGGTCCTTACATGAATATCAATCTCAAAGTGCAAGTTCCATCATTGTCACATTCAGAGTAAAATCTAATGCAAGAGCTACCATTATAGGAGAGAGTAGAGATACATCCATTATGGTTGCAACCAAAGGTCAAGCATATCAAGACAATGTATAAGAACCCTCAAAGGAGTCATCTAGCATATTAGAAGAAAAACCTTATAGAAGACAAAATGGATCAAAGAACAGTTAGAAAGGTCAAGGTAAATGGTCAAGCTTCTATTGACAATGCTTTGAGTTGAACAATGTTCAAAACAATTGTAAAAGCAATCATTAAAGATATCGTAGGCTGCCATTAGCATCAAACAATTATATGATAGAGACAATTGTCAAAGCAAAAATCAATGTGGTAATAATGGTTTGTCAATCAAGATATGAAGAAGTAAAGACATAAAGAAGAAAAACTTCAGTAAACATCCAACCTTCATATTATGCAATCATTTCGGGGAGACAAGAAATTCTTTGCAACCATACAAAAATAGTTCCTTGTTAGTTCAAAGTGAAGTTTCAACTTATCCAAAAGATTAGAGACCTGAAAAAGGGGAGTTTGGAGAGCAACTACTACAGTTGTAGTGCAATTCATCTAATAGTTGTAGTGCAGTTTTTAGTTGAGGCAACCTTTGAAGAAGTTCACATTTAGTTATCATTAGTTCTAACCTCTTTTTTGCATGATTTTCAATCAATTTCAACCCCAAGGCTTCACTCATGCAAAATAGGGGTGAAATCAAGAATGAAGACAAGTTCAAGGATTAGAGCTAAGTTCAAGGATAATGCAACAATCCATCATTAGTTCATCTATTAGTCAGGAACACAACTTTTAGACTTCTATTTATCTTCTTCTTCTCTTCTTTCTAATTCAATTATTTTCTTTCTTCTAGCTTGTATTGTAGCTATCCAAGCTCTTTCAGGCTTAAGAAAAGTAATTGTAACTCAACATTTTTTTTCCCAATTTTAGAAGTAGTTGTAATAACAATTCCTTTCAAGTTAAATAAAGAGGTAGTGTTCTTTCTCAAATATTTCTAGTTTTTATCATTGTTATGAAAATTTTTGATGTATTTTCTATGTTTTCTCTTTAAGAAACCTCTAATTATGTCTCATTTATGAAATGATAAGGTTATGTATTTTGTGTAAATGTAGGTTACAAGCTGTGTTAGATTGATGATGTTGGCCCAGTTTGTTGTTGTGTTAAAAGACCGATCTGTCAATGCCTGATACAAACTGTAAAGATATGGATCACACAAGAGGTGGTTAGTCCCTTGTAATGAATCTTGAGGGGAGCACTGACCATTTTGCCAACAATCTCCCCCTTAGCATTACCCGAGGGGATTCAAACCTGTGACCCAATGTTCTAATACCATTTGTTGGCCCAGTTTGCCGTTGTGTCAAAAGATCGATTTATTTATGCCCGATACAAACTGTAGAGATATGGATTTCATGGGAGGTGGTTAGTCCCTTGTCATGAATCTCGAGGGGAGCATTGACCATTTTTCCAACAAATGAAAGTAGTTTAAAGTTGTGAGACTTAGGTTTCCTTCACACAAATGCTGAAACAGGAAGCCTTCTTTTGAAATATTTATGTATTTCTTGATATTTCTTAGTTGTGATCATAAAAGCTTTTTTCACTGAGTTTGATTATAAGTTTAGGACAACTAATAGAATCAGAATGTTTGGTGAATCACCTCCTCCTAGGATAGGTTTCAATTTAAACAATCCTTCTTTCCTTTTTCCCATCAAAGTTAGTTTGCAAGAGGTCCATCAAGAGAACCAACTCACTCTGGAGATTGATCTTCATGATAGGCAACCCACATTCCTGAAGATCATTCCATGTTGCACAAGATTTCCAAGCTCTTGAGTTTGGCATAGGGTGCAAATCCTTGTGATAATAGATGGGTAATAAAATTTATAAGAAAGCATTGGGTGAATTTAATCTAAAAAATTATCGATAGGCTCAAAGAAAAATAAGGCACACTAATCCATATTAATGATATAATTACACTAAAATACAATAAATATATATAGTCCATGACTAAAATTGGAAAATCCTAAGGAAACCTCACTTCTAAGGGCTTCATCAATATCTCTAGGCAATGTCCCAATTTTCATGTAATACCTTGGGCTATCCAACTCAACTCCTAGGTTGGCCAACTTATTTGATGTGTTGTTTCCTTTATAAGTATACACAAACTTAACCTTGGAGTAAAATTTATTAGTTCGATTGAGTCCTTAGTAATGTTACTAATGATCCAAGAGGGGGAAGAATGAATCTTTAAGAAATTATTGATGTTGAGAGAATTACCTCTAATATTTACCTTATCTTTTGCCACATGATTGGATTGGATTCACAAGCTCTTACCATAAGTCACCATAACAGTCCTTTTATTGTCCTTTCTTATTCTCTCTCCATCAAGATATGGATTCCATTTTAAACAACCATCATAGTCTAATTTAATCTAGTTAAGACTAAGGGAAAACCCATTTTTTATCTTTCCTCTAAAGGAGCTTAATATTTTTAGGAGTATGAGAATTAGTGGCAGCTTTCCATTTAATAGCAATCGTTAATTTTGCATCTAATTGGGAAAGTAAAGACCCCTTGATTTTAATTGTGGAATTTTTTTCCTTAGTTGCACATCTTTCCCACAATTCTTTCTATCTTGAATTTTTTTTCATTTCTTTGTAGCCACAAACCCTAACAAAAGTAAGGTAAAGTGAAATACCCAATCTACTTAATAAGAGGATGGGAAAAAAAAAAGATCCAATTTAAGACAAAGCTATGAATGGAACCAAGGGTAATCCAATTAAGTTTAGAATTTCTAAGACAGAAGTTAAGATATGCCAAACAAAGGGCAATTTTTAAAAAAGGTGAAAGGTTGATTTCAAAATAGTCTCACAAAGGACACACCTATATGGAATTATGAAGTATTTTTTAGCCAAATTGTACAGTGTAAGAATTTTTTTATTGATACAACACATGAAAAAAAATCATATTAGGGATAAAAGATTTGTTCCAAATATTTTGCCACATAAATGCATTTCCAGGAAGCTCTAACAATGACAAGTAACTTGATGAGAAATTTTAGAGATGTAAATAGGAATTAGCCCATCAAATCTTATTTTTATGATCAGATGGACATATATCAATGCATTTCAATTTCTTAATAAGGTTGAAAGTTTCTATCTAACCAATTTGGTTAAGATAAGGGAACAAAAATGGTTTCCATGTCTTCCATTCATGACAACCTCCTAGTAATTTATCACCAAGGAACCGAAGGGAAATTTTAAGAATTAGACCTAAGAAGGGGTTTAGAGATAAGGAGCATAGGGGAGATTTAAAAAGTTAGGAATCCTTCCAAAAACTAATGGGATTTCTATTTCCCATTTTCCAAATTGGTCCTTTTCTTAGAAAAGGTTTACAATTGATTAAATTATTCCAAATATAAGATATAAGGGGAACAATTTCCATAAAAAGCCTTAGAATTTTCTTTGCATAAAAAATACTTAGCTTTCATAATGCTAGTTGAAACATTGTCCTCTTTCATCAATGTCCATCTAGTCTTATCCATGAGAGACTTATTAATATGTTTTATTCTTTTAAAACCCAATCCTCCATGAGCTTTGGCAAAGAAAATCTTGTATCCAAAAATTAAAAAAAAACTCTATTTTTCTTCCCCTCTTCATCATAAAAACATTTTTTGAATCTACTCAATTTTAGATAACTTTTCCATAGTCCATAATATTCTATTTTTTTTGTTATATGGATTTGATTGTGTTTTTTTTTGGCATCAACGTTTTAGATCACACTCTATGATGCATCTTTGGGATGTTAGAGAGCTCAAGGAGTAAGAAAAAACAAACACAAAGTGTGATACGAAACATTGATGCAAAAAATAAACATAATCAAATCCAAAAACAACAAAAAAAAAATCTACTCAACTTTATTAGCCACATATCTAGGCATCTTGAAAAGAGAAATAAGGTAAGTGGGGATGCCTTGAAGAGAGATTTTTGAGAAGCTAAAGTTTTCTCACTCGAATCAACACATGACCTCTCTAGTTTGTGGTATTTATTTGAAACCTCTCAAGTAAGGCACTCGACAACTTACCAAGAATAATTCTACTCTTGTCAAAATTGACAGTTTATCCTACAAAATTAATTTAGTTATTTTTAATGCTTCTATATTCCTTACCTTCACATGTTGAAGTAGTCCCAAGAAGAATAGTATATTTGATAAATTGATGCCAAAATGATGACCCCAAGGAGGAGGAAGGAATGAATCCTTTAAGTGAGCCCTCTTGAACAAGTGTGCCAATACATCTACCCAATACCTTATCCTTTACAATGAAAAAATATTAAGAAAGGGTCACACTATTGGAGGTCTCCCTTGCTAGAAAAAAAAACCAATGCACAACCATTGATGAGAACCTAAAACATAGGAGAGTAAGCGTAATACTTCAAGAAATTTGTAAATTATCTTGGAAGCCTCATTTCTCCAAAACATTCAATGAAAAGAACTAAGACACACTTTCATAGGATTTGTTTATATCCAATTTGAGCACCATTATGTATTTCCTACTTTTATCCCTTGAGCATAAAAAATCATGCATCACTATAACAATATCGAGAATATGTTGGAAGTTAATAACATGATTTTTATTTGCCTCAAAATAAAAAGGGTTATATAAGGAGGGTTCTAAGAAGTTTGTTTCTCTTAAAATGGCTATCTTAAAGGTTGTATTTTTAGGAGAATATTTTTGGTAAAATGAATAGTGATTGTGTTGGCAATTGACACTCATCTAGTAAGGTGAATTTCATTTAGGGTTGTCATTGATGACAAATCATCTCCAGGTGTTGATAATTCTCATAGGGATTCATTGTCTTATTATTTTGCTTTGATTGGGTCAACCGGTATACATTATACACAACTAGTATATACACTTTGCTTTATCCTTAATACTGGTAATGTGTATTTGGAACCTGGTTAAGTATAGGACCTAACTAAGATAGCTTGTGATGCCAATAATTTCTTTAAAGGAATTTTTGGTAGCGTGTGTAGGCTGACATGGTCATCGGGATTATGCATTATATACCTTGTGATCTGGTAGCCAACATGTTTAATTTCTTCATTGAGGCTGACATGGTGAAAAGTTAAAGGGTATTAAAGGGAGATCTCTTAGCGATGGATTGTATGTTAATAAAAATGTGATTTTGGTTGCAGATCAATTAGATATTGATGGTATGCAATTTAATCAGTGAGTGAAATATTTTGTCTATAGTTTCATGTACACAGTTCCAACCAGTAGCAGAACAAGGTTGGAGTATCAATAAACCAATTCATAGAGAGGGTCGACAAAGCATTAACCAGAACTTATCTAGCATGGTCAGATGCAATCAATAAGTTCATTTTTTTTTGTAATAATTATATAATGTTGTGTAAGTCAGCGAGACTTCTGTTTGAGCAGTGAGCTTTAGGTGGTTGGCCTGATTGCATGTGCAATCCCCTCTATGTAATATTTGTATACCTTGATAAAGTATATAGATATTGTGGGTATCAACCCCACCGTGGTTTTTCCCTTTGTAGAGTTTTCCACGTATAAATATTGGTGTTATGGTGTTGCTTCTTTATGTGTTATTTGGTTTATACACTTTAATTTTATTTACTGTTAACTGGTTCATAAGATTTAAGTTGAGAAATTTATTTATTGGTAGAATACTGATTCGCCCCCCCTCTCAGTGTTCTTGGATTCCAATAATTGGTATCAGAGCCTATCTCCTCAGAAGAAGTTTAATCACTTGAGGAAGATCTGGAGCTTGGAATCTATGGATACTGGTTTGAAACAATAACTTCAACTTTCTATTGAGGATCTTGATAATGAATAGATGGAAAATAGTAAACTGAATAATGAACTAATGAAACCTAGAGAGCACATCATTTCATTGCAAGGAAAGCTTGCAGTTGTTCAAGCCAAGAGGAAGGAACTTTGTGATCAACTACAAAATCAGAGTAGTGATGAAGAAGATGCCTTGAAAGATCAATGTCAGAAACTCACTCAGGAGAACACTATCTTGAAGAATGAGATGCAAGACTTAACCATGAGAATGTGCAAGGAGATTGAAGACAAAAAGAAGAATGAAGAAAACATAGATCAAGCATTGAAGGATAGATATGATGAATGCAAAAGGAAGACACATGAAAATGACATGCTAAAACTTGAGTTGATCCAATCCCAGAGTAATGAACAGGAAATTGAGAGACATATCATAATCATGAGAGATGGTTTAGTCACTACAAATGAGTACAAGGACAAGTCCAAAGCCATCTTTGCAAAAATTGATGAACTATTGAAGAGTCAGAGAGATGCTAACGACAAGAGAGGTCTTGGTTATGAAGAAGGACAAAGCTCCGGTACTACACACCAAGATCAATCATTTGGTTAGAAGAAGAAGCATGCCAACAATTGGAACCAGAAATCACTGGTAAGACAACCTAATGCTCACAAATTCAATGGTACATGCTTTGTTTGCAATAAATATGGTCATATAACAAGTCAATGCAAAAATAGGAATAATCAGAACAATGCATCATTCACCAGTCTTGGCAATGTCAGATGTCATGCATGTAGTAGATTTGGACATATGGCAAACCAATGCAAATGGAAGGGAAATCAAGGAAATCAAGGGTATAACAAAGCAATTTAGAAGAACAATATTGTCTGTTATGCATGCAACAAGATTAGACATATTACTAAATATTACAGGAGTAAGAACCCAATGGTAGATAATGGAAATGCAGATGAGAAGGGAAGGGCAAAGGTTTAAGATATCAGAAAAAAAACATGAGAAAAGATGGGTTTGGAGATCAAACACACAACTAGGAGAACAATTGGTAGAGCCATCGGGTCCTACACTAGGAGCAGGAACAAGTGGTAACTAAGGCATTCTGCCTTAGGGGTAGGCAAATCATTGAAGATCATGCAAACACCCCAGATTAGATATGTAGTCAGAGAATTCTAATTACGGATAGATACTCAAGTGATTTCAAGTGTTTACCAGAACCTACTTGTAGATTATGTGATCCGGTCAACTTTCTCGACATTATTTATGACAATGGAAAATTAGGGTTAATGGCGATAAAAGGGAAAAAGTTAACTTATTTCCTCACACAATGATCAAGCATTCTAAAGAGCGATTTCTAGAGCATTTCAAGAGTCCAAAGGTGATTTGTGCAAGCATCTACACTCGAAGGTGACTTCATCATCCAATAGAATCTTGAGGTATTTACCGTTTGTAGAAACCCTAGTATCTATCATGGCTTCTTCATTGAATGTTGATACTCCTTTGGTGGTGGAAATAAAGGACTACCCCCATCTTGAATTTAAGAAGCATCCTTTCAAGTCTCTTTTGGATGATCTGTTGGGAGTATTTTTGGGTGTTTTCCATGGTGTTCTTCATATTGAAGACATTAAGGCATACATTCATTATGACATCAAGGAGATTGGAGGTTACGGAATATCTTGCATATTCATTGAGAATCTAATTAACGACAATCAACTGAAGCCAAAATTTGCCCATTTACAGAGGAAGGGTTTTACCCAATTTATGGACTTTTCGACATTTGACAAAGTTGAATGGGTCCGATATATACTCAACCGCATTCATGGTGAATTCATTTGGTTGGATCGGCCTTACCAGATCATTGAGGAAGTTATCAAGAACATCAACTGTTTGCATAAGGTCGGAGGTCTACCCAACCCTAGGTCAAAAATCTCCAACCGCAAACTCTGCAAACTAACCAACACCGCTTTTGATGGTCAATTGATGAGAGTTGATGATATCAGAGATATTGATGTGAGATTTGCTGCAATGGTAATTAGATACAAAGTCTATCAGTCAAACCGACTAAAATCTGTCTCCTGTAACAACATTCTTATTGCTCATCAAATGGTGAAGGAGGACTCACACTATGACCTATGTAGCGTGATCCTAAAGGAGTTAATGAAAAACTTTCAGAAAATAAAACAATTCAAGAAAAACACTTTCTGGTATGGATATTTTGTTATATGTCTAACATTTTACTTTTTAAATACAGTTACTAGTTATGGTAAAACACAATGGGCTTTTGATAGACCGGTAGCCACTAAGATAGCACAAATCTTGGATAGCCAAGGTGATAAGCAACAAAAGGCAAATTTATGGACATTTTTTAAAACTTTCTAGGAAGAAATGAAAAATAGGGCTAGATTCCTAAATCAATTGTAGAAAAATATAAAGACACTATTTGTTTTATGATAAATAAAGATGAGTGCATGATGCAGGCAACCTAGCCTAGAATAGTTTGGATCATGCTTATGGACTATGAAGTGGATGAGGCCACACTGGATGCTTATGCACAACACTTACTGCAAGCTCCAATTGATGAAAAGGAAGAAAAATTTGGCACAACCTAGGAAAAGGGATTAAAAGATCACTAGGAACAAGTTGCATTGACAATAAGAAGAAAAATGACCAAGATTGTAGCTGAAACTTTAATAAGTGAAGGTCATGATAGGGCAAAAATTGAGAAAAAGGTTAAAATCCTTGAAGCCCAAAGAAAGGAAGAGATGAAACAAAAGAGAAAGGAAGAAAGGGAAGCAAGGAAAGCAACTTAGACCACTCCCAATGTGGTCCCAGTTTCTACAGAATTATTCAAACAATTGGAAGCACTATCCAGTGAGCCTGTCTATCCTAAGATGAAAGAATTAGTGAAAAGAAAACAACAAGTGGCTAGGCTGTATATGATTGTTTCTTCAGAGGAGATCGAATCAAATGAAAAAATCAAGCAAGCTCCAAAGAAGAAAGGTGTTTTTGTAGGGGTTGTGAGGGAGAAGAAGGAAGAGCAGAAGAAAGAACTGGCTAAGGAGCCTACCCAAAAAACACCCAAAATCACCATTGTACATAAGAGGAAGCCAAAGTATGATGAGCAATCTAAATCGGAAGCAAAGAGGAGAACTGGTAAGAAGAAATTAGATGCTCAAGATATTATTGATCAAATTATTAATGACGACAATTTAGATAACATTTCTACATTTTTTGATGATTTTGATGATAAAGATAAGAGGCAGTTAGAGGAAGCTATTATTTTATATCTTGATTCTTTCAGTAGGACACTGATTGAGTTAGAGAAGATCTTGCCTAAGGAATTGTATGATAGATTAGAGGTCAGAAAATTACATGCTCAAACTCTAGACCAGAAAATAAAAGAGACATAATTAGTGACTCTCTGTCCATCAATAACCCCACCAGAGATAACATATTTAATCAATAAAAAAGGTTCTATGGAATTCAATCCTAAACACCGGATAAATAACCCGATGTTAGAAAAATTTGAGGAGATTTGGAAAGAGACAATTGATATTTGGGTTAGAATTATTTTAAGTCTAGGATATGAGTTGAGCCCTTGTTTTGTATAGTCTTAGAATATTCAATTATCAAGGGATAAGGAACCAGCAAAAATAGATGAACATAATGTAAATATAGATCCACCGGTTAGCACTTCACCAGTTACTACTGTACCAGTTAGTGAGTCCAATTTTGAAACCGAGGATACTAAGAATCCTCTGATAGATAATGTACAAGATGAAGAGGCTAATATTGTAAAGGATAAAGATGCAGATAATAAAGTATCTAAGGATGCATTGAAACAAATTGATGTACCAAGTGGCAAAGCCACTGATACATAGGAAATAAAGGTTACAGAGGATGAATCTTTGACAGACAAAGGCAAGGAAATTGTGAAAAATTTTCCCTCCAACTTGGCAATTGACACATCATCCATAGCAAAAGGAAATATGCCACAATTTTCCATCAGTTTTGACAAGCCATATCACATGATGTCTTCGACAGAGAAATTTTGGCTACTGCAACACTCCAGGCTCAAGCCACTCAGGAATTGGCCCAGGAGGAATCAAAGGATAAGGAATTAGTTTAGAATAATTTTGAAGTTTTGAACTAGTTAGTAAGAGAGCACAAACTCATCCGGTAAATTGAAGGATATTATTGATTTTATTCCTAAACAATATGATTCTTTGGTTAAGATTTCAATAACTGAGGCTAAGAAATTTTTTGTAGAAACCTGAAAGAAAACATTCTTGCAAATGATTGCATTGGAGAAGAGTAAACTTGAAACATGCCTACAGTCCATTGATGCAACATTGATTGAAGGAGGAAGGGTTTATAATTCTTGTCTAGATTTTTCCAAGCTTACTACTCACTTAGATAAGCAAATTTCAGACTGTAAATATAATTTGATTCAAATTTCTAACTCTTACAACCCGATAGTGAACCTAACAAGTTCTTTAGATGGTCCAATTTTGGTGGTCATGGATCAAATTTTGAGGTTAGAGAAGGAAAGGGACAACATAATAAAGCGAGCAACTGAGCTCCAAAATTTCATAGGTCCCCGACTTGATAATTTTTTATTTCACAAGACTGAGTTTATATCCAACATGTAGAAGGATGATCCCACACAATATGAGGCTATTGAATACTATGCCAGTCTCTTGAATCGATTCACCTCCATTCTTGATTCTCTTAAGTAGGGTTGGACCACATACTTCTCAATTTTGAAGACTATTTGTGCAAACATTTTGAAACTTGTATAGGACCGATATGTATATATATCTATACAACATTCTTGGTGGTCACCTCTCTTTGTCATTGATGTCAAAGGGGGAGGAGTACAATGAATATATATATATATATATATATATATATATATATATATATATATATATATATATATATATATATATATATATATATATATATATATATATATATATATATATATATATATATATATATATATATATATATATATATATATATATATATATATATATAGGGGGAGTATATCATATGTATATAGCAACATGGGTGTATAGGTTTGGGGGAGCAGATTCAAGGGCATTAAGTGATGGTATCATTTTTTACATGAGTGTTTCCATCAATGCCAAAGAGGGAGATTGTTGGCAATTAACACTCATTCGGTAAGGTGAATTGCATTTAGGGTTGTCATTAATGGTAAATCATCTCTAGGTGCTGATAATTCTCATCGGGATTCATTGTCTTATCATTTTTCTTTGATTGGGTCAACCGGTATATACACTTTTCTTTATCCTTAATAACCAGTTAGTCTTGATACCGATAACATGTATTTGGAACCCGGTTAAGTATAGGACCTGACTAAGATATCTCATGACACCGATAATTTATTTAAAGGAATTTCTGGTAGCGTGTGTAGGCCGACATGCTCATCGAGATTATGCATGATATACCTTGTGATTTGACAACCGACAGGTTTATTTTCTTCATTTAGGCCGACATGGTGAAAAGTTAAAGGGTATTTAAGGGAGATCTCTTAGCGATGGATTGGATGTTAATTAAAGTGCCATTTTGGTTGTGGATCAGTTAGAGATTGATGGTATGTGATTTGATTAGTGAGTGAAATCTTTTGTGTGTAGTTTCACGTGCACAGTTCCAACTGGTAGCAGAATAGGGTTGAATAGAGTATCAACAAACCGGTTCACAAAGAGGGTTGATAGAGCATTAACTGGAACTTACAACATTGTTAGATGCAATCAATAAGTTTATTTTTTGTTTTTAATAATTATATAATGTTGTGTAAGTTAGTGAGACTTCTATTTGAGCAGTGAGCTCTAGGCAGTTGGCCTGATTGCACATGCAATCCCCTCTATGTAATATTTGTATACCTTGATCAAGTATATAGATATTGTGGGTATCAACCACACCATGGTTTTTCCCTTTTCAGGGTTTTCCACGTATAAATATTGGTGTTATGGCATTGCTTCTTTATGTGCTATTTGGTTTATGCACTTTAATTTTATTTACTATTAACTAGTTCATAAGCTTTAAGTTGAGAAATTCATTTACCAGTAGAACACTAATTCACCCCCTGTCTTAGTGTTCTTAGATTCCAATGGTTTACAAAAGGTGACAAGAATACTATATTTTTCTACTAATATACTCTAAATCATAGTGAAAGGAACACTATGTTGGTATTTTGGTATGGTTTTGTCATTGATGTCAACACCTACTAAACACTTATCAACTCTAGCACTTTGGAGATCTAGCAACATTCACCGACAAGCAAGTGACTAATGCATAGTCACCGGTATATGGTTCACCGACAGGATATAGTGATCACCGACACTTGGATTGGTATGGAAAACACTTGGTAATGTCGAAGACATTGTTTGGACATCGTATCTTGGAAAGTTGTTTATCAACATATTCATATTTGCATATTTGCTTTTACTGGCAAATAGGTCCAGGGTTATCTAGGGTTACACTGGTAGGTTTATCTTTTCTAGATTAGCATGGCACACTATGAAGATGATTAATTAATGTTGTAAATGCATTAAGCCGACATGTTCAATCGGTTATTGCATCATATATTGTATTGTTTAATGATTTTATTGTAATATCTTGTAGAGCCGACCTACTATAATTGGTCTTAGGTTATGGTATAAATGTAAGATCGAGTGTGGAATGTGAAGAAGGTTGTGTGTGAAGGTGTATGCGAGATTAAGTAGAGCTATACACGAAGACATCATTTGAAGGTAAAGCTAGGGTTTTGTGGAAGCATATCAGCATTACACTGGTACTGAATCCAACGTATGAAGATGCTATTTTGTGTAGTACATTCTTATTGGATTTAACCATCCAATTGTAGTCAGTGTGACTCCCATTTGTGTTTGAGTAGTGAGCTCTAGGCGCTTGGCGTTTCTGCATGTGTAGACCCCATTTATGTACACTTACTATCTACAGTAGTATCATCTGATTGCGGGTAAGGTTTCCCATCGTGGTTTTTCCCCTTATAGGGTTTCCACGTACAAATATTGGTGTTATGTGTTGTGGATGACTTTGTATTTTTGTTTCATGCATTAATCTTTACCGGTATTGTATTTATAAGTTAAATTAGTCCACCGGTATCACAGACTATCTCACCAGCATTAAACAGTGATTTGATTAAGTGGTTTTTGGTTTAATATTATTTGACAACTAATTCAACCCCCCCCGCCCCCTCTCAGTTGTCCATGGGACCTAACACACTATTATCAAATTGTAGGATGAGGAGGTTAACTTCTTCATCTTAGATGATTAGTTTGGTTCTATATCTACCAACTATTTCAAACTCCTTTAAAAACACCAACATAATCCTATGCTTATCTCCAATATTCTAGAGGCTATCCCTCCTTCTCTCTCAAATTAAAATAGTGAAAATATGATTAAAGAAATCATAAAAGATGAAGTTAGACCATTTATCTTCTCATTCTAAGCCTTCAAGGATCTGGTACTAAATGTGTTTCCCCCTTCTTTTTTCATATGTTTTGGGAGTAGATATATCTAATACTGCTATATATTTATTCAAATCAGCTAACATATTGAAACAACTAAACAACACATTCCTTGTTCTAGTTCCCAAAAAGATGAAGATGATAAGATGGATGATTTTAAGTGAAGGTTAGTGCAAGAAGTTGAGTCCGCTTTTTGCCCAAAAAGTGGAAGTGTTTTCCCAGATTTTTAGATTTTGCCACATTTGAGCTGAAAATTTGAAGCACTTAGAGATTGAATCTTGGAAAAAGTCAGTAATACAAAATATAGCACTTAGAGTCTAGTTTCCAAATATGTAATTTATTTTAATACCCAGATAATATAAATTTACTTTCACAAGGGATTTCTAAAAACTACTTTTTAAAAATGTCTATTTCCAGACCATACCATGCACGTGTACAACCCACATTTTTTAACACAAATAATTTTTTTTTAAACCCTCTTGGGAAATGATTTGTAACACTCTAAATATTAATGAGCATATTTTTTTGTATTTTTTTTTAAATATTTTATTTTTTATTAATTTTTTATTGGCCCTAATTGTCGTTTTAAAAACTCGTCGTGTATGGCCCACATAGTTTGACCTAAACTTATGATTTTTTGAATTTTTTTTTTAAATTGAAAAGATATTTGTTTATATTGATGATATAATTTTATTTCAAAAAACATTAAAACAAAAAAGTTATTAAATAAACAAGATAAACTGATATTTCAAGTTAATGGACCAAATTTAGTACAAATTAATTAAAAAATAGAAAAAATAATCAACTCTTAAAAAAAATAAAAAATTCAGAATCTACATAGTGTAATCTAAAATGGGTTTTAATTTTGTTGAAAAATTCTATGAAAACGGGCATCAAACATATGACAGAAGTCAATATTTCACCATGTCATTTATACAACCTTGTACTTGCAGGTCTGAGGGTTGGGCATTCCATGCCTTTCCTGAACCAAAACCCGATGCACATGTAAAGCTCCATTTTCAAAATTTAAGAAATGGGGCCCCATTATTTTTTTGACTTAAATAACGGGGATTCGTTATGGTCTGAGCTCTGTTAACAATGGGGCCCCATTTTTTTATTTTTTGCCTCGGGTCCTGAAAGCATAATGGGGCCTCGTTTATTAAATAATGGGGCTCCATTCCTAGTGACATGCTTTCCAATGTGCACACTTCCCCCAAAGTGGGACTCAACTTTGTGCACTTACCCGCCAATCAAACTTTATAATACCATTTATAAGATCTTTTCAAAGATATTGGTGAATATAATTAGACTTCTTTTTTGTAAGATGATATCCCAACATCAAAAAGCTTTTATTCTTGGTCACCAAAATTTGGTTGCTACTCTAGAAACTCATGAAATAGTCCATTATATGTATAATAACTAGAAGGCTCAGATGACTTTTAAATTGAATATCTTCAAGGCTTTTATTAGAGTATCTTGGCCTCTTCTTTTTAAAGTTCTAAATAAATTTGGGTTCCAAGGTAGAAATATCTATATTATTCAAGATTGTGTGCCAACTCCTAAATTATCAACACTTGTTAATGGAATCCCAAGGGTTTTTCCTAGTAATGGTTAGGGTTTGAGATAAGGGGGAACATCTTTATCCTTATCTTTTCTTCTTGATGGTTGAATTCCTATGAAGATTTATCTCCAAGTTGATCGAGGCTAAAATTCTTATGGGTATGAAACCAAATTCCTCTCTCCCTCCTTCCCACCAACAATTTGTTAATGACGCTATTATTTATATCATTTCCTCAACTAAATAAGCTAAAGTTCTGAAACAAGTGCTTAATAATTATGTTGAAGTATAAGGCTAGGTCATTAACTAAGAGAAGACTATCCTCTATTTTTTGAACGCTCATAATAATATCTAGGATAAGATTACTAAGATCTTTGGGTGTTCTAGAGATAATATTCTTGATACTTATCTTTAAATCCCTTTCACTACTAATAAAATTACCAATCAATTTTAAAACATAATTGAAATAATACAAACAATTGTTGGTTGGAAAAGTAAACTCTTGAGCTTTGTAGGGAAATATCAACTCTTGGAGGCTTCCTTGAAAAATATTCTAGTTTGGTATCTATCCTTGCTCAAAGTTTCTAGATACATGTATGAAAGGATGAAGAATATTAAAAAAAAGTTCCTCTTGATAGGAATCAAGGATGAGAAAAGGTTGGCCTTGATTTCTTGGGATAAAGTGTGAAGAAGTAAAAGGAATGAGGATCTGGACATTAGAAGTATTTAATACTTTAATAGATCCCCTATGCATAATTTTGGATGGAACTTGATGAAAGAAAACAAGGAATTGATTACAATGATCAAAGCAAAGTATATACAATACTAACCCCATCAACTTTATTAAGGAGTCCAACCTCCCTGTTAGTTACAAAATATGGAATAATACGATAAATACCTTAGTTGTTTTAAAAGAAGGAATCCATTGCAAATTTGTGAATGGTAGGAAAATTAATTTATGGGGAGACACATGGTTGACTAGATTCCCTCTCATTACTCATCATCAATTTATAAGACTCAATAATGTTGAACCCAAGGTAGGACTAAGAGGGAGGGGTGAATCAATCCATATGAAAATTAATGCAACACAACAAATTAATTAGCAACACAAAATCGACACATCAACACCAAGATTTTCTACGTGGAAAACCCAAATAGGGAAAAACCATGATGAGTACCTGCCCACATAATATATCCATTTTGTATATTAGATTATAATGAATAAGCTCTGTTTTAGACTTGCAAACCAAGGATAACTACTCTTGGGTTAAAATACAAAAATGATTTTGCAAACCTGATGCTAACTACAACAGGGCAAGATACACAAATGAATTGAAAAGAAGGATTGTTAGGATTCCTAAAGATACTGAGAGGGGGGGGGGGGGGGTGGTGAATCAGTATCTTACCGGTTACTTGAATTTACTTCAATTAAAACATGAAAAGCATATCAATACTATCTATTGGTAAACAAAAATAGTGCAGTAAACAAGAATAACAACAACCACAAGAAAACACACCATAAAATAGTAGTTTAACGAGGAAACCTAGTGTGGAAAAAACCTCGGTGGGATTTGTGACCCACAATATTCTCTTACTGGCCAATAAGTGAATATTACTCTTACGATGGGGGCCTGCACATGCAAGAAGGCCAACTGCCTAGAGCTCACTGCTCAATTACAAAATGGGAAGTCTCATTGACTTACAAAATGGATTATGTAAATCCAATGTCTTGTACTACTTCAAAATAGCATCTACTATGCCAGATCCAGTACCTATTTTATCTCTACTTCATACATAAACCCTTAACCTATAATTCGCATAATAGGTCTGCCTTATTTCGCCTATCTACTTCCTTACAAATGTTCTATAATGATCTCATACATATATGAGTCATTTTACAACTTGCCAAGTCGACTTACAATGATTTTACAATAATTACAAAATATATTATAAATAAAATTCCTGTTGGCCTAGGTGTTGGTATATTTCCTTTTACTGCCGGTGGTTTGTGTTCCAGTGTAGAGTCTGTCGTTGCTTGGTGCCAGTAAATTGTCCTACCGGTGTCATAGGATTGCAAGGTTGCCATCAATGACAAAAACTTCAATCACTTACAATATCTCATTGGAGTGTGCATTTGCCAACAATCTCCCCCTTTGGCATTGATGGCAACACTCATGAGAAAAATCCAAAAAGTGTCATCAAAAAGAATTTGCCAGAATTGTCTTACCAAAAATTGTGTACCAAAAGAATATGTGCTCCCCCTGAGCTGATGAGCCATTTGCTGATTATTTTTCTCATTACCACTACTCCCCCTTTGGCCTCAATGAAAAAGGTTGTCAAAGTGTCAATTGAGTGTGGTTTCCAGCTTCATCCTTGTAACCGGTTGGTTATAATATGAAAAAGGTCTACCAATACTAGATTCAGGCTCTCAGTGAACTGTTTGCTATCTTTTAATACATCCTCTGTCCTCTGAATTGTACCGGTGAGGTGTTGCATTTGTTATGCTGGTGTTTTTTGTCCTTGAATTAGATCCTCATATATCTCTTTTCTTAAGGAGGCAAGGTAGTCCAATTTTGGACTAAGTCTCCATTTTAGATCTTTTGCCTTTCCTTTTATTCTTTCCTTTTCTCTTTCCAACTTTAGAAGTTCCTCCTCAAAACCTGTAATTTTCTTTTAAAAAATTGATAGTGGTTTAGATGAATTAATGAAATTATTAGCTAGTTGATTTATTTCTTCCTGTACCTTGCTGATCTTCCAGTCTATATCTACTATCAAAAAGTTAGTTTTACATGTATCTCTGTACAAAGTTTTAAATTCTTTTAGTGTACTACATAGTTCCGGTAAAAGAGTGTCAAATTGTCTCATGCACTTTTTTATTTCTTCTTCAAAGAATTTGTGTTTTTCCTTCTCTAGTTTTTCCTTGAATGCTTCCTCATTTATTTGTTCAACTGTCACAGTGTTGTTAGTAATATACTTAGACAACGTGTCAAGTTGATTCAAAGAATATTTATTATCTACATTACACTTGGGTGCTATCATTTTCAAAATTGGAATTGTGTCATCAATTGCTTTGTATGCTTGTGAGCTACACTTTGTTATCTTCTTGATAGAATCCAAAATAACTTCTGTCACATTTGTTGGTTTGAATTCTGCATTGGAAGAGCCAACAATCTGTATTCCATCAGTTTGAGTGATTTCTTTGCTTGTAGTGACCTCTGGTAGGTCAATTTGTGTTTGCATTTCTTTAAGCAAAGGTTTAGGTTGCTCAGTTGTTGCCGGTGGCACTATCTCTGTATGAACTTGTTCCTATGAGGGAGCCTGTTGCTCTGCCTATTTCTCAGTGTTGTCACTTGCCAGTTTACCTTCTATGCTATCTATTTCCGGTGGCTCATTTGCCACATCTATTTTCCCTATTGAATCCTTATCTACCACAATATTGACTTTCTGAGTGTCAATTTTCATTGTATATAACACCTCAAAATCAGGATTTGTGTCCTCATGTGGTACGTCCATACTCTCACTAGCTGGTTGATTGTCAGTAGTAACTACTGGTGGAGTATCTAGAGGCAGTGGGGATAAGTTATCTGTTATTTTTATGCTGGGTGGTCCACCAACCTTGCCTTTTCCCTTATCCTTTTGATATACTTTGATGAATTTGGGGCTTCGATACTCTTCCTGCTTTTCTTTCTCTACAAGGAATATGTCCCATGCATTAGCTGTTTCCTCTGTTACCTCATTCACTCTACCAACCATAAGTGCTACATGCCAGTGTGTAGTTGAAAATACTGACCGGTTAGCCTCAAAGATCAGTTCATCTATCTCTTTAGGTGATTTTACAGGATGTACAACAAGTAGTTTTTCAATCTTTATTTTCTTATCAAGCTCAACAATAGCTTGCCTTCTAGCTTCAAGTCTTTTGTATAGTTCTGCCGGTATTTCATCAACAACTTGCATCAAAAATTTCTTGTAAATATCCAAGTGTACGATTACACTACTTTCTACTTTCTACTTGTCATCAGCCGATAATGAGTCATATAATCTGTTAATGTTTTTTAGCTTTCCATCCTCTGTAATTTCATTGAGAAGTTTTTCAATTGGAGCAATGGTTTGTTGAGTCTTCTTCTTAGGGGTTATCTTCTTCTTTGGAGTTAATTTCTTAGGGCCTTACTACCTGTTGTTTCTATCTGGTTCTTCTAGGAGAAGGTGAAGATACCAGTGAAGGTTTCCTTTTTCTCACAACTCTTTGGAATACAGCTGGTATGTCACTTTCTAAAGAAGTTCCAACCGGTGAAAGGTGAGTTTCTGGTTGAAGTGCTTCTAACTCCTCTTTAGTAATACCGGTTCATTTAAGTACATCTTCCTTAATAGCTTTGGATTGCCTTGATCCTTTTCTAACTGTAGCTTCAACCTTTTTAACAATTTTTCTTTGATTGAATTTGCTTTTCAATAGTCTCAGCACTGCCAAATACCTCTTCTTTAGGTTCCTTAGGTGCTTCTAGGAGGGCTTTTGCATATGTTTCTATTATGTGGTCATCAGTTTCATACCCCATTTCAGTAACCCAGATGGTTCTTGGGATAACTGCCTCCATCCAAATTTCATCCTTCTTTATAACAAAACAAATTTCATCCTTATACTTGTTCACAATTTCTTGTGACAATGCAACTTTGGTCTTCATCCGGGCCTTCAATGCCTAAAAATACTCTTTTATGTTCTTTTCTCTGTTCTCACCCATGTTGTTTAGTAAATCTGACAACTGTTTGCCTACCGATATATCAAAACCAAGATTTCTGTTACCAATATCGGGTACTTGTTTGGTTATGTGCAACATTAGACAGACAAGTAGGTTTCCAAATCTGAATGTCCCCTTTTTGTCTTTCTTTATCTTTCCCAAATTGTCAATTAGTTCATCTTTAATCCATTCACACACATCTATTTTTGCATTATCATTAACCATGTCATAGGCACTCTTTATGCATAGGCTAGAGACTGAGTTTAATCTATTTGCATGTGTGGTTTTGTAGCCTAAGATCATACTGATGAATTTGACATGGATATCCGTTACATCATTTACCCTTAAGGATCTCTTATCAGATGTTGCACCAGTTAGGTTAATCACTAGGTCATTTGAGACCTTCTTTGTTTTATCAGGTCTATTACTGGTGAAGGGTAACCCTGTTACAACCTTTACTACTTCTTTTGTGATTTTGTGAACTGAGTCCAACTAGAAGAATGCACCATGTACCCTGCTTAGTACTATCCTTATAACATCCTTGGGAAAATCTGGGATATTGAGAATTTCAGTGAAACCTAGGGTTTCTACTATCTTATGTTGAGGTTTGATGTTGTTGGATTCATCACAAATTACAGATTTATACATATTCTTAATTTCCTCATCACCAAATTCCTCTATATGACAATGTATATACATTCTAGGGTCTTCAGCAAAAACTACTCTGTTAGGGATTTGAGAAAATGCACCAATATTATCATCTTTCTTGGCAATTTTGGGAACTAATTGGAATATGGGTCTAGGGCATTTAATAACTTCAACAATAGTAGGGTTTGCAATGAATTCAGGAACAGATGAAGAAGCCATGGTTATAAATAAATTTATCTGCCTTAGGAATGACTGCTTGATGAATTGCTTCACTTCTTTGCTTGGAATGTCTTCGCTCAAGAATTTTTGCACTCTCGAAGGTTTGAATGGTCAGTGAAATGAAAATGGAGCCAAAACACTTGTTTATAATGTTAATTTTTCCAACCACCACATTTAATTCTTGCCGGTTAAGTAATGACTTAACTTATCTGCCGGTATAGAAGTAATTTCAACTTCTCACCATCAATCGAGGGAATAATAGCATGTTTCATATTTGATTGCTAAACCCTCAAAGGAATTTTCTTCAGTTAGATGAAGAGTCTCCTGCCGGTGGAGTGTTACTCTGTTCTACCGGTAGAGTATTACTCTGTTTAGCCGGTGGAGGAGTATTCCTATCACCATTTAGATCTGACTTTCTGATCCATTGTTTTGAGAATTCTTGCTTTACCTCTTCAACCTTTTCTTTACCCTTCAAACTAGCACCAATGTTACTTGCTGGTGGTGCCTTACTTCTGTAGAATTTTGCAATATGTCCAATCTTGTTACAAGCATAACAGGTCACATTGTTTTTCTAAATAGCCTTCCCATATCCTATGTCGGTTTGTGTTCTACACTGATTAGATAAGTGTCCAAATCTTCCACAAACATAACATCTTACATTCATTCTGCAATTCTCTGAATTATGACCAATTTTGTTGCATTTGGAACATTGACCGGTGGGTGTATTAGTGCTTTGATAATTTCTAAATCTACACTGCTTTGCTCTATGACCATACTTGTTACAGTTAAAGCATTTGCCATTAAATCTGTAAATATTAGGTTGTCTTACCGGTTTTCTATGATCCTGTGTGTTTGCAGTACCAGAGCTTTCACCAACTTCAAAGCCAAGGCCATTAGTGTCACCATTTGGTTTCTGATTCTTCAGCAAGTCACTAAGTTCTTCTAAGCTTTTCTTGAATTTTTCTTTTTGTTGATTTGTAGTAGCCAGTTCTCTTTCCAAGATACCTTTCTATCTCATGAGTTCATTTGAGTCATTTTGTGCATGCATCAGATCTATCTTCAGCATATCATTTTCATAACTAAGTCTTTTGTTTTCATTTGCAGCATCATTCAGTCTTCTAGTCAAGTCTTCTTCATTCTTCTTTCTATCTTCAATTTCTTTACAAAATCTCATAGTCATATCCTGCATCTCATTCTTTGTTGCCATGTTTTCTTGTTTTAATTTGTTTATCAAATCACTAAGAGTTTCCTTTTCATTATTCTCATTTTGCATCTTTTCACAAAGTTCTCTTCTCTTGTTTCTTGCAATGGTAAGATTTTCTTGAAGTGCTTTAATAATATCCTGTGCAGCCTTTAGATCATCTTCACATTTGATATTTTTCAACTTTTCTGCATCATAGTCTGAGAGAGCTCCTTCTAATTGCTTCATCAAGTTTTCCATCTCTACCGATGTCAAGATCTTCCTCAAGCTGTTAGGCTTCTGAAAATAGAGGACTAGGCTCTGATACCAATTGTTAGGATTCCCAAAGATACTGAGGAGGGGGGGGGGGGGTGGGGGTGAATCAATATCTTACCAGTTACTTGAATTTACTTCAATTAAAACATGAAAAGCATATCAATACTGTGATGCTAAAAATGTGGTTAGTATAAGAGGCATACACATATAATGAGACAATAAAAACATAATTGAAAGGCTTAATTTCAAAACTAAATCAAAGATGCAAACCATAAGCCTTCTTTGAAATGTCCCATTTTCCTCTATTCTTGAGGACCTTGAAGGTGTTGGATTGACGGGCTCTCAGCGGAGCAATGACCTCCAAAGTGACAACTTAAGAGTTGAGTTGCTAATTGATCATGATTAACTATGGAGATGATATGAAATTCATGATTTAAGAAACTAGATTAACATGCTATGATAAATCCAAAGCTAATTACTAGATAATTGAAATGCAAATTGCCTATAGTAATGATGCCTAAATTGATATGAGATGGGATCGATATGCCTATAATAACAATGCATAAATTGATATGAGATCGGATCCATATTGCTCCAAAATGAGGGGTATTTATAGGAATTCCAAGGCCAAAGCTGAGGTCGCAGGAATCGATGGTCTAGATTTGAGCTGAAGATATCAAGGGCCAAGATTGAAGAAGTTGGAGAAGAGGTTGGAGGAAGGGACACTTGTCATCTCTATGGTGACAAGTGTCAAGGAGCCTTGCTCATGAGAGGGCAAGTGTCCAAGGGAGGAGACGTGGCAAAAGTGCCATGTGTCTCAAGGAGAGAATATCCACACCATGAGAGCTTAGGATAAGGAGGTTAGAATGTGCAAGATAGGATAGGTTTAGTTAGACCCAAGATTAGATTGAATGGGTTAAGTTAGGGGATGGTTAGGTTGGGTGGTTAAAGTTAGGAGCCATGTGCTCATTTGAATTTAAAAATTCAAATAATTGGAAAATGGTAATTAATCTCAACAAACTTGAGTTTGTTAATCTTAATTAGGGATTAGAAGAATTGATTAGTATGGGGAGATATTAATTAATTGAGAATTAATTAATCAAAGGGGGATATGAGATGAACTATATAAATAAATCATTTATATTTATTTACTAGTAGATGTATAGGGAAATTAATTAAATTGCTTGTGAATTCAATTAATTAGGAAGGGGAATTAATCAAATATCTACATATATAATTAACTATGTTCAGACCATTTTTAGGTGTATATAAATACTGTCTACTAGTAAACAAAAATAGTGCAATAAATAAGAATAACAACAACCACAAGAAAACACACCATAACATAGTAGCTTGAATAGGTGATAGGGTGGAATGGTGGAAGCGGGAGTGGGAAAGGGAGCGGGAGCTCAAATTTCAAATTCTTAGCAAGGCGGGAACCCTGGTTCCAATGGTGAGATCGACCAAATCAATGGCACTGGTCCTATTGGTGATAAGGACAAGCCCCCAGACTTCCCAGGTGCTGTTGCTGACTCACAATCTGATAGTGCTCTGCTTGAGGAGATAGCGGGTTCATCTAGGCATCTGGGGGAAGGGTCCAATGGGGGGCCCATTCCACAAGATGACTCCATGGATAGCGAGAGGGAGAAAAAGAAATGGTCTTCCCTTTTTGGAACTAGACCGACTGGTAAATCCTCCCTTCCTCCTATTAAGAATATTTCTGACCCTTCTGGTGGTAAGTTTTCTATCTCTATCCCTGACCAGGTTCTAGACCATAATATCAATAGTATGTCAAACTCCTTGGTAGGGAAATTCATGGGTTTGCACCCTAATATTGAAGTTGTCAGGGCCTTTGTCAAATGAAAATGGGCCCTTAAAGGAAATGTTGAAATTTCAGCACTACCCAAAGGTCTTCTGTCTTTTTCCTTTTCATGTGAAGAAGATAAGGCTAATATTTTGTGCAGGAGTCCCTAGATGGTAGGAAAGACAGCTCTGGTTGTTAGAAAATGGCATCTGAATCTAAAAATGAATGATTCTCTCTTGGCCCAAGTTCCAGTTTGGATAAAGTTTCCAGGATTGCCTCTTGAATACTGGGCAGAAAGTATCTTCTCTGGAATAGCAAGTTCTTTTGGTGAGCTACTCTCTATAGACCCAGTCACTACTTCAAAAAGAAGACTAACCCATGCAAGGTTCTGTGTAGGAGTAGCCCCTGAGGAAGATACCCCAGAACAGATAGACCTAGTTTCAAAGTTGGGAACTTGGAAACAACATATCAAATATGAAACTATTTCTTTCATGTGCTTCCACTATAAAAAAGTAGGTCATTGGGCAAAATCCTGCCCAAATAACCAAAAGCTGGAACCCAAGTAGCTTAAACCTCAAATTGAAAGTCAAAAGTTGCCAGAGAAACGGGCGTGGCAAGTTAAAAACCCAGAAAATAAGGAAGAAAATTCCAATCATTTTTTTCCTTTGGGGGAACAGAAGAAGCCTCAAATTCTATCTTCAGGCCCATAATATAGGAAGTAGAGAGAAATGAATCAACCAAAGCCAGCCCCATAAGAACAACTCAAATAAAGGAAATGAAAGATCAGAATGATCCTCCAAATGAGATAGTTGAAGTGGTTGATGACACTTATGAAAGCAAGGCAATGGAAGCAAGAGATTACCAACCTGAGGAAGGAGAGATCCCTGATCCCCAAGTTGAAAGGACTGACTCTTCTCTAGCCATGCCAAGTTTTGAAATTCAAGAAGCCCAAAAATGTGCAATTTTGGGTATGAATCTTTCGGATTCAGATTAGAGCTCAAGAACAGTGAACAATGTTTCAACTGACTCCAAAACTCCTAAATGGGGTAATGAAGAAGAAATTTCCAAAATCCTCATCAACCCAGAAGCGGCTCCTATGATAGAAATGGAATGGAAGCAACCAAAATATAGGAACAAGAAAGCAACAACTCCCTCGACTTCTCTAATAAGGAAATCCAACAGAATAGCTCAAGTTGATGTGGGGTACATTTCCTCTTCCCCAGGATGGCCCTCTAACCACAAAGTTAGAGACAAGGAGGCCAGCAAGAACATAGTAGATGGAACTCAAAAAACTCTCAAGGAGCTGGGAATTGGTAAGCAGCTATGAAGATTATTTCTTGGAACATAAGGGGACTCAACAATCGCCATAAACATAATATTATTAGGAATATGATAAGAGATAGTAATCCTGACATTTTTCTTATTCAAGAAACCAAAATGAGTAGAGAAAAAAGTTGAATCTTTGAAGTTATTCAAAAATGGTAATGGTAGTTCTGAGGGTGCTTCTAGAGGCATTGCTACCATTTGGAATCTTAACACTGTTAAAGGTCAGGTCATTATCCAGGAAAGTAACTTTTCTTGTATCAAATTTGAGCACCTAAAAGATGGTTCTTCATGGGTTCTCACTAACATTTATGCTCCTAATACCTTAAAGGCTAGAAACTCTTTTTGGAAAAAGATCATCCAGGCTAGGGACAACTTCAAAAATCTTAGTTGGATGGTTGTGGGAGACTTTAATACACCTTTGAAAGAGGAGGAAAAATTTGGAGGCAGTCCTCCTCAGCTGGAAAGTAGGATGGCCCTCATGGATTTTATTAACTCCCAAGCTCTTAATGACTTGGAGATACTGGGTTGCAATTACACTTGGACCAACAGACGAACTGGTAATGACCTTATCCAAGTGCATCTTGACAGAACTCTCATTTCTGATGACTAGTATAGTCAGTACTTCTGTTCTCTATCTGCCCACATTCGGGTTGGATCCGATCATTTTCCTATCACCTTCATTGCTGACTTGATCAATAGAAGGAGAAACTTTCCCTTTATATTTGAAAAAATGTGGACCCTTCACCCCGACATCAAAAGAAATATTCAGAAATGGTGGAGTATCCAAGTTGAGGGAACGACTATGTTCAAAGTTGTTAAGAAGCTCAAAAGTGTGAAGGACAACATTCGACTCTGGAATAAAACCAATTTTGGGAATATATTTGAGGCTAAGAGTAAAATTCAAGAAAACCTTAAAGAAATATAGAACCAGATCCAGAAGGATGGTTTCAGTACTGTGTCTATTGCTGATGAAAATGAGATCCTTAAAAAATACCATGATATTATTGCCAAAGAAGAAATGTTCTGGAAGTAGAGATCGAGATGCATTTGGCTCAAGGAAGGGGACAGGAATGCAAGATTCTTCCATATGTCGACTATCAAGCATAAAGCAGTCAATAGAATGAACAAGCTAGTTGTGGAAAGTGGGGAGCTGGTCAAGGAGGATGAAATAAGGAATGAAGCTAAGAGGTATTTCTCAAACCTCCTAAAGAGGGATCACAGTCTAGATGCTGAAGCCGAATCCTCTTTTCTTCAGAAAATTCCTTGTCTCATTGATGCTCATGATAATGCCTCCCTCTCTTCCATTCCCACTATCTTAGAAATTAAAAATGCTATTTTCTCCTTTGATGGTAACAAAGCACCTGGACCTGACAGATTCCCAATGTTCTTTTTTCAATATTTTTGGGATATTATTGGTACTGATGTTGCCAATGGGGTTAAGGAATTCTTTGGGGCTAGAAAACTCTTGAAAGAAATCAATGGTACTTTTATTGCTCTTATCCCCAAGACTCAAGGAGTTGACTCTTTGGACAAATTCAGACCTATTAGCCTTTGCAACTCCTTTTACAAGATTATTTCTAAGGTCCTTACTACTAGAGTTTTGTCTATCCTTCCTGCCTTAATTAAACACCGGCAAAATGGGTTTGTTCTTGGAAGACAAATTCTTGATTCCATTATTACAATTCATGAGAACATTCACTCTCTTGTTAGAGCTAAGAAGCAGAGTCTCATCCTTAAGCTTGACCTCTCCAAAGCCTATGACAGGGTTGACTAGTCTCTTCTTCAAAAAGTTCTCACTTCGTTTGGGTTTTCCTCTAGAATTGTGGATCTTTTCTCCCAACTTACTACCTCTGTGTCTTTTGCTGTTCTTGTCAATGGTTCTCCTTCTACTTTTTTCCAAGCCTTGAGAGGTCTTAGGCAAGGAGATCCTATCTCCCCCATCCTTTTCATAATTTTGGCAGAATGTTTTGGTCAGACCATGGAAAAATTGGTGCAGCAAGGATGCTTTAAGGGCCTCCAACCTTCTTCTGCTGACCTTATCTATTCCCACCAGTAGTTTGTTGATGACACTATTATTATGGGGGAATCAAGTATCTCAAAAGCTAAAGTATTGAAGAGTACCCAGTGTAATTTTGCCTCTGCTACGGGACAGCTTATCAACTGGGCTAAAAGTGAAGTCTTTTTCATTAATACTATAGAGAGAAGACAATAGAGGATCAGCAAAATTCTAGAGTGTAAGATTGTTGACCTTCCTACTACCTACCTTCGACTCCCCATGGGGATTGCCCCTCCTGACTCCTTCTGGAGTTCTCTAGTTGACAAATTTCATAAAAAACTTGCCGGTTGGAAAGGGGCCCTCTTAAGTGAAGCTGGTAAGCTCCAACTCCTTAAGGCTACTCTTCAAAGTATTCCTATTTATGCTCTTAGTCTCTTCAGAATTCTAGTCAAGTATGCTGAAGCAATTGAGAAAATTCAAAGAAGATTCCTATGGTCTGGGGTTGAGGAAAAGCAAAGAATGTCCTTGGTGGCCTGGGATAAGGTCTGTAGGCCGAAAAGCAAAGGTGGTCTGGGTCTTAGGAGGATTCATACTTTAAATGAAGTTCTCTTGTCGAAACAAGCTTGGAGATGGTTTCATTCTGATTCTAGATGGTGCAAAATTTGGAGAAGTAAGTACTCTCTTCTATCTACTTCTCTCTCTTATTTTCTTAATTCAGATCTCAGCATAAATGGATCCCATATTTGGAACCATGTTTCGAAATGTAAATATGTGATTGCTAAAGGAGTGATATGGAAACTTGGAAATGGCAAAAAAGTTAGATTCTAGGAGGATCCCTGGCTTTTTGATAAACCCCTAATGGACTTCCATGAATGGGCCTCCCATGCCCCTTCCTATATTGGCTCTTTTAGCTCCTTAGTGGTAGAATATTGGGATGGGAACAATTGGCAGAACATTGATAGTATCCACCCTAGCCTTTCTAAGCTTAAGACCCATCTGTCTACTCTATGGTTGAATAATGAAGAGGACTCCTTGATTTGGAAACATGATCCCAAAGGTACTTTAACTGTGTCTTCATTGTATTGTGTCCTTTCCCCCCCCTCCTATAAATCCTTTCTGGTCTAAAGCATGGATAAAAGGTCTCACCCCCAAAATCAATTTTTTCTTCTAGACTATCCTCCAAAATAAGATCCTTACCGTTGCTAACCTAAAAGGCAGAGGTTTTGCCCTTCCTAATAGGTGTGTGTTGTGCTTTCAAGAGGAAGAGTCTATGGACCACCTTGCCCTCCACTATTCCTTCTCAACCTCAGTTTGGGAAAGTTTCCTCAAGAGCTTTAGTTTAGCTTGGGTGTTTCCTAGTAACATCAGAGATTTTTTCTCCTCCTAGCATATTCAATGGACTAACTCTTGTTTGAGATGTATGTGGTATCTCTCTCTTCCTCAAATCTTGTGGGGTCTTTGGAAAGAAAGAAACAACTGAATCTTTAGGGATGTCTCCCTAAATCAAGAAACTGTATTCCAGAAAATTCAAAGGGCTATCCAGGAAAATATGGGAATCATGGAGGGTCCTTGTTACTTAAATAACTCCCTGGAGTCAAATATCTTAAGGGCTTGGAATATGAAGATCACTGATGGTCCTAATCTCAGCTACAATAAAAGGCTTGAAGCTAAATGGAAAACCCCTCCCCAAGGTTGACTCAAAATCAATTTTGATGGTGCAACCAAAGGTAACCCAGGTCCTTCAGGTTGTGGAGCTATTCTTAGAGATCATAGAGGAATCTGCAAAGAGATGATTGCTGTCCCTATTGGAACCCAAACTAACCATAAAGCTGAAGCAATGGCAGCTCTTCAAGGCATTATCCTAGCCAAAAAATGGAATTGCCCCTATCTATGGATAGAAGGGGACTCAAATAATATAATAAAGTGCCTCAATGGGACTTCAAAACCCTCATGGTCGATTCACAACATAATCACTTCTGCTATTGACATTATTAGAACCTTTAAAAAATGTCATATCTCCCATATCTATCGGGAGGCCAACTGTTCTGTTGATTTGGCTGCCAATGTGGTGGTTAAAAATGAGACAATTACCACGTGGATGGGTGAGAGCGGACTCCCCGAAGATGTCAGACAAATCATAAGTGATGAGCGATATAGAAGTACCCCAAAGACTCTTGATTGATAGGGTAATAAAGAAAAGTACTGATGTGAGCACTTCGAGTTATTTCTATAATGAGAAAATCACTCATTATAACATCAATGCCATCAACTCCCATGCTTGTTGGGTAATTGTTTTAGCTCCGAAAAGCTCTTTGTTTAACCAGCTCTGCAAGTTTCAAAATTTGGCTGTGAGAAGCGACATCATGGGCGAAAATAGGAGACGATATGAGCCAAGTAGTTGCAATGAATGGAAACAGAAGGAAGAGGTGTGGGGTATTTTGCCGAAGGGTGGTCTCTCAAACTTCATAGAGAGACTCTACGGCCATGATGGAATGGTAACTAGCCTTTTCTGCAAAAACTGGAAGAAGGGCATGTTAAAAATGGGTGACCAAATGGTGGAAATTGATGAAGATTTAATTGCTAAAGCTACGGGTCTCAATAGGGAAGGCTGCAACTTCTACAGAGATAGGAAGGTTAGTAGGGAAGCCATTGAAAGGTACCCAGTTACTGAGAAAGAGAAAAAATGACTAGTAAAGTTGAGCAAAACCTACTACCCGCCTAGGGCTTTTGCCAAACCCTGGCAGAAAATTCTCTTTGTTTTAATGCGGTATATTACTCTAGATGGTAGGTTTACGAAAGTCTATGGGTATCATTTTGTTCTGTTAAACCACTTTAGGCATAATGATAAGGTGAATTTTCCTTATTTCTTGCTTTTCTCAATGAATGCTTCCCTTAAAGCCTACAAAGAGAATCCTCTGGGTGATACTACAATGCACCAAGGCCTAATGGTCCTTATTTATGACCATTTAAAGGCCAGTCAAATTAACCAGATGAAACCCTCTATGGACTTTGAGGAAGATATGTCTAATTCTACTTTTTTAGAGGAGGAGGAATCTGACAATGATTCCTCATCTGATACTAAGGATAGCTCTGATGATTCAGAGTATAAGAGTAGTAAGAAGAGGAAAACAAGACCCTCATCTTCCAAGGGCAAAAAAATTCAAATCAAACCCTTGATCAACATCTCTTCGGAAGAAGAGGATTCAGATTATTCTGAAGAGAAGAAGAACCATAAAGGGTTGCTGAAGAAGAAAATTAAAAATCAAGCCCAAACTCAAAAAAAGCATAAGAAAAAAGAGGAGACTCGCAAGGAACCGAAAGATGACAAGCAAGCTAGGACCCTGGAAGTCGAGCACAGCTTGGAAAAGGAGACAATGGAAGAGACTCTCAGGGCTGCCGACACTATCTCCACCCTCCATATCCCTAAAGATGAATAGGTAACCTCTGGTAAAGCGACTCCCCCCTATGGCCCTCCTCCCGAGGGCTTGCATGGTTTTATGAAAACTATGGAATGGCTCATTGATGGTTACAAGAAAGCTGTGGATGAGTATAAAAAACTATGCAACAGAGTCCTGATTCTGGAGACCATTAATATAGGGGAGGGGAATACAATGGCTGACTATATTGAGGATATGAAAAACACTATTGCTAAAGTGGAAGACATCAAAGATGCTTTCAACCCCATGTTTGAGAAGATTGAAAAGGAGATGCTGAACAGAAAAAGCCTTGCAGAAAATAGTGAAAAAACAGTCTCGAATACTGTCAATAAAGTGGAAAAAATTGAGGAGTGCCTTAAGAATATCGCAGAGCAAAGCCTTAGTATTCTGAAAATCTCGGCCAATAATACTCATACCCTCATTAGTAAGCTTGATGATGACAAGGAAATCCAAGAAATTGACCTAGACGCTGAAGGTACAGGGGAAGCTCAAGGTCTCAAAACCCGCACCAGAGGCAAGAGGAAGGAAAAGAAAATGAACAAGGATCTGGAAGAGCTAAAAGCTGTCGGGGCTACCTATGATGAGTTGGTGATAAAGGTAGAGGACCTGCTAAAGAAAATTGCTATGTAGCATCTCCCTGGTTTCTTTGCTATGTTTTGTTGTTTTGTTGCTTTGCTGTTCTTTCTATTTGCTGGTTTTCTGGCCAGTCATTTTGTATGTGGACTTTTAATCCTTTTTTTGCCCTTTCTATTTCTATGATGCAAAGGTTTCGGGTCCTTAAAACCTATTTTTTAATCAATTAGAATGAGGAAACCTGGTGTGGGAAAAACCTCGGTGGGATTTGTGACCCATAATATTCGCTTATTGGCCAATAAGTGAACATTACTCTTATAATGGGGGCCTGCACATGCAGGAAGGCCAACTTCCTAGAGCTCACTACTCAATTACAAAATGGGAAGTCTCACTGACTTACAAAATGGATTATGTAAATCCAATGTCTTGTACTGCTTCAAAATAGCATCTACTATGCCAGATCCAGTACGAGTTTTAGCTCTGTTTCATACATAAACCCTTAACCTATAATTCACATAATAGTTCTACCTTATTTTGCCTATCTACTTCCTTACAAATGTTCTATAATGATCTCATTCATATATGAGTCATTTTACAACTTGCCAAGTCGGCTTACAATGATTTTACAATAATTACAAAATATATTATAAACAAAATTCTTGTCGGCCTAGGTGCCGATATACTTCCTTTTACTGCTGGTGGTCTGTGTGCTGATGTAGAGTTTGTCATTGCTTGGTGCCGGTAAATTGTCCTACTAGTGTCATAGGATTGCAAGGTTGCCATCAGTGACAAAACCTTCAATCACTTACAATATCTCATTGGAGTGTGCATTTGCCAACAAGGATCTCCTAATCACGAAGTTATCCTTGAACTCTACATCAAGTGACCAACGTCAACACACACAACTCAGACCTTATCTATCAACACTTTATCTCATACTTCTACCATAGTCTCTAAACAACTTGCATATCATTCAAACACAACTCTTCTTCTCTGCTCTTCACTAAATTTCTTTGACTGTCTTCACATCACACACACTTGTCAAATTAGTCATATATATTATTTATATACAAGATAGATCATCAAAGCTTAAACCAAGTTGAGTTGGAACAAAATACACCTTCCAGACCAAAACACACATGTTGATCCACTCTAGGAGAAAGAGGGGACCAAAATAAATCTTTCTAAGATCAATCCATTGATTCACAATCACCAGAACATAACCTTCATCATACCAACACACAACATGTCCATATAGACAATTAACAGTCAAAACAAGCTCTCCAATGCAAATTACTCTTATTTGGATCTCCACACACTTTGGTTAGACCCATAACACATCAAATCACCTTCCACAAATCATATCCAAACCAGAAGATAGGATTAACATAGAATATCACAACCAAGTGTGAAATATACTACAATTTTCAAAGAACACAAAGGATATTTCTGGACCATAAACTAACATGTCCATAATACCAAAAACATAGCTAAATAAGATAACAATATCAAACAACATCAACAACACTTACTAGACCGGAACACTTTCAAACTTTTGGAACAACCAATAGAATAATTGCAACACCAATATAACAAGATATCTTTGTACCATAGACTTTCTAGACCAACAACTATTTGAAACCACAAGTTTGACATCAACGACAACCACAAAAACACATTATTCCAACAATCTCACCATTTATCATTTATCACAACACTTAACCAAATTGAACACTCGACCAATATGCAAAATGATAATGCTCTTTTAGAAACACTAATCTCCAAATTCTGTCTCTCTCTCTCTCTCTCTCTCCCCCCAAACTTCTCTTTCTATCCAAAACTGCTCTTTCTATCCCCTTAACTTCTCCGTCTCTCCCCCTTTGCCATTAAAGACAAATACCTCAACACCAATACACACTCCACTGCTCCCCCTGAGAGAAACCACACCCCAATCTTGGAAAAGAAATAGGCATGAAAGCTCCCCCTAGAAAGATGTACCTCCATAATGCACCTCTGTAGATGGATGGGCAATAACCCCAAGCTTCTCCCGAAGAAACTCAAATGTATCCTTTGCCAATGCTTTAGTGAAAATTTCTACAACTTGTTCTTTTGTGGAAATATACCCTGGCTGAACGTCCTTCTTAGAAACCTTCTCCCTTAAGTAATGACATCTGATTGAAATGTGTTTTGTTCTTGAATGCATAGCTAGATTTTTTGAAATGTTTATTGCACTCGTATTGTCACAAATAATAAGAATTTCTTCATCATATGTAACTTTGATATCTTTACCATGGGTACACAGACCAACCACCTTGCTGAAGCCATGGGCACCTTCCAAACTTTGCAAATTACTAAGAAACTTTGATGCAAGAATGAGTGGATTGAGGGAGATTCGAATAATATTATTCAATGTCTTAAGGGAAAAAGTTCACCTTCATGGATGATTGAAAATATTATTAATGCCTTTAAGAATATAATCAATACTTTTGAGGAGTCCTATATTTCTCATGACTATAGGGAAGGTAATTGTGTAGAAGACTATTTCGCTAACATAGGGGTTATAATCAACACTAGGAAGGTGTGGTTTAATGAAGACACCTTGGATTTTGAGGTTCAATCACTCCTTATGCATGATCAAACACATGATAGATATGAGGGGCTCCCTACTATTTTCGATGATGAAAGTTATTAATTTTGCCATCATTTTCTGGCTAGTGTTTGGGTTGGCTACCTTAAGTTGCTATTATTACTACAAGATTTTGCATGCTTTATGGGTGTTATTTGATTTTGAAGTTGTTTCTGGTTTTTTTGCTGCAAACCTTGTTCTTTGGAAATTGGCTATCTTTGAGCTGAGTTTCAATACTATGGGGGGTCAACGGCACTAGGTGGAACCTCCTAACTGTGCTAATTGGAAGAAGAATCCTACCATTTGGCACAAATTGTAGAAGGGGGGAGTGGTGACTTTTATGGAGAAGTTGCATTGGCATAACCCGAGTGTTACGAGACAATTTGTGAGGGGATGGAAGGATGGTAAGGTGCATCTGTTTGGAAGGGTGACCAAGATTAATGAAGAACTTATTATTGAAGTGATGGGAATGTCAACATAGGGGATTAAATTTTATAGAGATAGAAAAATATTTGATGCTGTTGTGAAGAGATTCCCCAAGAAAGAGAAGGAACATGAACACCTGGTGAAAGCCAATGAGACCCACTTTGAGCAAAAGTAGATTAAAGCCATATGGAAGGGGCTTCTAAAGGTGATTATGGAGTTCTTCATTCTGGACAATAGGTTCACTAAAATCTACGAGTATCATTTTATGTTCTTTAACCATTTCCATCATAATGAGAAAATGTCATTCCCATTTTATTTGTTGTCTTCGATGAATGCAAGTATTGCCGATTTTAAGTAAAACCCCCATGTTAATCCTGTTTTACACCAAGGTTTAATTGGTTTGATTTTTTAGCATTTGAAAGCTAGGGCTTCTGAAAACCCCAATAAGCCATCCCCTATTACTACTAAAAATGTTGATGATAGTGAGGATTCAGAGTCAGGAGGATGGGAAACTGATAGTGATGATGGGGATTATGCCCCTCATTCTAGCAAAAAGGCCAAAACTGGGATCAAGATGGTTGTTGCGGGTGTGAGTAAGGGTTCCCCTGGTATTGGTGGGGAAGGATCGAGTAGATGCCCTAAGGGTAAATCTTGAAAAGCCACTTTGAAGGTTTCTGATAGCTTTGATGACCAAGATTCCCTAAACCAAAATCAAAATGTTGAGGTGTCATCTTCCTCTCATGGCCCAGAATAGAATTCTCAGGATTCGACATATTTTTCCCTAGAGGATTTTCATCCTAAATAGGAGATACCATTTGATGTGCTCAATGTCGCAAAAAAATGCTCATTGGAGGTTTTCTGTCTTTTTCAGGTGGGTGTTCTATGAAATAAAAAACATCAATCTTAATCAATGGTCTTTATCTTCCAACATGGATGTAACGCCCGCCAAAATACCCTAGAGAATTTAAAGCCAAACTACTCCAAAGAGGGATAATTATTATTTTTTAAATAAACTAAAGTGCACTTAACTCATACTAATGACATGATTAAGCATCAATTAACTTAGTTTCCAACTTAATGTTGATATCTTTATCATTGACTATTTACTAAGTTGTTATGGAAGCATAATCAACATAATATAATCACACTTATATGCCTAGGGTACTTTAATGCCATTACTTTAATTTCAGCAATAAAATGTATCTCTAACAACATTACTATACTATTGATACCATGCCATACACATATGCAATCTACTTTAAATATTCATGCAATGCATCTATCTGATTAGAAATGCACTCTATCTCCATCAACAATAACCATAGTGTTTCCCTTCTCTAATTAGGCATGTATACATTTAACCTTATTCCTTTCTTTCATGTAGCAATATTTTCTCTCATTAAACCATATGTTTCCAATGCAAGATTACCCACTTAATCTAGTATTCATTTTAAGATCCAAATCTAAACATTCCTAATCCATTAACCAACCATTAACCATTTGAACATAATGTAACTACCATAATTGATCTCTACTAAATGCATAATATGGATCACATTCATTATCTACCATATGCACAATTAATAAGAGTTCCTATTCCTATCATGATCACTCCCTTTCACATGTTTTCTAAATGCCAATGCAAGGGTTAAATGCCATTCTTATTCTATATCTATTATGAAATGCACCCTTACTACAATACATTGCAACTATGGGGATAACATATGCATCTATCTAAAATATGATTCATTGAAATCCCTCTATCTATACAACCATGTGAGTAACATAATTCATTAACCTTAATGCAGATTCAACCATATTTCATTCAGATCACATTTTACTAATCAAAGGTACATGTTTTCATAATATTTCTATATTTTAGAACATGCTATTTTCTCCTATGATTTTCTTTTTTATCCAAGAGAACTAAGTCTATTTCATCCATAAGGGCATACACATGATAGATTCATCTTTAAGTAAACATTTCCTTTCCATTAAAGGCATAACCATACATATATTACATTCCATTTCATTACATAACAATGTCATAAGATGACTACACCATTTGCCTAAGTCTATGTAATAGTCAAGAGTACAATAATAATTACATTAACATGATCTATACAACATGAGAACTATTCATTTTTTACAAAGAATTCATACAACTATTACATATAAATTTACATCTCATAAGCCATGAATTCAAATACATAAGACTACTGCCATGAACATCAATTTCAACGATGATTAAGATCCAAATCCATGCATGAAGAAGAACATCAACGAGGAAGGAAAAACCCCAATGGTAAAAAGAACCAACCACCTGACCAAATGTGGAACCTATAAGGAACCACCCCCCATGCTAGGAGATGTCACAAGGTCCCAACACACAATCTACTTCTAGGATTACACTTAAGACGAAGGGACAAGGCCACAACTCGGACCATCAACATGAATCAACCAAGATAACCACAAATAAGAAACTCCCAGAGGCCACAAAACATCAAGGCATGAAATATAAATGCAATCAACAAGGGGACACATGTAGGAGTGGAGTTTCATCACATGCTATCCTCCCAATCATAGTGCCAATCACAACTCTATGAGGCATAACACACACCTGATAGCCATGTGGAGCCATCTCAACCTATGAGAGAACCAAGGGAGATTGACTTATCACCGTAGTGGTCTTCCCATGATCATCCTAAAACATCTTCCCTAGGATCAAGTCATGGGGTCCACAACAATTAATTATCTTATTTAATGTATATTTTACAAACCCATAAATTTATTATTAATGTTATCACTTGTTTAAAATATGAGGTAAACTCCCATGTGCCCTGACAGTCTATACTTCATACATCCTTACAAGGAACCTCATAACAACCCATCTCTCATGACCCTAGTCATCACAAAGAAGCCCACTCCCTCTACATGGACCCATACAAAACAACACAAGAGGCTCTAGAAAACTAAACATGAAAATCTAAAACAACAACAACCATGCAGCCCAAAACACTCATACATCCATACATACTTGAAAGGCTACAACGTCAAAGGACATAGCGACAGCCCCTTGGAAAATTAAGTAATGAAACAAAGCCACATCAAGGCTTCCATAACTTCCGCAACAAGGAAAATGCCTCAACAAGGTCTCCACACATGCTGGGACTACCTAATAGGAGCAAACAATTCTCTCTCATGGCACAACATCATGAGGAGTGTCTAAATGAAACACATATATCACATAAACAATAATTAAGCATTGAAACCACAAAACATCATTAAATCTGAATAGGAAATAATCTGAAAACATTGTAGATTCAATAAACAACCTCTAGTGTACAAATATAATTCAAAAACCAAAACACAAAATAAGCCAATACGATAGAAAACTTAAGGCAAAAAATGACAATGCCTTCACAACACTGGCTTGCCATGAGACTCGCGAGTTTCACACTGGAACATAATTGATAACAATGCAACAACTCAAACATCACAAATGCATACAACCAAACCATTGCATATACGCAAGAGACATTGCATGACATATGGGTTCATTGCCAATATTACACTAACCAACATCACCACAACATATTATCACTGCCTAGAACAAGTACATACTCACCAAGAAATCTTGGGTGCACACACAACAACACATACAATGCAATTGCAACACACAATTCACAGTGGGGAGACTCAAGGAAACCAAAATGATATCCTAAAGTGCAGCTTCGGGATACACATACATCAAATGAATCAGGCAACACCTCCAAGAAGTAGGGCTGAAACACACATGAATAGACTGGAACACCACAAAAAATACAAGGAACCACGCATCTGCCCAGCTAAACATTGCATGAATGCAAACTCACTAACCATAGGAAGGGAGACTCATGGCAGTAGTGTGGTGAATCCTGAAGCGTAGCTGCAAGGTGCAAAGATAGAAGAGGGCACACAAAATTCAGCTGGCATGTACAAATACCTAGCACGACCCCAATCACATGCACAGGGCCTAAGAGTGCATCACCCAACCTCCACGCATGAGTTTGGACTAGGTCATACATAGCTCTGCGGCAAGGCCAACAGGCTTACAATGCTCAAGATTTTGCTACCCCATGGCGACATAAATTCAAGGCGTAGGACACAGAACTATCTCCTTAGCTAACTAATCAAAATAGGCAGGCAAGAGGGTCACACATGGGAATGAAGGGACACCTTCAATCCTAAAGTGCATGACCCGCATACAGACTGCAACAAAACACATGGGGCCAAAAATCAAAACCCAGACTCAACTAAAAACACACACATACATAATCAAAAAGGGTTGCCCAGGCATAGACAAAATGCAAATTTAAATGGAATGCAACTAGTACAATAAAACTGAAGATCTCAAGTACATAAGGCTCTCAGGAATGCCATTCAAAATTCCCAAAACACATAAGCAACAAGCATTAAATGACAACAACTAAGATTTAACAACAAAACAAAACTCTATTCCCCATTTATCTTCTTGCAACAACAATATTCTATGAAATAAAATACGCATTACTACACAGCTACCTGGCAAGAAGATTTCAAACACAGAGAAAACATTGAAGAATTCAAAACAAAAAATGAAATAGGAAAATAAGAGACCAACCTCAATCCTAAGTGATGGTAGGAAAGCTCTAGTGAAGAGCTTTCCAGAAACCTCCAGCAACAGCCGAGTAAATCACACTCCAAATCCACAAACTTGCTGAGAGCCCAAAACTTGCTGAAGACGGCCGTAAGAAAAAAAAAAGAAAAGAAGAAAAGAAAAGAAATCTTCACAACAAACCAAATAAAAAGCCATCAAAACTCAAGAAACCCTAACCTCACTTCTAGCCAATAGGAATATCTCGTTTTGAAATATTTCCCTCTCCAAAACTATACAACATAAATAATTTATTTTCCCATTTACTTGATGAGATTTGAAAATTAACATAAAGGAAATAATATTTCCATCAACACTTAAATACAATAAGTGGGGTAACTATTTTATTATTTGAGCCCCAATATTATTTCCAAAATATTTATAGCAACTATTTAAAATCACTTTGTTAAAGAAACCAAACGATTAATTTAATTAAATAATCAAGGCTCCGCAACAATAAATTAAATAAAGATTAAATTTAAATACTATATAATTTAAACAAACAATAAACAATAAATAAACACAACCAAATAAATTAAGCTTTAAACATTGAATATTAAATAAATCTAAAGTGACATAAAATAGTAAATAATCAAAATCATTAAATCTTAATAAATTAAAATAAACATTACAACAATAAAACCACCAATTGATATTAAATAATCAAACTGGCATCACTAAACAAATAATCATAGTTCAATTAAATATTCGATCTAACATTAATAACTATATAGATAAACAACCAATCATACACAACTCGTAAACCAAGGTGACCAAGTTGGCAACTGACATGGCAAATCACGCCAACATTGAAGACAACCACAAGAGACAACTTAGATCTAGAGTGTGTAAGGGGAACTAACGATATCGCTGAAACCACATATTACCATTGGGAAATAAGACACGCTCGTACCCATAGAACTGGTGGAGCTCGCAACTGGTAATCCAGGAGGAATAGATGTTCGGTACCTGCAAATCCTGCAAGCACAACAATGATACATATGCATATACATATAACAGGCAAGTGGTATAATTTCACAACGACACATCCTGCTCACAATGAGTGATGTGACATTGATTCTCCATGAAAACAGTCAAATAATATACAAACAATAATCTATATCTCATGACATCATCTTATCATATGAATTCAGGAATGGGGTTAGTATATCCATAATATCATTAAATGTATAACCAACCTAATCTACAACATAGCTAAGCATGTATAATCCATCAAGAACATGTTGCACATAAAAAAAACATCAATATGTAAATCCACAAATCCACATAGATAGTAAGACAATATCCTCATCCATAGAATCATTAGAGGAACATACGCCCACCTAATGTTAAAAATTGAAATGAGTAACTAAAACATATGGAGTCCTAAACTTAACTTAAGACATCCAATAGGAATCTAAAAAAATCTATTAAAAGCAACACACAAGATGGGTCGAGGAAGGGCACTACATCCTTGTGTCCCTAGATTTGACTTACTCCTAGAAGTCGCAAGGGTTAAGGTAACAACAAGCATTATTCAACCAAAACATTTTCTGCAGGCATGGGCAAATTATTAGTGTCTTTTGCATGTAATTACCGAAAGTATGCCTATTTCATTATTAAAGGTTTCATCAATCCATACATATTATTTTGTTTCAAACATTTTCTAACTCAAGGTAAGATTTCAACTCCCAAATTTTCATTCTTTACCTTATTTATCTAGGATAATGCGTTTCACAAGAAACACTAAGTTACAAACCTCCTACTAATTACCATATGTATGCTAAATTTCTAAGATATTACCAAGGAAACTTCATTTAACCATATTTTCAAACACAAAACTCATAATTTCCATCATCGAGTAGGCAAAAATCGAAATAATTCATACTATTTAAGCATCCCAACACTCCTTTAGTATCTATTTGTGTAGACACCTAAAAATGTCTCATTGATCATGTACTAATTATTCCTCTAATTGATTAAATAATTCTTTAGTTCTTTAATTAAGTTAATTAATCTTATTCTTCTAATTTCAAATGGCCTCATCATCTTACTAATAAATTCATTTCCAATTCTATCTCTAATCATTTAATCATTAATCCTCTTCTGAATATTAATTAAATATTTATTATTTTATTAATTGTGATTTTAATCCTTTAATTTAAATAAGCTTTATTATTTAATTAAATTCAATTTCTAAATAATTAAATAGTTTCTTTAAATTTTTTAATTAACTAATTATTTCTTCTAATTTAAATTTCAAATCCCCAAATTCTAATTTCATTTAATTTCTAATTTCTTCTAATTTCTTCTAATTTCATTTAATTTCATATTCTTCTAATTTCATCAATTCTCCAAATTCTTCTAATTTAATTTAATTTCTAATTTCTCCTAATTTCAAATACAAGTGCATGATTTCAAAAATCAAATTGAGTTTCAAAGTCAAGTTCTAAATATATTCAAATAACAAATTGAATTTAAAATAAATTCAATATTTGAGTTAAAATCTCATGCAAATATTTAAATTGAAAATCCAAGTTAAAGTTCAAGCACATGCTAAATTAATTAATTAAATCTTTAATTAATTAATTCAATTATCTCTTCAATTCCTATTTCTATCTTTTAGTTAGCTTTTTCTAAATAAAGCTCCCAGTCAACTTTCAATCAGTTGACTATCTCCTCCTCTTAATTTCCTCCAATCATTCTTTTTCATCTTTCAATCAACTTTTTCTCAATCAATTAACTCATTTAATCTATTCAATCTATTTTGCTTCACCTCCAAATTAGCAATTCAACTATCAATCAACATGCGAGCTCACCTGAGTTCCACCTCTTGATCAATCTGTTCCACCTTTCAATCAATCCTCTCCAATTATCTATGAATTGAGCATTCAATTGTTGGCATTATACACTCTAATGAGAATTGAAGGTGTTTTCATTGATGGCAACCTTCAGGAAAGCTTGTGGCATTCATCTGGTAAACCACCGATAGTCACTAGCACTAACAGGCACTTCACCGACAATGACAACAATGCATACCGACATCCCAATCGACAAGAATAAAATTTTGTTTATTGTATTTAATTGTAATTATCTTTTTTAAAGCCGACATGGTACATTGTAATAAAGTCATATATGTATGAGATCTTGTAAAAAATTTTGTAATAGAGGATAGATAGATGCAGGGATGAACAAATATTAAGGAAGATATATGCGAATGCATAAGGCAGATTTTGTATAAGGTTTATGGTTATAGTATGAGCTTAAATCGGTACTGAACCAGGCATAGTAGATGCTGAATTGTAGCAGTACATTGTATTGGATTTTCATAATCCATTTTGTAAGTTAGTGAGACTTCTATTTTGTAGATTGAGCAGTGAGCTCTAGGCAGTTGGCCTTTCTACATGTGCAGGCACCTCATTGTAAGTAATATTTATTCATTGGCTAGTGAGTAAATATTGTGGGTTGCAAATCCCACCGAGGTTTTTCCCACACTGGGTTTCCTTGTTAAACATCTTGTGTTATGGTTTGTTTTCTATGATGTCTTTATTGTTCCTATTTATTACATTAACTCTTATTTACCAGTACACAGTTTTGGAATGCAAAATACTTAATAAGGTTAGATATTCTACTCACTGGTAAGATATTGATTCACCCCCCCCTCCCCCCTCTTAGTATCTTTGGGACTGTCATTAATCCTAACAAGTGGTATCAGAGCCTGGTCCTCTATTTTCAAAATCCTAATAGCTTGAGGAAGATTCTGACACTGGTACAGATGGAAAACTTAAGAAAACAATTAGAAGGAGCTCTTGTGGACTATGATGTAGAGAAGTTGAAGAATATCAAACTTGAAGATGATCTGAGGACTGCACATGAATTCATTAAGGACTTCAAGAGAATCTTACTATTTCTAGAAATAAAAGAAAAGAACTTCATGAGAAGATGTAGTCTTAAGATGATGAAAAGGAAACTCTTAATGAGCTTATGAACAAATTGAGACAAGAAAACAATACTATGAGAAATGAAATGCAAGATATGACTATGAGATTTTGTAAAGACATTGAAGACAAGAAGAAGAATCAAGATGAATTTACTAGGAGACTCAATGATGCTGGAAATGAAAATCTAAGACTTAGTCATGAAAATGATATGTTGAAGACAGATCCGATTCACATGCAACATGATAAAACTGAACTTATGAGACAAATGGGAATTCTAGAAAATGAGTTGGCTACTGCAAATCAACATAAAGAGAAATTCAAGAAAAGTTCAGAAGAACTTGATAAAATGCCGAAAAGTCAGAAACCTAATGGAGATACTAATGGACTTGGATTTGAAGTTGGAGAAAGTTCCGGTATTGCAAACAATCATGATCACAACAAACCGGTAAGACAAGCTAATAATTACAAATTTAATGGGAAATGCTTTAACTGTAACAAGTATGGTCATAGAGCAAATCAGTGTAGATCTAGAAACAATCAAAACATTAATGCACCCACCAGTCAATGTTCCAAATGCAACAAAATTGGTCACAATTCAGAAAACTACAGAATGAATGTGAGATGTTATGTTTGTGGAAGATTTGGGCACTTATCTAATTAATGAAGAACACAAACCGACATAGGATATGGAAAGGCTATTCAAAAGAATAACGTGACTTGTTATGCTTGTAACAAGATTGGACATATTGCAAAATTTTGTAGAAGTCAGACTTCACTGACAAATAATAAAGGACCCAATTTGAAAGGAAAAGATAAGGTAGATGAAGTAAAGCATGAATTTTGAAAATAGTGGATTAGAAAGAGAGATCAAAATGTTGATGAGACTATTCCTTCACTAGTAGAACAAAGTATTACTCCACCGGCAAGATATTCTTCATCCAACTAAAAAGTAACCCTTTGGGGGTATTGTAGCAAGTTGAATATCAGGTAGTTTACCCTTAGTTGATGGTGAGAAGATAGAATTCTTCTCTAACTGGAAGATGTGTTAAGTTTCACTTAACCGACAAGCATTTATGTGGTTGTTGAAAGAAAAGTCATTATAAATAATTGGTTTTCCCTCTTTTTTGATTCACCGAGCATTCAAACTTGCATAGAGCGTGAAAAATGAGCAAAGGAATTCAAGGTGAAGAAGGGAAGTGGTTTCTTTCAAGCACTCAAACATTATCAGGAAACTTAAGGTATTTTTCAAATGGATTCCTCTTCTGCTCCTAAATTTATTGCAAACCCTACTCTTGTGGAAGTTGTAAAATGCCCTGGGCCCGTTTTCAAAATTATTCCCGAGATAGCTAAGCAAGATGATTCCATAGGCACATTTTCAAAAATTCTTAAAGGTGTAGCTTATGCTAACGACCCTAGAATTTATATTCACTGCAATATTGAAGAATTACATTCTGAGGCAGTATTAACGATGTTTAGAACTATAATTTGTGATGAAAATGGCAATGTCAAACTTGAGCACAAGATTGTTGAGACCTTAGGTTTTATTGAAATCTTGGACATCCTTGAATTTCTGAAGGAAGTAGTGAGAATTGTCCTTAGAAGGGTACATGGAGAATTTCTTTGGTTAGATTCAGTCTGCAAACTTACCAAGGAAGCAATTAGGGCAGTGACAGGTTTACCCTCAACCGGTAGTAGACCAGACAAGATAAAGAAGGTACCTAACAACACAATCATGACCTTAACCAGAGCAACATCTGATAGTAGATCTCTAAGAGTAAATGACATCAAGGATATCAATGTCAGATTCATAAGTATGATCTTAGGTTACAAGACTACACATGCAAATAAACTTAATTCAGTTTCTAGTCTTTGCATTAAAAGTGCTTATGATATGGTAAATAATGGTGAAAAAATAGATGTGTGTGAATGGATGAAGGATGAACTAATAGATAACCTAAAAAAGATAAAAGGTGATAAGAAAGGGACATTTCATTTTGGCAATCTTTTGGTATGCCTTATGTTGTATTTCTCAAAAGAAGTTCTCGATATTGAACAGAAAGATTTTGGATATGATATACCGGTAGGCAAACAATTGCAAGAAGCTTTCATCGACATGTTTACTGCTAAAGAAAATAATATAACTGAGTATTTCAAAGCTTTCCAAGCCAAAATGAAAACCAGAGAGAGACTACCACAGAGTATAGTAGATAAATATGACAAAGAAATCTATTTTGTGATTAAAAAGGATGAAATATGGATGGAAGCAGTTCTTCCTAGAACTGTATGGGTAACTAAAATGGGGTATGAAGCACATGTGAATATTATTGAGACATATGCTAAAGCCCTATTAGAAGCACCTAGAGAACCAACAAAAAAAGTTTTTGGTAATGTAGAAACAATTGAGAGCAGTGTACAAACAATGAAACAAAGAAAGAAAAGATGAAAGTAAATAAGGAGTGCATCAAAAAAAGTAAAGGAAATCAAAGAAAACATCATGAACATTACTGGAATTAAAGCAAGTGAACTGGAAGGATTGCAACCGGAGGCACACATTTCACCGGTTGGTACATCATTTGACAGTGAGATACTTGCTGAGTTCAAGAGAGTTGATAGGAAGAGAAAACCCTCACCGGTACCCTCTCCTTCACCCAAGAAAACAAGAAATTTGAGAAAGAAGCAACAGGTGGTAAGACAACCGACAAAGAAGTTAACACCCAAGAAGAAACAAAAATAGGTTATACCACCTTTGGATAACTTACTGAGTGAAATCACTAATGATGACAACTTAGAAAATGTGAGCAAATTGTATAATACATTCACTGATACAGAAAAAACAAAGTATTGAAAATAGTATAATTCTACATCTGGACATTTACAAGAAAGTGTTAATTGAAGTTGTAGATGACTTACCAAATGAATTGTATAGAAGGTTAGATGCAAAAAGGATTGCAGTAATGGAGTTAGATAAGAAACTTAAGATTGAAAGACTTCTAGCTGTAATCTAGTTGGCTCTAAAGAAGAGATTGATGAATTAATTTGTGAGGCTAACATATCAGTTTTTGCCAGCGGTCACCGGCAAGTGAGCTTAATGGCAGGAAGAGTTAATGAAATTGTAGAGGAAATGACTGACAAATGGGATATATTTTTTTGTAGAAAAGGAAAAATAGGAAGAATTAAACAGACCTAAGAAAACTTTCAAAGTATATCAGAAGGACAAGGACAAAGGGAAAGGTAAAGTTGGTGGAATACAAAACATAAAAAATAACTGACAACCTACCACCACCCTTGGTTACTACACTAGTACATATTGATGACATACCGACTACTAAAAATGTAGACATGACACATGATGACACTAACCCTGAATCATAAATTCTATTCACAATGAATATTGATACTCAGGAAGTGAACATTGTTGTGGACAAGGACAACACAAAGGTACAAAATGATATTATTGGAAACATTGCTGAGCAACTGACAGAAAATGTTGAGGTTGAAACACAAACAGAGCAAACAGAGCATTCAGAGCAACCCTTGGACAGTGGAATGGATACTTGTAGTATTGATGCTAGCACTGAGAAACCTACAAAGATAGTGACAGAGATACTGATAGCTGATAACATAGAGAAACCAACAGAGAAACTGACAGAGGCACAGGTACATATTGAGATAGTAAAACCGATAATCACTGAGAAACCCAAACCATTGCTAATTGAAATGAAAACTCAGACTGATCCACCAGAGGTTGATACAAACAAATTGGTTACTAATACTACAAGCACTGAGATAATAAAGGCAGTTGGTCAGACATTAGGTACTTCACTAAGTGAATTCAGGCCTACAAATGTGACATAGGTACTTTTGGACTCCATTAAAAAGATAATTGATTGTAATGCATTGGCCTACAAGGAAATTGATGATACAATACCCATTCTTAAAATGATTGCACCAAAATGCAATATAGATCATGTAAAGGATTCTTTAGGTCAGTTAGACACATTGTCTAAATTTATTGCTGGAAATGTATTAACAGTTGATAAAATAAATGAGGATACATTCAAAGAGAAAATGGAAAAAGAAAAATAAAAATTCTTTGAGGACACAATAAATAAGTGCACTGAACACATTGACACACTTTTACCGGCACTAAATACAACAATTTTGGAATACAAGGAACTATACAGGGATACATGCAAGCCACATCTGTTGACTCAGGACATTGAAAAAGAAATAAGTAAAGTACAAAAGGAAATAGATGATATAGCTGATAACATTATTGGTTCTTTAGAACCTATATCAGTTATTGAGCAAGAAATAATAGGATTTGAGGAAAAGTTGGAGAAATTAGAGAAAGAAAAAACAAGGATCAAGGCAAATGCCAGAGAGCTTAAGTATAAACTTAGTCCTAAATTGGATAACCTTATCTCTCTAAGAAATGAGATCTCTAAGGCATTAATTCAAGGGGAAAGGTCACTAGAGGAGAATATGCATCATCTCACCAACACGATCCAATGAACTAATGCAACCATGAATGATAGCAATAGATTCATACAAAGTTTAAACTTGGTTTTGGTTGATATATTTCAGATTGTAACCAACCGGTTACAAACTTCAAGGTGAAATTTTGCACTCGTTTGACAATTTTTGATAACCTTTGTCATTGATGTCAAAGGGGGAGTAGTGGACAGAGAAAAATGGCTATACAAAGGAGATCATCTGCTCAAGGGGAGAACATATTTTTGTTAAAATTTTTGGACTTCACTTTTTGGAACAATTTTTGGATTTTTCTCATGAGTGTTGCCATCAATGCCAAAGGGGGAGATTGTTGGCATTATACACTCTAATGAGAATTGAAGGTGTTGTCATTGATGGCAACCTTATGGAAACCTTCAGGAAACCTTGTGGCATTCATTCTGGTAAACCACTGATAGACACTGACACCAACATCGATAGGCACTTCACTAGCAGTGACAACAATGCATACTGACACCCCAACCGACATGAATAAAATTTTGTTTATTGTATTTAATTGTAATTATCTTTTGTAAAGCCGACATGGTACATTGTAATAGACTCATATATGTATGAGATCTTGTAAAACATTTTGTAATAGAGGATAGATAGATGGGATGAGCAAATATTAAGGAAGATATATGCGAATGCATAGGGTAGATTTTGTATAAGGTTTATGGTTATAATATGAGCTTAAACTGGTACTGAACCAAGCATAGTAGATGCTGAATTGTAGCAGTACATTGTATTGGATTTTCATAATTCATTTTGTAAGCCAGTGAGACTTCTATTTTGTAGATTTAGCAATGACCTCTAGGTAGTTGGCCTTCCTACATGTGCAGGCACCTCATTGTAAGTAATATTTATTCATTGGCCAGTGAGTAAATATCGTGGGTCACAAATCCCACCAAGGTTTTCCCACACTGGGTTTCCTCGTTAAACATCTTGTGTTATGGTGTGTTTTCTATGTTGTCTTTATTATTCCTATTTATTGCATTAACTCTTATTTACCGGTATACAATTTTGGAATGCAAAACACTTAATAAGGTTAAATATTCTACTCACCGGTAAGATACTGATTCACCCCCCTCTCAGTATGTTTGGGACTGTCATTAATCCTAACATGAATTCCTCACAATTCCTTTGAATCACGAACTTTGAATCTTTGTGTCATTTGTAGGTTACCAATGCGATATCTAAGAGCCACCATACCACAAATAAGAGAGGAGCAATGGAAGCTATATGCAGTCTTGGAATAGGGGGAATTGATTGATAAAATTTATATTCCTATTTCTTGCTTGTTTTGCATTATTTCATTGCCTGTTTGTTTGAATTCTAATTAGGATAGGGAATTGTGATTTCCCTTTCATTTCTAATTGATTTACATTAATTAATTTTAGCATATGATATTTTGGTGAACTCGACATGAACTAACAATAATTTAACCTTCTTTTTCTTTTGTGTAATTTGCAGATCGTACAAAATTTTATTTTTTTTGCAGGTTTGTACGGATTATAGAACAAATTCCAAATCATGCAATCACATTTACATCATCATGCAATCACATAGACGGGCTCACACAATCAATTAGATAGGGTCACACATTCGTGCGGACCCCATCACACAAAAGCCTTTACTCTATCATGCATTCGCTCATATACGGTCACACATTCATCAAGGTTATTTATGTGTCTATTTATCTACTATTTCTTGTTTTCAACTCTCTATTCTATTAAATTCTATATGAAATTGGGTAAATTTGAATACAGTTTACATTTATTGCATGCTTTAATTATAAAATTTTATGGAACATAACGTACAATTCAGGATTTCAGGTGCTAGGAGGATGAAGGAACAAAGAAGACAAGCCAGACACTATTAGTAAATCTTAAAGGCAGAAAACAAGATATGATATCTAGAGGACCAACCAACCATTCACAGATACAACAACCTATTTCTCTCATATAGAGTAAAATATGATTTTCTTAACATAGAGTGGATGATGAGAGATGTTGCTAGGGCATCACAATCTGTTTTGCAGGTTCCAGATTAGAATTAGCTTTCTTTTTTATTTTTTGTTTGGTCTATCTGTGTATCATGCAATCGCTCTGTCAGGATCATGCAATCGCTCTATCAGGATCACGTAATCACTCTGTCAAAATTATGCAATCACTTTGGTTAGAATTATGCAATCGCTCTATCAAAATTATGCAATCAGTCATAAAGTATCACATAATCGATCAGGTATCATTACACATTCATGTTTTTCATAGTTTAGTTTTCTATTTTATGTGGGTTTAATTGGGTTACTGATTATTTGTTTGCAACATGTGGTGAATTTACAAAGAGGATTAGATTATTACTGAATAATAAACACTCATGCTCTCACACTTCAATTTTGGGCTTAAAATAAACCTAGATAAAATGGACATGCAGGTTATCACACTTCAATTTTGAGCTTAAAATAAACATGCATGCATTCACATTTCAGTTTGGTGAATTAAAATTGACATGCACATGCGTATCTCACACCTAAATTTGGGTTTTAAGATGAATATGAATCAGGTTGCTCAATAGAATAACTCACATTTTATTTTTCTTAAGGGAAAGAACTTTTTATTGTGTTTGAGGTGGACCTACTGTTGCATCAGCTACCTTTCCACCCGCCTTCAGGGTCTTGGGAGAAAGGGAGAAGGTGATAACAACACCCAATTTTTTTTATTTAAGTAGTGAGGGGTATCTTTGACTAGGGATTTCATCACCCCATAGAGGTACTTCAAATTGGGATGCATTGGGGATATCATCTCTCCCAACGTACTCTCGAGTGGGTTTTTTGAGCCACTCTATAAATATACTAGTCAGGTGGTTAGAGTGTTGAGTGAATTTGACATATGTGGGGGCCTTCCCTACATCGATAATCTCAACTAAAGTATTAAGTGGATTTCTTTGAGAATCTATCATTGGATTGAGACCCCTCAAAATTTTACAATAAGAACCAACTTAGTAGCCCAGATCCTACATTTAGTGATTTTGGGAGTGTGGATCGTACCCCATAGATACCCCTCATGTACCTTGCATTATGAGATAGAAATGCCTTGGTGATAAGATCTTCAGATCTTCGGGGTAAGAGAGACTGACATGCCCGAGATGTGTGTCATGGAGTGGAGCCATTGCTGCCAAACTCTCTATCTATTCATCTTGTTTTGGTATTTTGCTACGGGAGCCTCATTGAATGGTGTCCACTTTCCAGCCTAAGATTGTATTCTATGCTTTTATATATATATCATTGTACTAGACTAGTATTGAGTCAGTATTTGGGCCATTTTAGGCCCTATCTTACATATATCTAAATTCTCATAGTTGGTCAGAACACAGTTTAGTCAGCTATACCTGTCTTCAAACAATTGTTCTTAGATTTGGAAAACAACAAACTTGTCCTACACACAAAATTACTGGAAACAAAGTCCATCTTGAAATGTCAGACAGTCCTGCAAACTCAAAATTTTACATACTTGTGACCATAGGCAGTCCTTGCATAGTCCTCATATTCCTCATTTACGTCCTTACTATCATCCTTAGAAGTTGCATATTCCTCATTTATGTCCTTAATATCATCCTCATATACATCCTTAGATTTAGTCCTTATTTAGACCTCATATACATCTATCTTAGTCCATCATCATTTGCATAATCATCCTAGAAATTCATAGCATGCATCTTAATGGGTCTCCCAGGTGATGGTTTGCTCCCCTTCAAGCAACCTAATCTAGTGCCAAACGATGGTCGATGAGAAAACATTGACGTTTTGGGTAACTTGGTCTGGCAATTAAAGAGAAACACACCTGATTATATAGGATTCGAGTATGAGCTAAATAGAGAGTATAAAATTGCCCATAGAATTGATAGAGAAATTGATTCACAACTTCTAAGAGAAGAGCTTGAAAAACTAGTGTTGCAAAAATATCAAAATACTCGATAAGTCTCATGTCAAAATCCTCAATAGGTCTAGTGTTGCATATTCCATATTTAGGTCTAGAGTCTTGCATTATTGTCGTCTTGCATTAGGTTTTAAACCATCCTCATATAGAAGTCTTAAATGGCATTCACAAGGTCACAAAAGGCAAAAAGTAAGATGGACCCAAAAAATGACCTATCAGTAAATCCAACTTGGAACACGGACATATCAAGTAGTCAACAGTCAAATCCTCAGGCAATGCCCACAATACATGAACTACAACAAAATTTTAACACGCGAAGAGATTGAATTAGCTCAACAGGATCCACATGTCCTTATGATCTTAGACACTCTTATACATAATGATAGGGACAAATATCTATCATTGTTATTACCAAATGAGGCTAAATTACCTAAAGATTTTGATATCACAACAATCTTACCACTAGGAAATACTTTGGGTCCAAATAGAAGTCAAATACCACATATGACAAAAACACAAGTGATGACCTCAAGTTTGATGTTATGATGAAAGAATAAGTATCCAATAGATTACTGAGAGGGGTGGTGAATAAGTAAACTGTAAAATTGATACAAACTTCTCAATCTCAAGTTAAAACTTACATAGTAAACTTTCACTATCAAGATCAATACTCATAAAAATACTCAACATCAACCGGTTAACTATTATAACAACTTAATAATAAACAACTTCAATCTTGTAAAAATCAAAATGCTTAATCATATATCAACATACTTCATCTCTCAATGCTTCCAGTTATCATGCCTTATCATAAGTTAATCAAATCAACAAATAAGATCATAACCACAAAAACATTCACCACTTGACATAAATATTTATACATGGAAATCCCAAATAGGTAAACCACAGTTTGATGAGAATCACAAGATAACTATCTGAACTCTTCTAAAGTTTTCCTTGTTAGGAGCCAAGCCTGTTAAAGCTTTTACAATAAGTCCTGCTAAGAACTAATCCTTTTAGGAATCACCCGGTTAAGGGATTTACAAAATGCCTTGATAAAAAGAAAATACCCTGCTAGGAGTAACCTCGATAGAGGATTTGAGAATCCAAGGTAATGGACCACCTTGTTAGAGGATTTAAGAAGTAACCAAGCTTGTTAGAGCTTACCCAGTTAGGGGATTTCAATTCTGTTGTAATTGTTAGAAAACAATAGGTTTTCTTAATGTGTCTAAATAGAACTAAATTTGCTTGATCAGATCCTTTTAAGCTTCAATCTACCTTTACTCAAATTGTAGATCCATTCTCTAGTTAGGCAACCACACACTCAACTGATTTCTGGCAACACTTTGCCAACAACTTTACAAACAACTTCATCGATCTTAAATACAAATCAATTAGGTCAGTAACACAACAAAAACCTAATTTTGTCATAGAGATTACAAACAAATTGGTTCAAGTATGACCATTGGATTTACATAAAAATCTATACACATTCTTCAAGAAATATCCAGCCACTCTATGATCACCTCTTCATCAGACTTTGTAACTCATCACGCTCTATGTATTAGATGCAATCCACTTTGCTCATTCCCTAGACAATCAAAGAAACAAACAAACATTCCAAAACAATCCGCACTTATCCTCATACAATGATCACATGCGTCACCAACATTACCGCTCATCATTAGATCTTAAATCAACAAATTTGATTGGTTAGGGTTTACCAAAAACAACTAGTAGGGTTTACCAGTTACATTGCATAGAAAGGGTTTAACCTTATACACCGGTTTACCAGTTAAACTCACAAATTTACATACCAGTTTACAACATCTTCCTCAAAGCTCTTCCTATCAGTTACAAGACAATATCAATAACAACGATAATATCAACAATATCATATATACCATTACCAGTTCAGTTGACATGAATGACAACATAACAAATCCTTAATGCAATGTTTATACAAATGCCAACAATCTCCCCCTTTGGCATTGATGGAAATACAAATATCAACACCTCTGATTGCTGATGTGATTGGTGAATAGGAATCCTACTTTACATTACCAAGAATTCACCATGCTCTATCTATCTTCAGCTTGTCGGTAGTTTCCCTTTTCCAGTCACATAATTCTTCTCCTAATCACATAATTCTTCTCCCAATCACATAATTCTTCTCCCCCTTTGACAACAATGCCAAATTGAAAGTAAAACATGTAATATCAAAATTTCACTGTCCATCAACAACATAGCCCCCCCTATAGAATACATCCACTTCTTCATCAATCCATGTAAAATTTTGCAAGTGATTCAGGGACTGATGCAATCAACTGTTAGCATTTTCACAAAGGGAGATTGTTGGCATTTCTGTAAGTTTGTTGGTATGAGGATATTGAGAAGGTTGTTGGAGATTGTTGATATAATTGTGAAAGGATGATTACTATCTTAATAATATTATTTTGTCATTGATGTCAAGCAATTGATTTTCTGATTCAGTATGATGTTGCCATATCTTGAAAATTATGTTTTGATGAGTATTAAGAGGTTGGTAAGTGACACATAATGAATGTGATAATGAAGGGGAATAATACGTTATTCAATGGGCAACTATTATTGAGTTAGACGATGATGAGATCATGTTGTTTTGATTTTTTTGATATCCTACATATGTTGCTGATTATAAGTTTAATACTATACTATGTCACCAAGCAAAGAACCTAGTCGGTAAACCCTAAGGTACCTAGTTGGTAAACCCTAAGGTTATCGATATCGGTTAAAGAAGGTAGAATGTATACCGAGTGAAGTTTAGTATTTATCGAGTAACAACCGAGTTATAATAGATCACATTGGATGAATAAAAGAATTATTTAATGAAGGATGCTGATGAGTTGGAGATGAATAAATGATTGATGTGCCGCGCAAGAAGTTTGTTGAGGATTGATGACATGGAAAATCAAGAGGAAGATCTACAACACAGATTGAACTACAATAACCTAGCACAAGTTCCAAGGTGAGGTAAACCATTTTCAGATCGAAGGATACAATGAACCTAGTCAAGTTTGAAGATCTGATGGCTAAGATTGATCATGGGAAATGTGATCAAGTAGATTAAGTGGTTAGGAATTATTTATAAATAAGACATTATTGTTGAACAATGTATGTGGGCAAAATAGAAGAATTGTGATACTACAGTAATGATCACCGAGCACAAAAGACTGAAGATCTGATTGAAGAACAGATTGAGAAGCCCAACAAGCCCAACAAGGGACAAGATAAGTCATATGAGAAGATTGTTTTGAGCAAATAGAATCTGCTTTAGCATTTTAGATGTGAAGTTGCAGATATATTTTATTACTGTTGTTTATTTTGTAAGTGATAGGAAATCTCTTAACCGAGTGGACTTAACAGTCTTATTTGTAAACCCTCTAGCAAGGTAACATTTTGAATGAGTGTTTGAAATCCTTTGACAAGGTCACTTCTAACAAAGTGCAAGACTCTAACAAGTCTGAGGGAAATCCCTTAACCGGGTCACATCTAGCAATGTGTTTGTAATTTGTAATTGGATTAGCTTTTAACCAAGTATACTCTAGAAGGGTATATTTCTTAGTGGGTCCGAAATCCCACAGTGATTTTTCCCTATTTGGGTTTCCATGCTAAATCCGGTGTTAAATGTGTTATGATGTCTTAAATATATCTATTTATGAGTTTTAATGATTTACTGTCATAGTTGCATATCAGTAGAGGCTACCGAGGTTGAATCTGTTGAATATATTGATGATTAAGTTTTTATGATTCACCCCCCCCTTTCATCTTAACTAAAAATTGGTATCAGGGATTTGGACTCCGGAAGAAAAGTTTAAAGGTACTTGATGCAAAGATCCAAAGATGTATAAAAGGGATGCACCAAAGCTGAACAAGTCAAGTTTCTCCACATGGCAGAAAAGGATGAAGTTGCACTTATCAGGAATTGGAGAGTATGCAACATATTATCTAGAGAATGATTACATTGCACCTAGCACCTACCCAATGACAATGGAAGAGATAAAGGCAAAGCAAGAACATATTCAAGCAATGATTGAAATAACATCAGCATTAACTAACTCAGAGTTTAATGACCTAGAAGGCTGTAGTGATGCCAAAGCAATGTGGAACAAGCTCATATCTGTGTATGGTGGTGATGAACATGTTCAAAGAGCAAAACTAGATAGTCTAAGAGGTCAACTTGAATTCATGAGAATGAATGAAGGTGAGAACATAACCCACTACAGTACAAGGTTAAAGGAGATTGTCAATCAAATCAAATGAGTAGGAGGAACTATTGAAGAAAAGGATGTAACAAGTAAGTTGCTTAGAACACTTCTACCTGCTTATGCCATTTGAGTCTCTGCAATCAATGAATTAAGGTCTGTACCAAACATGCCAGTTTCTTTGGATGCTACTATCAGTAAGCTACATGCATTTGAGTTAAGTAATTTTGATAATAGTGGGTCTTTGGTAAATAAAGTTGAATTTGCATTCAGTTCTTTTCATATTGGTGAATCTGATGATTACAATGATAGAATGTATAAGTATACTGAAGGAAATCACAGTGGAGCAAGTGAAAGATTTCACAAAAACATGGAAGAGGTACACAAACTATATGAGGAAATCAGAAAGCAAGAAGAGTTTGAAGCATTATTAGCCAGAAGGTTACCAAGAGGCAAAGGTAAGTATAAGGGAAAGTTACCTTTAAAATGTTTTAACTGTGATAGAATAGGACATATGGCTTCTAACTGTCCTGATAAGGAATATAGTGAAAAGAGAGACTACCGAGATGACAGACAAAAAGACAACCAATACAGAGGACACTGAGACTTCAGAAGGAGAGATAGAAAGACATGCCGAGTAGCTGATGAGGAATCCAATGATGATAAATCTGATGGGACTGAGATAGAGGAAGTTGTTTATGTGGCTATCAAAGATGGATCAGATGAAGAAAGGTATGAAGAAAAATCCCTAATATCTCATATAAATAAAAATGATTCTTGGATCATAGATAGTGGATTCTCACATCACATGACAGGTGATAAACACAAGTTTGTTAAATTAGAAGATTATGATGGAGGTTATGTAAGATTCGGTAATGATGCACCATGTCCAGTAAGAGGTAAAGGATCCATAACACTCCTTGACAATGCTAAATGTGATGATGTATACTGGGTTGAAGGTTTGTAATACAATTTGTTGAGTGTAGCATAGCTAAACAATACAGGATACCAAATAGAATTTCAGAAATTAAGTGTCAAGGTTCATGACAAACATGGAAAGGTGGCTGCTACCGGGACACAATAAAAAGATAATACATTTCATCTTGACTCAACTCAGAACAATTGTCTATATGCTAAAATAGAAGATACCTGGTTATGGCATAAAAGGTTTTGTCATGTAAATTTTGATTACCTGATCAAAATAAGCAAGAAGCACCGAGTAAGAGGTCTACCGAGCTTGGAAAAAACTGAGAATACAATATGCCATGGATGCCAGATGGGCAAGATGAAAAGGTCAAGCTTTACAAGTAAGTCCAACACTTCTAAAGGAATTTTAGATCTTGTGCACACTGATCTTTGTGGTCCTATGAAAGTCCAAAGTTATTATGGAGATAGATACTTCATATTATTTGTGGATGATTACTCAAGAATGATGTCAGTTATGTTTTTAAAAGAAAAATCAGAAGCCTTTCAAATGTTCTAATGGTATAAGGCTAGAGTTGAAAAAGAATCAGGAAGACAATTGAAATGTCTAAGATCTGATAGAGGAGGAGAATTCATTTCTGATGAATTTAACCTATTTTGCAATGATCATGGTATAAAGAGACAAGTGTCTGCACCGAGAACACCTTAGCAAAATGGGATAGCTGAAAGAAGAAACATATCAATTGTAGATTGTGCCAGAAACCTGATGATAGAAAAGAGGGTACCTCAAACATTTTGGAGAGAAGCAATCAGCACTATAGTTTACACCCTGAACTGAGTACAACTGAAGAAAGGAACTTTGAAGACACCGTATGAAGTCTGGAATGACAAGAAACCTAATGTAAGTTATTTTAAGACATTTGGAAGTAGATGTTATGTTCACAAAGATGATATAAATGGAAAGTTTGATCAGAAAGGCGAGGAAGGAACATTTCTTGGTTATTCTTCTAGAAGCAAAGCATTTAAATGTTTGATAAAATCATCTAACAAAATAGTAGAAAGTGTAAATGTGAAAATTGATGAATTTGCAGAAAGAAATGATGAAGGAAATTCCAAAGAACAAGAAGATTATGAAGAGTTTGTTTATGTTCAACTGAGAAGTCCTATTGAGAAAGTTGATGAAGAAAGTAAAGAAAATATTCAGTTACCGAGTGATGAAGAAGATCATACAGAGCCTACCGAGCCTATATTAGCCAAGTATGTCAGAAGAAATCATGCTTCAAGTCAAATTATAGGAGATAAGGATGATCCAGTAATGACAAGGAACAAACTAAGACAAAACACATGTTTGATATCTGAATTTGAATCGAGGATAGTAAAAGAGGCATTTAGTAATGAAGATTGGATAAATGCTATAACAGAAGAAATTGAACAAATCAAGAAGAATGAAACATGGACACTGGTCCCAAGACCAAAAGAGAAAAATGTAATTGGTACAAAGTGGATGTTCAAAAACAAGCTAAATGAAAAAGGAGAGGTCATTCGGATAAAGCAAGACTAGTTTGCAAAGGTTATGCTCAAGAAGAAGGAATTGATTATGGTGAAACTTTTGCACCTGTGGCAAGACTTGAAGGAGTGAGAACATTGTTGGCATATGTTGCTTTCAAAATTTCAAGGCATATCAAATGGATGTTAAATATGCATTTTTAAATGGTATATTAGAAGAAGAAGTTTATATTGAACAACCTGAAGGATTTATTGAAGACAAGAATAAAGATCAGGTATTTAAGTTGAACAAAGCATTATATGGCCTAAAGCAAGCACCTAGAGCATGGTATGAAAGACTGCACTCTTAATCAAGATTGGATTTATAAGAACAAGTGAAAACAACAACATGTATATAAAAATTGATGAAAACAATGGTGTACTACTTTCAGCCATATTTGTTGATGATATTATTTTTTGTGGAAATGACTCCCTATGCAAGAACTTTAGAAATGAAATGTGCAAAGAATTTGAGATGTCATTAATCAGTGAAATAAAGTATTTTATAGGTTTATAGATACTGCAGATGAAAAATGAGATTTTCATTACTCAATCCAAGTATATAAAGGAAATCTTGAAGAAATTTGGAATGGAGGATTCTAAACCTATAAGTACTCCTATGACTACCAACTGTAAACTATCAAAGAGTGATGAATCTGCATCTGTTGATGAGACACTTTACTGATCTATGATTGGAAAGTTGTAATATGTGGTTCACAACAGGCCGGATATAGCACATGCAATAGGTATAGTTGCAAGATTTTCTGTAGATCCCAAAGAAACCTATATGACAATAATCAAGAGAACTTTCAGATACCTGAGAGGCACTGGAGATTATGGCTTAGTATATCAAAAGAGGAATGTTTTTGACCTAAAAGTCTATACTGATGCTGATGGGGCAAGAAACATTGATGATAGGAAAAGCACAAGCGGTGGAGCTTTCTTTTTGGGAGACAGACTAGTAAGTTGGCTTAGCAAGAAACGAGGATGCATTTCACAGTCAACAGCTGAAGCTGAATATGTCATGTAGCAGCATTGAATTGTACTAATATAGCATGGATCCAACAATTGTTGGAAGGTATGAATGAGAAAGTTACCGAGCTAGTAACTATATTCTATGATAATACTAGTGCCATTAACATTTCAAAGAATTTGGTAATGTACTCTAAGACAAAGCATATCTCTATAAAGTATCATTATCTCATAGAAGAAGTTCGAGAGAAGAAAGTTGTGCTGGAATATATCAGCTCAAAGGAACAGATAGTAGATATTTTCAGAAAGCCATTGCCAAGGGACACTTTTGAGTATCTTAGAAGTAAGTTAGGGGTCCTACCCCTATCTAGTATTTACTGATAGAGTTTGGTGAAAGCATAAATTCTATGACTCAACAGGATAACTATTTATGAGTTGATGCTGCTTTACACTTTAGGAGGTCACCTAAAGTTGTACAAGAAAAGTGAATGAAGACACAAATGCTTTGACCGTGAATCAGACTGCAAGGAAATTACTTCACAAAGGAAGAAATCATGATTCAGTTTTACTTTTTGGCATTGTTGTCAAAGGGGGAGAAGACTAAATGGAGAAGTCTAAATGAAGAAGCTAGAATAAGACTAATGACTGGGGGAGAATTCTAGAAAATTTTAGGAGAAGTTTTAACAACAATCTAAATCCGAATCAATTGAAATAAATCATGCTGGTATTGCCATTAAAGTTGGTTTTTCCATCAATGCCAAAGGGGGAGATTGTTAGCATTTTCACAAAGGGAGATTGTTGGTATTTTTGTAAGTTTGTTGGTATGAGGATATTGAGAAGGTTGTTGGAGATTGTTGATATAACTGTGAAAGGATGATTACTATCTTTATAATATTATTTTGTCATTGATGTCAAGCAATTGACTTTCTGATTCAATATGATGTTGCCATATCTTGAGAAGTATGTTTTGATGAGTATTAAGAGGTTGGTAAGTGACACAGAATGAATGTGATAATGAAGGGGAATAATAAGTTATTCAATGGGAAACTATTACTGAGTTAGATAATGATGAGATCATGTTGTTTTGATTGTTTTGATATCCTACATATGTTGTTGATTATAAGTTTAATACTATATTATGTCACTGAGCAAAGAACCTAGTCGGTAAACCCTAAGGTTATCGATATCGGTTAAAGAAGGCAGAATGTATATCGAGTGAAGTTTAGTATTTACTAAGTAACAACTAAGTTATAATAGATTGCATTGGATGAATAAAAGCATTATTTAATGAAGGATGCTGATGAGTTGGAGATGAATAAATGATTGATATGCCATGCAAGAAGTTTGTTGAGGATTCATGACATGGAAAATCAAGAGGAAGATCTACAACATAGATTGAACTGCAATAACCTAGCACAAGTTCCAAGGAAGGAATGCAAGTTCCAAGGCGAGGTAAAACATTTTCAGATCGAAGGATACAATGAACCTAGTCAAGTTTGAAGATCTGATGGCTAGGATTGATCATGGGAAATGTGATCAAGGAGATTAAGTGGTTAAGAATTATTTATAAATAAGATATTATTGTTGAACAATGTATGCGGGAAAAACAAAAGAATTGTGATACTACAGTATTGATCACTGAGCACAAAAGATTGAAGAACAGATTGACAAGCCCAGCAACCCAACAAGGGACAAGATAAGTCATATGAAAAGATTGTTTTGAGCAAATAGAATCTGCTTTAGCATTTTAGATGTGAAGCTGCAGATATATTTTATTACTATTATTTATTTTGTAAGTGACAGGAAATCTCTTAACTGGGTGGACTTAATAGTCTTATTTGTAAACCCTCTAGCAAGGTAACATTCTGGACGAGTGTTTGAAATCCTTTGACAAGGTCACTTCTAACAAAGTGCAAGACTCTAACAAGTCTGAGGGAAATCCATTAACTGGGTCACATCTAGCAATGTGTTTGTAATTTGTAACTGGATTAGCTTTTAACTGAGCATACTCTAGAAGGGTATATTTCTTAGTTGGTCCGAAATCCCACAGTGGTTTTTCCCTATTTGGGTTTCCATGCTAAATCTAGTGTTAAATGTGTTATGATGTCTAAAGTATATCTATTTATGAGTTTGAATGATTTATTGTCATAGTTGCATATCAATAGAGGCTACTGAGGTTGAATTTGTTGAATATATTGATGATTAAGTTTTTATGATTCACCCCCCCCTCTCATCTTAACTAACATCAACGTCATGCTCAGTTAACTTCATGAAGAGGGACAACCCCCAACTGACTTCTAAGATACTCAAAAGTGGTCTTAGGTAGAGGTTTGGTAAAGATATCTGCAAGCTACTCCTTGGTAGAAACATGCTCTAAGATAACATCTTTACTTTAAAATTTTTCCCTCAAGAAGTGATACTTCAATTCAACATGCTTGGTGTGAGCGTGCAAAACAAGATTCTTGGAAATATTTATGGCACTTATATTATCACATAAAATATTTATAGGTTTTGAGATCTTCATCTTAAATCCTTCCAAAATGTGCCTCATCCAACTAGCTTGTGTGCAATTCATATAAGATGCAAAATACTTAGCTTGAACAATAGTTTGTGAATTACAACTTTGCTTCTTACTACTCCATGAAACTAGCCTTCCTCCTAGAAAGAATGCTCCACCGGTAGTACTTTTTCGGTCGTCAATATTTCCTGCCCAATCAGCATTTGTGTATGCCTTAAAATCAAAGTTTCCACCATATGGATACCATAAACCATAGCCAACTGTACCTTTCAGATATCTAAAACTTCTCTTGGTTGCTATTAGGTGTGCTTCCTTTGGATTCTTCTGAAATCTAGCAACTATACCAACCGCATGGGCAATATCTGGTCTGCTATGAACAACATAGTGTAATTTGCCAATCATTGACCTGTATTCCTTTTCATCAATAGACTTAGATTCATCTTCCTTGGATAAATTACAACCTGTAACCATTGGTGTTCCAACTAGTTTACAGTCACTCATGCCAAAAGTCTTCAAAACCTCTTTCACATACTTAGATTGAGTAATGGAAATACCATTCTTCATTTGCTGTATTTGCAAGCCTATGAATTTTTTTATTTCCCCTACTAAATACATTTCAAACTCATTTTTCATTTAATCTACAAAACTATTTCTCATGACATCATTACCTCCAAAATAAATATCATCAACAAATACTTCACTGACCAATATTTCATCTCCTTCAGACTTGAGATAAATATTACTATCATCACTGGTTCTTGCAAATCATATCTTCATCACATGTGTATGAAGCCATTTATACCATACTCTGGGTGCTTGTTTTAATCCATACAAAGATTTATGCAATATGCATACCATGTCTTTCTCATTAGTCAATACATAACCATCTGGCTGCTCTATGTATACCTCTTCTTCCAATATCCCATTCAAAAATGCAGATTTAACATCCATTTGATATACCTTGAACTTCTTATGGGCTACAAATGGAAGTAAAGTTCTAACACTTTCCAATCTTGCTACTGGTGCAAAATTTTTGCCATAATCTTCACCTTCTTCTTGAGCATAACCCTTGCAAACTAATCTTGCCTTGTTGCGAACTACAACACCATCTTCATTTAATTTGTTTTTGAATACCCATTTAGTACCTATAACATTCTTATTTACCGGTTGGGGTACCAGGGTCCAAGTGTTGTTCTTCTCAATTTGATCCAATTCTTCCTCCATAGCTTTAACCCAATAATCATCACCAAATGTCTCCTTAGTACTTCTAGGTTCAATGGTGGAGATCATGCAAGAGTTCTCTCTTATTTTCCTTCTAGTTAGTACTCCAACATCCTTATCCCTAATAATCTGCTCAGGATTGTGGTTCAGTCTCACATGCCTAGGAACAACATGATCATTCTCTTCAGGGTCAATTTCTTCATTGTCATCTTCTTCTGAATTTATTTGTTCTGGTTGAACAAGTGCATCAGAATTTGCTTTACTGGTTTTTGATTTAACAATTTTAGGTTCCAAAAGCAAAATGCAAGGATCTTCATCCTTTTTCTCTGAATTGGTTCATTCTGAGACTTCAGGAAATTCATCTACATGAACATCAACACTCTCAATAATTCTCTGTTTCTAGTTGTTGAAGCATTTATAGTTCTTACTCTTGGTGGAATAGCCAAGAAATATGCCTTCATCACTCTTAGCTTCAAACTTGCTTATGTAATCACCTCTTTTAATAAAACATTTGCTACCAAATATCTTAAAATAGATAACATCAGGTGATCTTCCATACCAATATTCATAAGGGGTCTTGTCCTTACCTCTTTTCATCAGAATGCAGTTCATTGTGTAGACAACTATACTTACAACTTCTTTCCAAAATGTTTTTGCTACACTTTCTTGTATCAACATTGTCCTAGCAGCTTCATCAACTGACTGGTTGTTCCTCTCCGCTATACCATTATGCTATGGTGTCCTTGGTGCATAAAGTTGTCACTTGATACCATTCTCATCAAAGTACTTAGTTAATTCCTTAGAAGTAAATTCATCACCTTGATCTATTCTCAAACATTTTATGTTTTTGCCACTCTCTTTCTTAGCTAAGGCCCTAAATGCCTTGAACTTACCAAAAGCTTCATTCTTATCCTTCAAGAATGTGACCCACATCATCCTTGAACAATCATCAGTGAAGATCATAAAATACTTGTCACCTTGAATGCTTCTTGTTCTTATTGGTCCACATAGATCTGTATGAACCAAATCTAACAAGTGCTCTGTTGAGAAGGACTTGCTCTTGAAAGTTGAAGAAGTCATCTTTCCTAACTGACATTCTTTACAAAGAGCATTAACTGATTTTTCTAGCTAAGGCAAACCTCTTACTATCTTGGATTTGCTCACTTTAACAATGTTATCAAAGTTTATATGAAAAAATCTCCTATTCCAAAGCCAACTATCATCTATCTTTGCAATCAAACAGTTGCTAACTTTAGGATTAAGATGAAATAGATTAACTCTAATTTGTTTCCCAGTTGCAATCAATTCACCTTTGTTGTCAAAGGTTTTGCACATACCATTTCTAAACTCAAGTGGGTATCCTCTGTCATTAAGTTGTGCCACACTCAGAAGATTGTGCTTTAGGCCTTCAACCCAATAGACATCGTTAGCACTACTCTTCCCATTAAGAGAAATAAGTCCCTTACCTTTAACCATAGAAGGTTAGTCATTGCCAAATCTGACAACACCACCATCAAATTCCTTCAAGGAAAGATATTTTCTCTGATCATCGGTCATGTGATGTGAACAACCACTATCAATGATCCAATCATCATAGTTATCCCTCTTGGACACTAGTGCCTTCTGATATGATATCTCTTCCTTAATAGCTACAGACACAATATCTTCACTAGCATCATCATCGGATTCTTCATCAGTAATACCACTGTCAACCGCTATAAGACAATCTCTCTTGCCTTTACCCTTATACTTCTTGAATTTGTCTCTCTTGTATTCATTTTCTCTATTAGGATAGTTAGCTCTTATATGACCAATATTGTTGCATGCAAAACATTTTAAAGATAGTTTACCTCTACATTTCCCAGTACCTCTAGGTAGTCATTTTGCCAACAACGCTTCAAGATCCACTAGGCTGTCTTCATCATCAACATCTCTGCTGGATCTAGATTCATAAGCATGACAAGTATCTCTACTTTTTCTCACAGATGGGTTAGAGATAGAAGCTTTGAATGTAGATTCTAATTTCTGTACACTACCATCATAACCATTTAATACAAAAGCAGTGAATTTGCCAATGATAGAGTCAAGAGTTACCTTAGTTTTGTCAGTGGACTTCAACTCCTGAATAGCTGCAACTTGGATAGCATAGACTGGTAGCAGGGTTCTTAGTACCTTACTGATCATTGTGGCATCTTCCGCTTTCCCTCCTACACTCTTTATTTCACCAACTATATCTTTTATCCTTTGAACATACTGCTGGATATTCTCACCTTCAGACATTCTCATGTCATTAAAATTTCCTCTTAGGCTCTCCTCTTTAGCAATCTTCACATGTTCATCACTGCTATAAATCCCTTCAAGTTTTTTCCATACTTCATATGCAGTTTCAAGACCATGAACATCTACATATTCAACATAAGACATGGAACTGATAATAGCCTCCAATTCTTGATGATTTTCTTGTTGTTCTTTCTTCTGATCACCAGTCAGAGTTCCAATAGGTGTAACATATAGAGTTTCTACATGATCCCAATACTGACTTCCCAAACTCTTAATGTAAATCTTCATTCTGTTGCTCCATATCCTATAGTTATCTTTGTTGAACTTCAAAGCTTCCTTCTTCATCATGATCTACAAGATCTTTTCCTCAAGTTGTTAGGCTTTTAGGTTAAAGAGAACCTGAGACGCTTTGATACCAATTGATGGTATGATGAAAGAGTAAGTATCTAGTGGATTATTGAGAGGGGGGGGGTGAATCAGTAAATTGAAAAACCAATACAAACTTCCCAATCTGAAGTTCAAACTCACAAAGTAAACTTTCACTATCAAGATTAATACTCATAAGAATATTGAACATCAACTGGTTAACTATTATAACAACTTAACATTAAACAACTTCAATCTTGTAAACATCAAAATGCTTAGTCATATATCAACATACTTCATCTCTCAATTCTTTGAGTTATCATTCCTTATCATAAATTAATCAAATCAATAAATAAGATCATAACCACAAAAACATTCACCACTTGACATAAATGTTTATACGTAGAAAACCCAAATTGGTAAAAACCATGGTGAGATGAGACTCACAAGATAGCTATCTGAACTCTTCTAAAGTTCACCCTATTAGGAGCCAAGCCTATTAAAGCTTTTACAATAAGTCGTATTAGGAATCACCCGATTAAGGGATTTACAAAATGCCTTGATAAAAATAAAATACCCTACTAGGAGTAACCTCGGTAGAGGATTTGAGAATCCAAGCTAATGGACCACCTTGTTAGAAGATTTAAGAAGTAACCAAGATTGTTAGAGCTTACCATGTTAGGGGATTTCAATTCTGCTGTAATTGTTAGAAAATAATAGGTTTTCCTGATTTGGTTGAATAACACTACATTTGCTTGATCAAATCCTTTTAAGCTTCAATCTACCTTTACTCAAACTACAGATCTATTCTCTAGTTAGGCAACCACACACTCAACTGATTTCTTCCAACACTTTTCCAACAACTTTACAAACAACTTCATCAACCTTAAATACAAATCAATTAGGTCGGTAACACAACAAAAACCTAATTCTCTCATAGAGATTACAAACAAATCGGTTCAAGTGTGATCATTGGATTTACATAGAAATCTATAGACATTCTTCAAGAAAATTCCAGCCACTCTATGATCACCGCTTCATCAGACTTTTTAACTCATCACGCACTATGCATTAGATGCAATCCACTTTGCTTATTCCCTAGATAATCAAACAAACAAACAAATGCGACAAAACAATCTGAACTTATCCTCATACAATGATCACACGTGTCACCATCATTACCACTCATCATTAGATCTTAAACCAACAAACTTGAATAGTTAGGGTTTAACAAAAACAACTGGTAGGGTTTATCAGTTACATTGCATAGAAAGGGTTTAACATTATACACAAGTTTAACTCACAAACTTACATACCGGTTTACAACATCTTCCTCAAAGCTCTTCCTACTGGTTACAAGACAATATCAATAACAACAACAATATCATCAATATCATATATACCATTACTATTTCAATTCACATCAATGACAACATAACATATCTGTAGCATCGGAATTAGGAATCATCAAAGCAATATATAAAAGGACATATTATTCATTATTAGCTCAATCACACATTGCAATGATCTAATCCTAAGCACACTCAATAGAGACATAAAAAAAAAGCATTCAAAAGCAAAGATCATGCAAACCAGATGACTATTTGGATGCTTCTTCCATGCGGCTCCATTGTTCTTCTTTCCTCTTCAATTGGATTTGTGGATCTCACCTACAAGTGCACATACAATTGAAAGCAAGATTGACTTTGATGAAAAGCTCAAGAGTACTAGAATCATAAATTTGATAGTCTGATAGGGATCTTTTTTTGATTGATGAAGATCATCCAATTTATAGAGAAATTGGAGAAATGAACAAATTAGCATGAAAGTGATTCGAATAGAAATTCAAATCAAGAATAGCAAAATTATGACATGTTTCTATGCAAAGGCTTATGACAATTTTATGACAAATTCTATGACAAATTTCTATGTCAAGACAAATTCTATGACAAATTTCTATGTCAAGACAAATTCTATGACAAATTGCTATGTTAAGAACTTATGACAATTTATGACAAATTTCCATAAATTTAGGAGAGAAATAGGAGGAAATTGAATTTAAGAATTAAGAAATTAGAAAAATAGGAAGAATTAGGATTTAGAAATTAGGAATTAGGAAATTAATGAAAATTAGAAATTAGTGAATTAATTAATAATTTTTCATTTATTAATAATTCACAAAGAGGGAAAATTGATGAAAGACTAGGAAATTAGGTGAATCAATTAATAATTTTTCATTTATTAATTAATTCACAAAGAGGGAAAAATTAATTAGCCAATCAAATGAAACATTTAATTGCGACATGAAGACCTAGGATAAATAAATAAATAATTTAATCCTAGAGGAAGAAATAACACACAAGGTTAAATGATTAAATCAAAAACCCTGGAAGACGAATTAGGTCTTGAAAGATAATTGACTCGATTTGATTTGATTTTGGATTGATAAATGACCAATGTGATAAATGATTTGATTGATAAATGCGCCAATTGACGAGGAACAATGACAAATTGATCCAAATTGACATAATTAAGACAGACAATGATCGATAGCAAAATTGATCGCAAAATGACAAGATCGACAAGAGGACAAGGATCGATGACAAAATAGATTGCAAGATGACAAGATTGAAAACAACCATGATCGATGACAAATCGATTGCAAAATGACAAGATCGAACAATGACAACGATCGATGACAAATTGATCGCATGATGACAAGATTGAAAAGAGGACAAAACCCTAATTAGGATTGACGATGTCCAAAATGATGACAAATAAGCACGCTCATTGATGCAACAAGATAAAATCAATCAAAATCATGACTGGATAATGTTGTCGACAAAACCAAATTCGAAGACGAGATGATTGAAGAATATAGAAGAATGACTCGATGTTCGCAAATGATAAAGACCAAGTGCATGACATAGGAGAAATGTTAATGCGACGTAAAAACCTAAAATGAGGCAATGCGCAAATGTTAAAGTATGACTTCGCAAGCGTTGACCATTTTTGGGTGTCTACAATATCATTAATGCAATATTTATGCAAATGCCAACAAAATTTTCCTTAGAATGCACCAACATCATCTATACAAACAAATATCATTTCAAATGTGAATTCTCAATCAAGTGCACCATCCTCAACAATAAAATTTAGTGCATCAACATAGGCTATACTGATAATGTCAAGTGTCTCAGCACCTATTCAAACACAAGTTCCTCATGCAACAAATGTGACTCAACCTCTGATTTCCTATTCCATAGGATCTACATACAGTCATCAGAATACAAACCTAGGTTCCACTAATACAATGAGTAAAACCCACCCAAACATGGGTTCACATATCGCTTATTTCACAGTACCTAGTGGAACCCATAACACACGAAATTATAATTATGGTACCTTTCAACAACCTCCTAGTTATACTACCACAAATCCTTTTGTGGGAAATATACATGTGCAAAGTGTACCCTTGACTCAAATAGATATTTTGTCCCAATAAGTACAAAATCTACAACAACAAATGACAACTATACAAACCAGTAATGATAAAAATAGATACACAATGCAGGACTTATGTCCTTATCCTTTTGATCACACATTATACATGCCGCCTTTTCCACCACATTTTGAAACACCAAAATTTGATAGATATCGAGGGAAACATGATCCTAGAGATCACATCAGAGAGTTTTTTACATGTATAAAGGTTGCAAGTGAAGACACTTATCTAATGAGACTGTTTCCTAAAAGTTTGGGAGGCTCAGCCTTGGAGTGGTTTTCACATCTACCACCAACTATCACATCATGGGGTGAATTAGCTGAACATTTCATTGCTAACTTCTCACATAACATTGAAACCCTAGTCACTTTGATGGACTTATGTGACACAAAACAATATGAGAATGAAACATTCACATCCTTCATACAAAGATGGAGAGCTCTCTATAGGAGATGCAAGACTATTATTCCAAAAATAGAGCAAGTTGACAAATTCAAAGAAAACTTAATCCCTAAAATCAAGTACCCAATACAAATGCAATGTTTGACCACATTTAAACACATCATTGAAAAATCCCTAAAGTGTGAGAAAGGACTAGTGGAACAAGGTCTCATAAAATATGGCAATAAGATCAACAATGATAAATCCAAATTTTGATAAAAAAAAAAAACGTGACCAACAGTGGTGTTGTAGATGCCTGTATAGTGAACAAAACTCAACTGATTTTGTCTTTACAAGGTCCAAGTCAATAATTTAGCCCACAAACATATAATATCAGTGTATCAACTAATGTAAATACTGTGCAAACTATGAACACAAAATTCCCAAGGGTAAATGCTCCAAAAAGGAATTACACACCTCTAGGGGAACCTATTGAATCAATGTTAAAAAAGTTGATACAAACAAACATGATCACTTTTCTAGAAGTAGGAGTATATGAACCAACTCCTTTCAAACCTACATGGTGGAATGATATTGATTTCTGTGAATATCATCGTACTAAAGGTCACAAAACTGCAAGTTGCTATAAATTGAAAAAATTAATCAAAGACATGATTGATCAAGGTGACATCACGATTGACACCAACAAAACTTCAGCGAACATGAATCATACCATCTTTAAGGATCCATTTGTCAAACATGATAAAGGGAAGGCATCTACATTAGGAACACAAGATAACACAACTAACTACACAAAATCTCATACGACTATACTATTCATGCCATTAGCTCAAGAGATGTAATAAATGATGATTCACAAGAAGAAATCGATAAGATGAGAAATATCAAGAGACTTACAACGATGATAACCAAATTTGCATGCTATCAGAAGCATTGAAATATGACGAAGACAAGAATCTCCATCTTATGGATTGGGGGCATGAAGAACCGTTTCATTCAGGATGGTTTGAAGATGAACTTATAACACATATCATGGATGTTAGACTTGCACATGATGACTATAGGAAGGGATATGAAATAAAACTTGATAACACAACATATGTTATAGATAGTTCCTTCACAAGAGATGATACAATGGCTACAATCATGATAACTCCTAGAGACAAAGACTATGTAGTAGTTACTTGCAGATCTAAAGTAACTTTACAAGGAGTACCATCAAACCCACCACCAATAGTAGGGACCTATAATATTGTTGAACAACTCAGGAAAAACCCAGCACAAATATCACTCTTTGAACTATTGCGTTTATCACCAACTCATAAAGCTAACCTAGACAAAGCACTTCAAGATTCAGTAGTTGATAGAGATATAGATGAAAATTCCTTGTAATCCATGGTGGGAAATTTGGCACAGGGTACCCGTATTGCATTCATAGAACATGATATTCCCAGTGATAGACTTCTCCATAATGACCCCATCTAGAAGCTTACATACATAAGAGAAGAGTCATAAGAGTACTTATAGATGGAGGAGCCGGTCTCAACATCTGTACATTAAAGATGGTTAAGGCATTGTGATATTCTGAGCTTCATATTGATCCTTCAAAAAGAATAAACATCAAAGCATATGATGATGAAGAGTGTCCTTCAAAATGTATAGTTACACTACTAGTGCAAGTAGTACCTATAACAATAGAGATTACTTTCCAAGTGTTGGACAAAGAACTAGGGTACAACATGTTATTGGGTTGCCCATGGATTCATACCATGCAAGCTGTACCATCAACATTTCACCAATGTGTTAAATTCCCATATAATGGCTTTGAAATCACCATCAAAGGTGATCCAAACCCATTCCAAAACTGTAATCACTTAAAGGAAAGTGTAGATAACCAGGTACCCATTAAACAAGAAACACCCCTCACTACACAAATGGAGTCATTAACGATCACATAAATACAGAAGAATGTGCCTACAACATCTACTTTGCAGATTAAAGATATTGGTTGTGAGGAATACTCTATTTCAAGTACCTCAAATGGAAAACAATTATCTGTTTCTCCTAGGTCTTTTGGGAAGCCTAAAAACATAGTAATAAAACAAGACAAAGGGAAAGAAATAGTCAGATACTCATATTCATGCTCTTTCATTAGGTGGGGAGATTTACAAGAAGAATCTTTGAATGAAGATGTTAATCACTAGATATACAGAGAAGAAGATGACATGACAATACCCAGGTCACCTCTAGATCAGTATGGCAATGGATTCAATATGCTACAAAAACATAGGTATGATGGTACCACAGGCTTGGGATTACAAAAGAAAGGAAGATTAGAACTCGTTGTACCAAATGAAAATCCAAAGAATCAAGGGTTGGGAAATAAGCATGTACCAAATATTGTAATACCCTAAAAATGGTCATCTAAACTATGGGCCCCTAATCTCGACAACATCACCAAGGTCCTAACCAAAGGCAATTAAATCAATCTTGAGCACATTATTAATTATCCAATCATTAAATGTCACATGGCAAATCAATTACTCCATATTAATTAAATATTTATTTAATTAATTGAATCATTCCAAGAAAATCATTTTGATCAATTATTCTATTTTAATTTATTAAATATCCTAGCATATTTAATTAATTAATTATTTGCCATTTAATCATGCAAAAAATGAATTAATTTATTACAAAAGAGGAATTAATTACAAAGCAAGAGTTAAGTTGAAAATTAAATAAAAGAATTGGATTAAGAGAGAAATCAAACTTGAGATATTATTTCTTCTTCTAAATTTAGAATTTGAAATCAGAAAAGCAATTTAATTGAATTATTGATTATTCTCTAAAATTGGAACTCAAAGCTTTTCAGAAAAAAGAAGTTCAGTTGCATTGAAAAAACTCTTTTCTTGAATAAATCAAAGAATTATCTATTTTTATCACAAAAGCATGGAATTAATTAAATCTTATTTCCAATGCAACTTGAACTTCTTATTTGAATGCATTTCAATTAAACTATAATTGGAATCTATCTCAAGGTTAACTGAACCTGATTTCTTAATTATTTCAATTAATCCTAAATTGAGCTTTTTAATCATCCCTCTTGTGAATTATCTATAAATTCAGCCTTCAACTCTCATTCCAAACACCCCAGAGATTTTTGAGAACATGCTTGGAGATTATTATCATACTGATTTTGCTCTGGAGTCATTGAATATATTGTGCTTTTTTAGATTATTTGCATATTTTAGTCTAGTCACTGGTATTACTTATACAAATCTGAGAGAAATCTTATACTCACATCTTTTAGAAGTCAATTGGTCGATTTGTTATGGTTTTATTATTCATGCTTATATCTATCTAACCTTACATGTAATGAATTCATTAAAGTGTTGTGTCTTGCAGATATAGATCCTTATTCCACTTTTCACACACACATTTTTGGCACCCATCGTGGGGCAGAAGACTACATTTTTCGAGCTCCAAGACTGACTTTTTATTTTTGTTATTTTTTAGGTTTTTGACTTTTTAGATTTTTGGCCGTACAACCTCTGCATCATATCGTACAACATTTCCCACAGGCTAAAATGACAATCTGCAAGTGTCGTATGAACTAGAATCCTATATCATATGAGAAAGAATCCTGTATCATACGATCTGGTAAACTCTATCATACGACTTTGTATTTTTCTGGTTAAAAAGGCAAAAAAAGCAAATTTCATGATTTTCGTTTTCTGTTCAAATTGATTATTCTAACAACTAACCTTGGCTATTTATCTATCTATCTTAAAAATTTTCACAACCTAATCAGTTTTTACAAAACGCTTATCAAAGAATATGCCTGTCACACAAAGACAATATGACTACTGATTCATTGTCTTTGTAGGTTGTCTGAGAAGAATCGACCAAACATCGTGTATTCTTTAAATTCATTTTTAGGCACCTAACTTTCCATCTAGTTAATGAACAAATCTGTCTTTTGTGATTTTAGAAAATTCTAAGAGGTAGGAGAGTATGCTCATCTTTTTTTAGACAATTAGAAATCCAGACCCTTGAGGCATTTTCTTTGTTTGAGATTTGTACATCTTTAGCAGGCTTGCCCTCCCGAGGAGCTTAAAAAATCTTAAAGCCTTTACGGCCGGTGTGAGGGGAAGGACCTAAGTGGGAATGGCTAAATAGAAAGTACTCCAACCCTCTATAAAATAAACGTGATTTGATGAAAATCAAGTCAACGACAGTGCTCGGGAATAGCTCTCCTCAGTACCTTCGGGTATATTGAACCTTGGTTTTCAAGGTTGGGAGACCTCTTAATTGAGTTTATACCTTGACGCGTCGAATGGAGCCCTTACTAGATCCAATTAAAATTAGAAGCTACCCAGTTCACCTCCAAAAGGGGGATAATCTTAGTAACTCTCCCAGGATACTTGTCATTTCGTGCCCCCATTAGCATTTGGAGTTGGCTAATACAGTGTTGAGAATCCTTTGTGTGAGACTCAGCGGCCATATTCTGATTAGCTATTGGGTGTGTACAAGAGTCTACAAGCAAAGGTTTTCCTCTCTCACCAAATTCTGTAGGGTTTGCATGCTATGATTGGAGTTACTATTCATACTACGTGTTTTCTATGTTTTCATCCCTTAAACTAAAACTAAAATACCAAAAATAGGATAAAACAAGAAACAATTCAGTGATCAAAAACTCTATCTATGTCAGAACTAGTCTATCACAAGTCAAAATTCTATCAAAACTAGTCTATCCAGGTCAAAAATCAGTCCATCTCAGAATCGGTCATACTCAGTTGCCATACTCAACTATTGAAAAAATTAGAATTTTAGTGTCTGTCCTGTTAACAGTCGTACGAGTTTGATCATTTATCATTCTACTCTATATCCTATGTCGTACGAGTCTGATAATTTGTCATCTAAGCTCAATCCTCTGTTGTACGAAACCCAGCAGTCTATCATCTAAAGCTAAATCTTGTGTCGTACGATACATAATTGCATTGAATCTTTTGTCATTCTGGACATACCCATCTATCGTATGGTACTAGGCAACAACTTGTATGAAACAAAACTGTTGTCGCCCTAAAGCTATTAAATTGTCATCCAGCTCAGTGAATCTTGTCATACAAATCTCTGATTTTTTTAGTACAGAACAACCAAACTTGCCTAAAATAGTCTACAATGAACATAATATTGGTTATCATCATCCTAAGCATAAATAGATCAAGACATTGTACCTCTGCCATTTGTGTTGCACGATTTGGTCAATCATCTTTCAGCTAGTTCAATGAACTACTTATCAAGCCTAAGTCACTTAGATAACATCTTACACAGGATAGATCATTCTTGAAACCAGACTGAATCTTAGTCACTACTCTCAAATCAACTTAGATAAATGTCTTATACAGGGTAGATCTTTCCTGAAACCAGACTAAGTCTCAATTGCTTCTCTCAAACAATACGTTAACCAAACAAACTAGCTTTGAAATTGATCTTGACCTCTCCATCACAAACAATTTTATGTCACACTAATCCATAAAAATGCCTATTCAAACCAGGAGTTCTCATAAGAAAGAAGCCAAAGGCAAAGGAAAACCCTTCATATATCAAAATAGCCCATACTACAAGGAGGAACCACTCACTGACAAACCTTCATCATCAGGGGTACCAGTTTTTGACAAACCTGAATCTCCCACTATATATGAGACAGAACACAATGACAAAGACAAAATTAGTATTCACGAAACTGATAATGATTCCTCATCGAGTGAAGTTGAAGAAGACATTGAACCTCCAGAAAAAGATATTCATGACTATCAAAAGGACAAAGACTTTAGAAAAATGATGAAAGCTATCCTAGCTAGAGAGAAGGAAGACTATTTCTTAGAACTAGCAAAACAAGGTGCCAAACTTCCTACTAGATATGATGTTTAGACACTCGTTACTAAAAAGGAAGAGTCACCTATACTCGTAGTACACAGATGATTACAAGCCTTATAGACTGAGATCATAGAACTGAAAAATAAGGATAAGTCCCCAAAACAATATTTTTTGGAGACAATATGCCCCTTTCCATTTGACAAAAATCTATACATGCCTCCATTCCCTTCATGAGTCGAGATCCCAAAATTTGACAAATATGATGGTACCTCAGATCCTCAAGATCATGTTAGGGAATTTTGTGTTGCTTGTATGGAGTTCATTCATGATCAAATGTATCTCATGTGCCTTTTCTCGAAGAGTTTGGGAGGACAAGCCATGGAATGGTTCTCAAGTCTACCTAAAGGAATAAAAACATTTGAAGAACTAATCCAACTATTTTTACAACAATACTCATACAACATTTGACATCCTGTGACTATGATCAAGCTTTGCAATACTAAACAGAAAATAGGGGAGCCTTTTCTTACTTTCCTCCAACGTTGGAGAAAGATGTTCTCTAGGTATTCACGACTTATCCCAGATTCTGAGAAAATGGATATATTTGTCAATAACTTGGTCCCATAACTGAAATATAGTATCCAAATGCAAGTACACCCATCATTTAACAAAATGGTAGATAATGCTATTCGAATGGAGGATGTGCTTATAAAGAAAGGGGATATCTCACCTTGGAAAGAAACACAACCAGGATCTAGCTCTAAATAGAAGAACAAGTATTGGAAGTATGACAAAGACAACAACAATAACGTTGTTAATGACGGAGTAGTGGACACCATTAAAACCAACTCAAAACCCATGATATTCAATTTGGCTAGTGGCACACAAGCACTCAAAGATGTTGAAGCTGTAGCAAAAAATCCTCCAAAGAAAACAAAAGAGTGGTTCAAAGAGAAACCTTGGCTTTCCAAACCCAAGCATGATTTTACTCCTCTTGAAGAATCATATAAATCTTCTTTCAAAACTCTATTGGCAAACAACATGATAACACTACGAGATAACTCTAGGCCATATGATCCAGAAATCAAACCAAAATGGTGGAGAGAAAATGAATACTGTGATTACCATTAGAATAAAGGTCATAAAATAAACAATTGCATGAAGCTCAAACATGAGATTCAAGATCTCATAGATGCTGGTAAAATTATTGTCAGGAATCACTCAACCAATGCTAATCACAAAGCATTTAAAGACCCTTTACCCATTTATGAACAAGGTGATTCATCAAAGACCAAAGGAGGTGCCAAGGTAAATTATACTTATACCAACAATGATAATGTCATCAACATTATTGAGCCTTCCCAATTAGAATATTGCAATGTGATTATAGTCCAAGATAAACCAAATGAATCACGATATGTAAGAGTGCTGACCCATTCTTAAAAGAAAGTCACTCTCCAAGGAGCTAGTTCTTCCAACCCAGCTCAAGCAACATCAAACTTACCAGCCCCATCAAACAAACAAAAAGAATCAACCTTGAATAAATTTAGAAGGCTAACTTCAACATCATCCTCTGGACATAGCGTTGTTGAACAATTGAAAAGGACAAATGTTCAAATCTCAATATTTGAATTGCTAAAAATCTCTACTGCTCACAAAGAGATCCCAGACAAAGCATTGCTCACCACTAATATTCCAAAATATTTAGAGATTGATGAGTTTAAGTCTATGGTGGGTCACCTAACTTCACCTCACTATCTGACCTTCTCTGAAGAAGATGAAAACTCACTAAATGATCCACACAACCAGCCATTACATATTGAAGCTATGATCCATAAACACAGAGTCAAATGTGTTTTGATAGATGGAGGTACGGGGTTGAATATCTGTACTTATAGTCTTCTTACATAGTAGTATTCTTTGAAAATGTCATTAATCTCGCCAAGAAGATAACAATTAAAATCTATGATGAAGAAGAAAGGACCTCTAAAGGTCTAGTATCATTACCAATCAAAGTGGGACCTACAGAAAGAGATGTCCTTTTCTAGATAATTGATCTTCCTTTGTCATACAATATCCTACTGGGCAGGTCATGGATTCATGAAATGAAGGTAGTTCTATCTGCATACCATCAATGCTTAAAATTTCCTTACAATGGAGTTGAAGTGAGTATTCCTGCTGATACAAATGTCACCTGTAATGCATTGACAAAAGGTGCTGATACCTTTGTGCCTCATAATAGGGAAGCCCCTATAAATGAAAATCCAAAAGCACTGATGAAAGACTTAGAAAAGAGATTGAAGATCATGAATACCGGCATAGATGGCTACAAGATAGAACTGGTACTTTCATTAGTCTCTCTCCCTCCCTCACCAAAGCATTTGGGCAAACCATTAGAGGCTATGAGAACACACACTCCAACTCTGAATATTATATATGATGGTCTTTTTGTACAATCTTCTACTTCCCTGGTAGATGAAATAGAAGAAGATGCAGTTCTTAACTGACTTTTCAAGGAAGATGGTCAAAATGAAGAAGTATGACATTGTGAGATTTCTCCAACCCAATATGGCACTGGCTACAAAATGATTCAACGCATGGGATATTCAGGTACTAGTCCTCTGGGAAAATAAAAAGAGGGTATTACTGAACTGATTCAGCTACAAACAAAATACACAAATGATAAAGCTAGACTGAGATACACTCCATGAAAAACATCAGACCAAAAACATGCTTCTAAGACTAAATGGAAGAAAAAGAAACTGCCTTTAACATTACAGGAGGTAAACACTCAACAACAAATTCAAAATACCTACAAAATAGAACAAGAGGAACCAACAATCAACAGAGAAGAAATAGTCATTTCTCAAATCCAGATGGTATCAGTTACAAGACTACAAGAAGTAGAAGTCCCAGAAGATATGAAAGAAGAAGTAGAAAGATTCAGGGAATTGTTTACACCACTAAAAATTCCAGTCACATACACTGGCAGAAAACAAGCAGAAGATTCAAAGACTGACTCAAATTAGTATGAATGGGGTCCAGATCACCTTTCAGACATGTCCACTACAGAAACTCCAAAAGAGTCTAATAGTCCCACAGATGATACTCAAGAGTTGATGCACATAAAACTAGAAAAAGAAATACAGGAAATCAGACGAAAAATACAAGCAGACTATGAACAAGGACTGAAGGAAGGAAGAATACTAGAAATTTTTTCATCTATGTACCCCTCTACTAAAATAGAACAAATCAGGTATAGCACTACACAAGAAGAGTTGGAAGCTACAGAAGCATAACCACTCATCAGTCTAGAGGAAGCTGAATGGAGTAGACGGCAAAAAATCACAAAAACATCAAGATCATGTCAACAGGTGTGTCAGATACAAATGATAAATGAGCCAGATCTTGAAGGAACTTGTAGCATTAAACATATTGGTGTTGATACCATACATATACTCACTAAATCACTTAAAGAAGACTAAGAAACTTCATCCGATGACTCTAATGACTCTGAAACCAGTCCTATTCATGACAATATCTAATCAGCATCAAACTTTGAATCATTTGATGTATATAATGAAAATCTATCTATTGATCTTATTGTTGTCAAACCACGATATGAAGTCCAGTCTGGCATAGAGAACGACACTACAAGTATGTCTATTGGATTAGGTCAACTAAATATTGACGTGAACTTTAATAATCATGTTCTGACTCTTACACAAGGTATAATTATGGAACTTGACTTTTTGATCCACAATTGTGATGATAATACCATAAACTCCCTCAAACCAGTCCAACATTTATCCTTAGTACATCCAAAACTAATTGACTGCACTCTACAAAACTAGCCAATGAATATAGCTACTTTTGCCAATGACTATACGTTAGCCTATTATCTCAATGCAGTTAAACCTATGGACTCTTCCACCAGTGAACAAAGACAGTTAAACCTATGGACTCTTCCACCAATGAACAAAGAGAAAACATGACTGAAGTAGATATCAAGCATCTTAGTCGCAAAAATAAGAAAAATAAAAATAAAAGATCTAATGGCCAAAACCACTTTATGGCAGTGTCAGAATCTAAAAAAGAGAAAATAAAGGACGTACCTAAGGGTGAAAACCTCTCTGAGGCGCCTGAAGGTGAGATAATTGATATACTACCAAGTCATTTCTAGGAGAGGTCTTCTATATTGATCGAGCCAACTACACCAGTGAACATTGGGAGTCAAGAGACACCACACATCATTCATGTAGCTCAATCATTATCAGCAGAAGAATTGAAAGATTTCACTCATCTATTTTCATAAAAGAAGATCAGCTTTGCATGGACATACTTTGATATGCCAGGCCTAGATCTTGATCTTATGATGCACCATCTTTCTATCACAGCAGGAGTTAAACTGATCAAGCAAAAACTCTGTAAGATGCACCCACATGTGGCACTGCTGGTCAAGGTTGAGTTAGAAAAATTGCTAAAAACTGGATTCATCAGAGCTATAGACTGTGCTGAATGGATTTCAAACATAGTACTTGTGTCAAAGGCAAACAAATCTATCTGAATTTGCATGGACTTAAAAGATCTCAACAAAGCTTGTTCAAAGGATGACTTTCCATTACCAAACATTGATATGATAGTTGACATGACTGCTAGGTATGAGATGTATTCACTAATGGATGGGTTCTCTGGCTATAATTAGATAAAAATAGCCCCTGGAGATCAAGAAAAGACAGCTTTCACCTATGCATGGGGAACCTTTTGCTGGAACATCATGCCATTTGGGCTAAAGAACATAGGAGCAACCTACCAAAGAGCGATAACTACTATCTTCCATGACATGATGCATAAGAATATGGAAGATTATGTTGATGACACTTTAGTGAAGACTATGAAGAGATCAACACATATTCAAGAGCTAGGTCCTATACTAGACAAAATGGAGAAGTTCAAACTCTGGTTAAATCCAAAAAAGTGTGCATTTGGAGTGACATCTGACAAACTACTTGGCTACATAATTTCAAAGAAGGGAATCGAGGTTGATCCTGAGAAGGTCCAAGCTATAACGGAAATGCCACTTCCAAAGAACATCAATCAAATGAGAAGTCTACAGGGATGTCTCCAATCCTTCAGATGCTTCATTTCTCAGCTAGTAGACAAAGCTCAACCTTTCACAAAAGTATTAAGGAAAGGAGTAATATACAATTGGGATAAGGAATGTGAACAACATCTTCAACAAATCAAACAATACCTGGGCAATCCAATAATATTGATGCCACCGATTCAGGGTAAACCATTGATCTTATACATATAAGCAACTGATTCATCACTGGGGGCACTCCTGGCACAACAAGATGAAAATAAAAAGGAACGAGCTATCTATTACATCAGCAGAACATTGGTGTCTTATGAAATGAACTATACTATAATAGAAAAAGCATTCTTGGCATTAGTCTTCACATCACAAAAATTTAGACACTACATGTTAGCACATCCATTCAAGCTGGTGGCTAAAATTGATCCACTCAAATATCTTCTTAGCAAAGAAACACTTACGGGAAGATTGGCAAAATGGGTCATGATCCTTACAGAGTTTGACATTGAATATGTGGAACGCAAAGCCATAAAATGATAGGTAATTACAGACCAACTTGTTGAAGCTCCACTTGAAGACACTCAACCACCGCATATAGAGTTTCCAGATGAATCAATAATGCACCTTACTCAACAACCCTGGAAGATGTTCTTTGATGGGTCTTTTACTCAAAATGGTTCCAATGCTGGAATACTATTTATTACTCCTTAGAAGTATTCAATCCCAAAGTATTATAAAATTCTTTTCCCTTGCACAAACAACATTGCATAATATGAAGCTTTGGTAAATGGGATAAAGCTAGCTATTGAATGGAAGGTTGCAAAATTACACATATATGGAGATTTTCAGCTTGTCATCAATCAAATCAATGATACATATCAGATTCAAGATGAGAAGCTGATGCCTTATAAGAGGATGGTGGATGATCTTAAGAAATATTTTTCTTTTGTATCATTCTAACAAATTCCCAGATCTGTAAATAGAGTAGAAGATGCTATGGCCACCTTGGCATCTATACCTGAGTTACAAGAATCCAATGTTCGCTTTGAATTCCTGGTGGAAGAGTTACATTACCCGGCCTATGATTCTCTTGAGACCCAAATAGTTTGTTCTATTATTGGACATGACTCATCTTGATACAACCACATTTATGTTGGCATTATGTGAACCAGTATGAGAACCGGTATATGGACATCATGACATTTTATGTTGTCATTGATGTCAATATGATGAAGAGATGAAGAACCAGTATAACACTATGAACTAGTATTCACTGTGAACCAACATTCACTGTGAACCAACATTTGTGCCAAAGTGAAGCAGTGTGTTTGTTTAAAGTTGAACTGGCATAAAGTTATGAGAACCGGCACATGGAAGCAATGTATGACTACCAGTTGGTAGTCTCAACTTTAGGGTTTCCGGTTTGAGTGCTTCAAGCCTGTGTGGCTCAACTAGTGACTTTGTGTGATGAGTTAGCATGATAACAACGAACAGATTATGTTGCCACATAAGCTTTGTGTGTGTGAAGGATCTTGCATGAAGGAGATTGTTCCTATCTACCTCAGGAATGTGCAAAGTCTGTAAATGGTGATGGGTTATCAGCCACCATGAAATCGGTGGAAAATGAATGATGGAGAATGTCTTGAAATTGGATCAAGACTGTTGCATTTAATGTTGTATGTTCAATGGTTAGGATTGAATTGTTTGAATTCGTTAACCTAACAGGTTTAGGGTTTAGGGTTTATGCTACCGACCTGTTTGTTGTTCTATAAGGTCGATGTTGTTGGAAAAAGTTGTGTGTGTGTATCTAAGAGAAGAGATATGTGATTCTTGCCAGACCAAAGGAGAGAAGTCATATCTGCAGAGTGTAAGTGCAGAAGGTGAAAATGAGCTTAAGCGGATTTTCTTTGGCATTGAGTGGTCATTAATATACCTGTTGATCTTTAACCACTTCAACAGTTGTGAAATCCCCTAACAGGGTAGCCTTAATCGGCTTGTTGAAAATCCTTTAATAGGGTAACTTAAAGCTACTGAGTCATTAATATCCTTTAGCTATTGAGTTCTTAAAATCCTCTAACAAGGTAACCTTTAATAAGGTTTAACCTTTAACCAGGTATTGTAGCCATCCCTTAACTGGGTGATCCAGAATAAGATCGGTTCCTAACAGAACCTATTTTATTTGTTTTTAACCGGATAAGGCTCCTAACATAGTGGACTTCTAAAGAGTTCAAAAAGCAGCTTGTGGGTATTCATCCCCACCATGGTTTTTCCTAGTTGGGTTTCCATGTGAAAAATAAGTGTGTCATGTGTGATGCTTTTATCTTGTGATGCTTTGTTATTGCCTGTTAAGCATATGATGGTTCTGTGCTTTATGCCTGTCCATAAAATATGTTAAACTAGTTGTTGTGAAGATCTGATGATAGATTACCTGTTCTTGCATGAGGGTGAAATGGTAGTATAGTATTGAGCTAAGAGAAAAGCTAAGTGATAAACTGGTTTATGATTGTTTCAGTTGTTCTGGGTTTTATCGGTTGTACTCTATTTCAAACTGGTGTCACTATTTGCTAGCCATTTGAAGTATGTGCTATCAAACCAGTTTAAGCTTGTGTTTTTGTCTGTACTGATTCACCCCCCCTCCCAGTACTAGTTTGGTACTAGTTGCTCATCATTGAGATATCAATTGGTATCAGAGCATCCTCCAGGTCCTTTGTGTTATAAGCTTAACCGCTTGAGGTAAAGATCCCAGTCTAATGATGAAGAGGGAAGGTTCAAAGTTTAATAGAGAAAACTTCAGTATATGGAAAGACAGAATGAAGATATTCATCAGAAGCATGGGTGTTCAACATTGGAGCTATGTTGAGAATGCCTATGTTGCCCCTACCAGTACTCTCATTAATGATAAAAAGAGAGAAATATAGGAGAATGGGCAAGTCATGGAAGCCCTAATTAGTAGTTTATCTGACATTGAGTTCATTGATGTCCAAGATAAGGTAAATCCCAAAGAGGTATGGGATACTCTTGAAAATATCTATGGCGGTGATGAGCATGTATAACAAGCTAAGGAAGAAAGTCTTAGAGGGAAGTTTGAAGACATGCGGATGGTTGAAGGTGAGATCATTCAATAGTATGGTATAAGAATCAAAACCATTGTTGGAGATATCAAGAGTGCAGGTGGTAAAATGGAAGATTCCACTATGGTAAGCAAAGTCTTGAGATCGCTATTGTTGGTCTATGCAATAAGGGTTGCTGCTATTCAGGAGCTGAGATCAATAGACAAGACTAAAGTATCCCTTGACTCCATTATTGCAAAGTTAACAACTTATGAGCTAAATAGTTTTGATGGTAGTGTTCAAAAGACTGAATCAACTTTTAAAGCTTTTGCTGCACCACCAAAAAAGGAAAAGAAGCAAGCACCAGTGCTGAAACAAGACAAGGCAGAGTAATAGATGATGAGGAATTTCTAATGGAGTTTGAAGCTCTTCTTGCAAGGAAACTTCCTAAAGGAACTGGTAAATACAGAGGTAAGCTTCCTTTGAAATGCTTTTCTTGCAACCGAATAGGACACATTGCTATGAACTGTCCTAATGGTGATAACAAGGACAAACCGGAATGGTTCAAGAAATTCAAAGGAGGAAACTGAAGAAACTATTTTGTGGCAGTTGATGAAGGTGTCATAGATGAGGAATCAGAGGATGAAGAAAATGAAGATATTGTGTTTGTTGCTGTCAAGGAAGATCTGTCAGACAAGAAGGCTCTTGTCTCCCGGTTTGATAACTCCAATGAGTGGATCATTGACAGTGGCTGTTCTCACCATATGATTGGTGACCAGAGCAAGTTTCTTTCCTTGGAAGAATATGATGGTGGTGTTGTTCACTTTGGAAATGATGCACCATGCATGGTCAAAGGCAGAGGGTCCATCTCTCTAAATGGAAATAGTAGTGCTAACAATGTATATTGGGTTGATGATCTCAGACACAACCTTCTGAGTGTTTCCCAGTTGAATGATAGTGGTCTTACTCTAGAATTCAAGAATGGAGTGTGTAGAATCAAAGGAAAGAATGGTGAACTGGTGGCCACCGGCATGCAGACCAAAGGTAACTTATTTCAGCTAAATGCAAATATAAGTACATGTCTTCTGGCTAAATTTGATGATAGCTAGATATGGCATAGGAGACTTTGTCATGTAAACTTTGACAACATTGTGAAGGCTAGTAAGATCAAGGCAGTTAGAGGGTTGCCGGTGCTAAGTAAACCAGATAATACCTTGTGTAGAGAATGTCAATTGGGGAAAATGTCTTCCTCAACCTTTAAAGGTAAACCTTTCACTACTGACAATTTGCTTGATCTTGTGCATACTGACTTGTGTGGTCCTATGAAAACTAGAAGTTTGCAAGGTGATAGGTACTTCATGATTCTCATTGATGACTGCTCAAGAATGATTGTCACATTCTTGAAAGATAAGTTTGAAGTGTTTGGGAAGTTCAAAGACTTCAGAGCATTAGTGGAGAAGGAAAGCGGCAAAAGGATCAAGTGCCTGAGAATTGATCAAGGAGGGGAATTCACTTCCGATGAATTCAACATGTACTGTGAACAACATGGCATCAAGAGGCAACTATCTGCTCCCCGGACTCCACAATAGAATGGCCTAGCAGAGAGGAATAACCAGACTATGGTTGAAGCAGCTAGAACCATGTTGATTCAAGGAAAGGTAGCTCACACCTTTTGGAGAGAAGCGGTGAGCACTGCAGTCTATATAATGAATCGGGTACTCATCAAGAAAGGTAAGGATAAAATGCCTTTTGAGTATTGGACCGGTAAGACACCTGTTGTTAGCTACTTTAGAGTTTTTGGTAGCAAATGTTAAATCAAGAGGAGTGAACACCAGAGTAAATTTGATGCAAAATGTGATGAGGGAATATTCCTTGGGTATTCTACTAAGAGCAAAGCTCTCAAGTGTTTTAATAATAGGACTCAGAGAATTATGGAAAGTATCAATGTTAGAGTTGATGAAACCTCTGAGAAAATAGAGGAAACCAATAGTGAGCAAGCGGTAAATGAACTGGTTGTAACCTTCTAGGAACCAATTGTCAGTCAACCAAGTATCAACAATAGTGTTCCTACACTGATAGATGTAGCCTACACCAATAGATGCAGATGTTGATACTGATGGAGATGAGGATGAAGAAGAAAAGCAAGAGGAATCTGTTAAGACCATTCCTCAGTATGTCAAGTTGAATCATGATCCTAAGCAGATCATAGGAGATAAGGATGCTGGAATCCTTACAAGAAGAAGAGTCAGAGAGAGCTCATGTTTGATCTCTAAATTTGAACCTAAGTCATTCAAAGAGGAACATAAAGATGAAGATTGGATCAAGGCAATGAAAGAGGAACTTGACCAGATAGAGAAAAATGGTACATGGTCCTTGGTACTCAGACCGGAGTATAAAAATGTCATTGGTACCAAATGGGTTTTTAGAAACAAGCTGAATGAGGATGGCATGGTGATTAGAAACAAAGCCATACTGGTGTGTAAAGGATATGCCCAAGAAGAAGGAGAAGACTATGGAGAAACCTTTGCTCCTGTGGCCAGATTAGAAGGAGTTCGTATGCTTCTTGCATATGCTGCCTTTAAAGGATTCAAGGTATACCAAATGGATGTAAAATCTGCATTCCTAATTGGTGTACTTGAAGAGGAGGTGTATATAGAGCAACCAGATGGGTTTTCCCTATCAAAAGATAGTGACATGGTGTGTCAGCTACATAAAGCCTTATATGGTCTAAAGCAGGCACCTAGAGCATGGTATGAACGTCTGCACTCTCATCTTGTGCAAATTGGATTTGAGAGAACAAGTGAAGATAGTAATATCTACTTGAAAACTGAAGGAGATCAGATTCTGATCTGTGAAGTATTTGTTGATGACATTATCTTTGGTGGAGATGACAAGATGAGTCATGAGTTTGCAGATGAGATGAAGAAGGAGTTTGAGATGTCACTCATAGGGGAGATTAAGTTCTTCATTAGACTGTAGATTCAGCAGATGAAAGATGGAATCTTTATCACTCAGTCCAAGTATGTCAAAGAGGTGTTGAAGACCTTTGGCATGGAGGATAGTAAACCGGTTGGTACACCGATGGTGACCGGTTGTAAACTATCCAAAGAGGATGACTCAGCATTGGTTGATGAAAAGGAATACCAATCAATGATTGGTAAGTTGCATTATGTAGTGCATAGCAGATCGGATATTGCACATGCAGTTGGCATTACTTCAAGGTTCCAGAAGAGTCCAAGAGAATCCCACTTGGTTGCAGTCAAGTGGATTCTTAGGTATCTAAAGGGAACAGTTGACTATGGATTGTGGTACCCATATAGCAATGATTTCAACCTGAAAGTGTTTACAGATGTTGATTGGGTAGGTAATGTGGATGACCGAAAGAGCACAACCAGTGGTGCATTCTTTTTCAGTGGAAGACTGTTCTCATGAATGAGTAAGAAGCAGAGTTGTATTTCCCAGTCTACAATGAAAGCGGAGTATGTTGCAGCTTTCATGAACTACACTCAGTCAATCTGGATGAAGCATGTATTGAATGGCTTCAAAGTTCATGTATCTGAACTGGTAAGTATATTATGTGATAACACAAGTGCTATCAATATTTCAAAGAATTTGGTTTTACATTCTAGAACCAAGCACTTTGAGCTTAAATATCATTTCTTGAGAGAAAAGGTTTAGAACAAAGAGATTGCACTAGAACATGTTTCCAGTAAGGAGCAGTTAGCAGACATATTCACCAAGCCTCTCCCAAAGACTACATTTATGTATTTAAGAGGTGAATTAGGGGTTCTGCCCCTTCTAGAGGTGAACTAAAAGAATTTTCTCCACATCAGTTAGGTATTACAATAGTCATTTTCCTTTGGACTGATGTGTTGAAGGATGCTACTCCTTAGGGGAAGCAGCATAATGGAACAGGGAAGCTTATGCCTCCACTTTGGCATTTTTGTCAAAGGGGGAGAAGATATGAAGCAGAGAAGATATCTACAGCAATTGGGGGAGAAGATGTGAAGTGGAGAGATATCTTTGTATATTGCCATCAATGCCAAAGGGGGAGATTGTTGGCATTATGTGAACCAGTATGAGAACCGATATGTGGACATAATGACATTGTATGTTTTGTCACTGATGTCAATATGATGAAGAGATGAAGAACCAATATAACACTATGAACTGGTATTCACTATGAACCGACATTCATTGTGAACTGGCATTTGTGCCAAAGTGAAGCGGTGTGTTTGTTTAAGGTTGAACTGGCATAAGGTTATGAGAACTGACACATGGAAGCAGTGTATGACTACCGTTGGTAGTCTCAACTTCAGGGTTTCCGGTTTGAGTGCTTCAAGCCTGTGTGGCTCAACCGGTGACTTTGTGTGATGAGTTAGCATGATAAAAACAAGTAGATTGTGTTGCCATGTAAGCTTTGTGCATGTGAAGGATCTTGCATGAAGGAGATTGTTCCTATCTACCTTGGGAATGTGCGAAGTCTATAAACGGTGATAATGTGTGATGGGTTATTAGCCACCATGAAATCAGTGGAAAATGAATGATGGAGAATGTCTTGAAATTGGGTCAAGACTATTGCATTTAATGCTATATGTTCAACTGTTAGGATTGAACCATTTGAATTCCTTAACCTAACAGGTTTAGGGTTTAGGGTTTATACTACCAACCTGTTTGTTGTTCTATAAGGTTGATGTTGTGATTCTTCCAGAGGTTGTTGACAAAAGTTGTGTTTGTGTATCTAAGAGAAGAGATACGTGATTCTTGCTAGACCAAAGGAGAGAAGTCATATCTGCAGAGTGTAAGTGCAGAAGGTGAAAAGGAGCTTAAGCGGATCTGCTTTGGCATTGAGTGCTATTATTAGGTCATTGATATACCTGTTGATCTTTAACTAATTCAACAATTGTGAAATCCCCTAACAGGGTAGCCTTAACCGGCTTGTTGAAAATCCTTTAATAGGGTAACTCGAAGCTACTGAGTCATTGATATCCTTTAGCTATTGAGTTCTTAAAATCCTCTAACAAGGTAACCTTTAACAGGGTTTAACCTTTAACCAGGTATTGTAGCCATCCCTTAACTGGGTGATCCCTAACAGGATCAGTTCATAACAAAACCTATTGTATTTGTCTTTAACCAGACAAGGCTCCTAACAGAGTGGACTTCTAACGAGTTCAAAAAGAAGCTTGTGGGTATTCATCCCCACCGTGGTTTTTCCCAGTTGGGTTTCCACATGAAAAATAAGTGTGTCATGTGTGATGCTTTTATCTTGTGATGCTTTGTTATTGCCTGTTAAGCATATGATGGTTATGTGCTTTATGCCTATCCATAAAACATGTTAAACTAGCTGTTGTGAAGATCAGATGATAGATTACCTATTCTTTCATGAGGGTGAAATGGTAGTATAGTATTGAGCTAAGAGAAAAGCTAAGTGATTAACCAGTTTATGATTGTTTCAGTTGTTCTGGGTTTTACCGGTTGCACTCTATTTCAAACGAGTGTCACTATTTGCTAGCCATTTGAAGTATGTGCTGTCAAACCAGTTTAAGCTTGTGTTTTTGTCTATACTGATTCACCCCCCCTCTCAGTACCAGTTTGGTACTAGTTGCTCATCATTAAGTTATCAATTTACTCTTATTTACGAGACCAAATTATACTTGAAAATATTAACTGTAATGAGAAAAGGAACCTAACCCAAAATCCTTCATGGTATGTTATCATTGATAACGATCTATTTAGATGAGGTTTAGATGGTACATTGCTTAGATGTCTAGAAACTGAAGAATCTAAACACACATTATCCGAAGTCCATGAAGGTATTTGTGGATCTCATTCGAATGGTCTTACTTTAGCTCGAAAACTACTAGGGGCTGGCTACTACTAGCCAGACATGGAAAAAGATGCTATTAAACTTACTAAGACTTGTGAGAAATGTCAGCTATATGGGAACCTCATACATGCTCTGGCAAGGGATCTCATACCCTTCACTACACATTGGCCTTTTTAGCAATGGGCCTTTGATCTCATTGGTCAGATATATCCTGCATCATCTAATGAACATAAATTTATCATAACTACAACTGAGTATTTCACTAAGTGGGTAGAAGTAATTCTGTTCATCAAAGCAACCGATAAATAGGTAGCCCCGTTTATCCTAAATTATATCATCTGCAGGTATGGGATACTTTCATCCATCATGACTGATAATGGAGGATAGCTCAAGAATAAAGACCTAGATGAGCTCTACGAGAAATTCAAAATAAAACAACAGTGGTCATCAATATATTATCCTCAAGGTAATGGACAAGAAGAGGCATCTAACAAAAACCTACTTACTATCTTGCACAGAACAGTGAACAAATCTGGGAAGGATTGGCATCTATAGCTCAATCTTGCATTATGGGCTTATAGAACAAGCATCAGGACACCTACTGGGGCTACACCTTTTTCTTTGTGTATGGGTCCGAAGCAATATTACCTATTGAAGTAGAAATACCATCTCTAAGAGTTTCTTTGCAAGGTCTTGTTACTGATGAAGACTATAGAATATCTAGATTGCAAGAGCTCGAATTGGTGGATGAGCATCGACAAGTGGTGTTTGATCATCTCAGAGTGTATCAAAAGAGAATGTCCAGAGGATATAACAAGAAGGTTAGACAAAGAGAATTTCAGGTTGGTGACCTAGTCTTGAGAGAAAATCCAAAAAATCAACAGTTTTGAGACAACAAATTGAAGTTTGAACCCATTTGGCTGGGTCCCTACATTGTTACTGCAATCTTTGGCTCTAGTGCCTATCAACTCGCAACATTAAAAAGAGGACAACTTTGTGAACCGATCAACACCATCCACTTGAAGAAATTCTTCACCTAGCATTCTATGTTCCAGCAACCTGTACAGCTGAAAAAGTCTTGAAAACAAAAATCAAAAAAATCATAAAGAATCAAAAAGAAAAAAAAAAAGAGAAAAGAAAAAAAGAAAAAAATGGAAAAAGAGAGAAAATGCCCTAGTGAAAACCTGGTAAATAGGCACCTTGGTAAAAAAAAAGGGAGAATCTCTACCAAGTAGGTGAAAACCTGGTAAACATGCGCCTCTTGTACTCAAGCACTCCATCTATCAACACAACATTGGCATTCCCACTTTCCTGCATCTTCGCTTTTGCTTGTACAGATTTTATACTCACTTTTGTGACATCCTGGTTCGTTGGAACCCTCATGACTTGAAACTAATCAACATCCTAGTCTTAGGTTACTCGACAGAGCACATTACATGTCCTAAGCAGTGTCAACCAAGTCATCTTTTCGTCAGTGAAACCTAGTTTTCCACTCCGAGTCAGTCATCTGTCTCCTGACTACTGAAGAGTTTTATCACTAAGTTAACAAGCAAAACAAAATAATGGAAAATAATCACTAAACAATTTGAGCTAGGCATGAAAATTTTCTTTGTGTGCTATCTTTTATATTAGTTTTATTTTATTATCCCTCTGAGTAATTCGAGGAAGTCTATCTTGACTAAGAGGAGCAAGGATTGGGGGTATAATATTTTCTTTATTTTTTTCTTGTAGGAATGATCCCAATGATCTGGAAACATCTAATCAGCTAGGTGTCTATGATAAGAGCCTTCACATCAAGGTGAAATTGCCACACATACCTCGACTTCGCTTATTTGTATGTTACAGGGAGGTCTATATCATTTCTTTGTCTTCTTTGAGGAAATTTATTTATGATGCAATTCGGGTCCCTACGAAATCTATCCAAGGATATGAACAAAAAAAGGGTCATTGCGGACAAGATAATTAAAATTGCGCATTGAAAAGAAAGGAACTCTAATCTGCCTGTTGTGTTTGTTATGCTCAGTGATGAAACTTAAGCCTTTTAAATCCAGTGACTAGGTTTAGGTTGCATTTCATTTTGCATCTCACTTTGCATTTCATTCTGTATTTTGTGAGTTTAGAGTGTTTTCAGTATGATAACTATGATCTCTTTATCTTCTGAATGAGAGCTAAAAGCATCATCATTTCTTAGCTAAGTGGTTTCTTTTTTCATCATTTCTCCGATCAAGTACTTGTGTTTTGAGATGTTAGCTGCATACATAAACATCTTATATAGATTCATAAATTTCATTATTACTCATTTGAATTCACCTTATTGCATAAAAAAATAAATTTTTGCATTACTCATTTACATTCATTTATCTGCATATGAAAAGAAACAAAAATAGACATCCATATTAATTTGCCTTACATACATCCATACTGAAAAGAAATGCATACATGTAGAATAAAGCATATAGAAAGCATCTCAAAAATCAAATCAACACAAGTATGATGAAGTCAAATTGG